>NC_085869.1:24792076-24804576 GCF_034702125.1 Engraulis encrasicolus | reverse complement strand
TGTCACAGCACTTTGGTGCTGAAAGAGCAGCTCACATTGCCTGTTAGTGGGTGAACAATACTACAGTGGATGGTTTCTGCTTAGTTCAGAGCAAGTAAAGATTGCACGGATGGATGAAAAAGCCTTATTTCTATGGAAGTTTGCATTATACAGCAGCGTTGAATAGAGAGAGCGAGAGCGGTCTGGAATTGAGATGATGTGTGGGTAGCATCATGGCTGCGTGAGTGCAAGGGTCAAACAAGAATAGGAGCTGATTTGAATTTCAAGCCGTGACCTCGTGTTGTGTTGTCCTGGTCTCGTGTCAAAAAGTTACCATCACTGGGAGGTTGCCGCGAACAAGATTTCATGCCAAACCTGATAATGAGTTGGACTTCCGTGTTTATTTTAGTGGAATGTCTTTCTTTTTGACTCAGTTATATTGTTTCTTTTTCGTCTGAGGTAGGACATTGGTGGCCCGAATCACTGAAATATACTCTATGTGTATACGTATGTATTTGTAACACATACGCACACACACTCACATGACACACAGAGGAGCTCATCGGTTTGCAGACTATCCTTGCTTGCATCTTCAGTTCTACTTCATATCATAATAGTGTGTACAGCACACTCCCAAACGAATATACTGAAATGTTTAATGGTTGCACACAGTAGCAAGGCTTGAATTGGTAATAAATATATTGATATTCAGAATAGCACTGTTTAAGTTCAGATACGTTTATTTGTTAGGGACAGATACATAGCATGTAGGTTGCATAACAACCAAACAGCAAGCATCATAGCATTTCTTGCCAAAAGCTAATTTCCAATGCCCGTCATGTACATGTAGTGTGTTAAAACCTCTGCCTAGTTGCAGTGGCTTTCCTGTTGGGTTGTCAGTGTCCAAACCAGCTGTGACTAGACAGCTTTGCTTGACACGTGGCCTTGTTATGTGCATGGTGATGCGAGAACAGTCATTCTGGCACGGCTGAACAAAGCGTTCTGCAATGCTCCCTTTATTTATTTTTTTCAAAAAATGCCTCTGGAACAACAGACATCACTCTCAATTTCAAAAGAATCCAGGGCGTGGATTAATATTCATTTATTCTGTAAAATGTTCAGAGTTTTTAGCCCCAGCACGAGTGGGGGTGGGGGAAAGCAAACAGGATGTCCATATGTTTGCTTTCATCCCTGACTTTAATTATTCATCCATCTATCTGTATGTTTGTTCATGTAAGAGATGTCTTGTTCTGTTTGTGAGAAAAAAAGAAATACTTTTTTTTTTTCGTTTGTATACGGCAAAATTACCAAAAGCATGTTAAATGAGGACAGCTGCCGTTTACCACAGAGCCCGAGCTACAACCACTGTATAATTCCTTCCAATTCTGACATTTCGGAAATATACTAGTTGAAAGTGGCCTGACATTTCCATAAATGATCTTCATGGGGTTTTTTTTGCGGCAGGGTTTAAAAAACCCAGCTTTGCAAACACATTTTGGGAAAAGGTTACTGATTGATATGCTCAAGCTCCAATTAGGTGGAAAAAAATCGCCGCTGCATATCATTTGTGGTGAAGTACAGTACGGTGCTGATTGGAAGCTATTGTTCCTGGCTTAACCTGCATTATGCCAGAAATGATGTCCCTGGATTGCTGCACAGCTTGGGGCTGTGTGTGGATAAGACAAGGTGGACCAGGCTCTCTCTCTCTCTCTCTCTCTCTCTCTCTCTCTCTCTCTCTCTCTCTCACTTCGACCAGAGAAGCCTGGCCTGGACACTTTACAAATATTTACTGTAGCCTACATATGTTGACTCCTGTGTGGATGGGGACTTTCTGTAAACTTCAAAATATATTGGATCTGCTTTCCATTTTTGTTTGCTCATTGGTTGCTTAAAATAATTGAATGAAACCTTGATGGGAGAGAAACAGCGAAGCCTTTTGAAGCATTCCCTGATGAAGCACTGTAGAGAAATTCGATTTAATACGATACGATACGATACGATACGATACGATATGACATGATACAATACAATAGGACTTCATTGTCAGTTCACTGAAATTCATTTAGCATCTCTGATCAAGGATTGTTTAAGACAGAATGTACACATAACATCGCACAACTATTGCACATGTGCCTGCCATGCATGCGGAGCATAAAGCACCATCAGACGAAAACAGAACATGGAGTGTGTGATTGACCACAGTCACAGATAGAGGCAAACAGTGGTGTAGTCTACTTTTTTGTGGTGGGTATACTTGAGCATTTTTTGAAGTGGGTATACTGTATATATTTGTGCTATTCTAAATAATGGATCTGTGAATTTTAAGTGGGTATACTGAAATCCCTGAAATTTTGAAGTGGGTATACTCCGTATACCTGCGTTCTAGGTAGACTACACCACTGGAGGCAAAGGCAATATTGTAATATTCAGCAGAGGCAGCGAGGCATGGCAACGCTGCTAGCATAAACCCCATTTCCTAAAAGCGCCATTGCTAACCGAATAACAACTTAGTTGTTTGGCAATGGGAAATTGTATTGCAACCAAGTAAGTCATGAGGCAGTCGTGGGTAATCGGTTAGGGCGTCAGACTTGTAGCCCAAAGGTTCGACTCCTGACCCGCCAGGTTGGTGAGGGGGAGTAATTAACCAGTTCTCTCCCCCATACTCCTCCATGACGGAGGTACCCTGGTACCATGGTACCGTCCCGCCTCACTGTTCCCTTGGAGCGCCATTGGGGACTGCCCCCAGGCATACATGCAATTTTTGTTGTGTGCAGTGTGCAATGTGCGCTTGTGTGTTGTGGAGTGCTGTGTCACAATGACAATGGGAGTTGGAGTTTCCAGGTTGTTGTTTTTTTTTAAAGTTCCTAACTTAGTTAGCAATGATGGTGTTGAGAAACGCACCCCTGGTTGATGTCCTATATGGCTGGGAAGCAGAGGACTGTACCTTTCTCTCCGCACATCACTGCTGAGCAGACATATACAGCATGAAGAGCACAGTAAATTCTGCAGTGCTCATTTAACATTTAGAGAGTTGATTTGACATAATTTGGACTTAAATGAACTCTCTAAGTGTTGAATTAACACCACAACATTTACTGTGAGTGATCCATTGGCATTGACAAGAGGTGTATGAGGTGATGGACTATGCCTTTTGATAGTGGATGAATGGGGGTTGTATTAAACCTGTCTACATGGGACATGAGTGAGTGAGGGGCATGCAGTATCTTACTGTCATGTTTTACATTTTCATATTTCTTTATTTGTCTCTATATTCGTATCACCATGACCTAAGATCAGGAAGAAACAGTATACAATTTTTTTAAAAATCAATTCATGCAGCTTTTGGCCTGAATTCAACATCATGCCATGGCTGATTTTAAAAAAGTAAATGTTAGTGCATGCTTTATCATTTCTACATTATATGCCTTGTTGTCCTATTTCTTATCTCTTACATCTTCACACCTCATGCAAACCACTCTACAAACACACACAAACTCACAACTTGTCTTTTGTCTCACTGTCTCATGTCAATTTATTTAGCTTTTGGCCCAAATTTCAGCAACATGATACGCCTCATATATATTTATATAGGTCATGTTTATGAGAGATGGGACGCATCTCCACTCCATGCCTGACTGCCACCCCATTAGCGGTTCTTCTTCCCTCCTCCCAGTTATTGTGTACACAGTGAAAAGATGCAGTGTTAATTCAATACTTAGAGAGTACTCTGGGACCAAATAACACTCTAGAAGATGTTAAATCGACTCTTTAAGTGTTATATTAGCACTGCTTTTTTTGCTGCTTGGAGAGCACGTAGTGTGGATGATTGGCAGCTGGTGAAGCCTGACTCTGGGGAAGTTTGACAGCCAGACTGTTGTTGAATTTAGGCAGTGATCACAGTGTCCCAGAAACATTTTCCTCCTCAGAACAAGATAAACACAAAACAAGACGTTGTTTTTTTTTTCCCAGCGTGGCAAATCAGAGACGTCTAACTGATGCATTCCAGAAACAGTCACACATCCATCGGGTATGCATTTAGCACACAAGAAAAGAACAAGAAAAAAGCCACAACTGGCTGGCAAGTAAGCTAGGCACGCTAACGGCAGGAAGAAAGAAAACGAGAAAGTCTCCCAATCTATTTGAAGACATTCCCCGACATGCTGCACAGCGGAGCCAATGAGTGGAGTGAAGTTTGATTGATAGATGATAGTTGTTCGGCAGGTGAGAGTTTTTCCTTGCGCCGCTGAGCCCAGTAATTTAGTAACTAATTAAACATCAGTCATCAATAGCCTAGCCTAGCCTAGCGTCCCCCTCCCCTCCCCCCCCCCTCCCCTCCCTCTCCGCAGCCTTCAGACATCTGGGGCAAAGAGCTGATTCAGGATATATTAAAAGATGGATTGACTGGCTGATGATAATCATATGAGTCGCTGCATACATGAATTTGATAATTAAAAGAGCCCCATATTGAATACATTTTAGGGGGGGGGGGGGGGGGATCTTGCATGGAAATGTGTTTATGAATAATGTTTCTCCATGCATGTATATCAGTTCATTAAAAGTGTTGTGACAAATGAAATATTGATATGAATTTGCAAACACCACTGCAGATACAGAGAAAGTGAATGATCCTCATGCATAACCAATTACACACGCAGCTGGCAGGGGGTTGATGGATGAAAGCTGACGTACAGTAGTGTACACAAATTCAGAAAAGGTACAGTGTGGGAATTCAAATAGCATGATAGCAGAGTAAATACATGTTTGAGATGAGAGAATGGGTCTAAAGCAGTGCAAATGAATGCACTTATCTGCACTTTTATAATTGCTTTTTTGTGGCATTTTCCAAAGCTATAATTGATGTATTTGCAGTAACAAAGTTGAATTGTGCATATTATCATCATTTAGATTAATCCAACATCTATAGCCTCTTATTAATACCTTATTATGCAATAAATGTGTATAGCGCAGCATCGTCATAAATACACCCTTTTTGAAAAGCGTGTCCCATTTGATACATGATGCTGCATGTTGGAATGGTTCTAGCGTCTGTTTAATGCATTCAACATCAATAATATCTTATTTATCATGTGCATGAACGCTTATAGCATCGTTACATCATATGTGAAACCTTTTTTAAATGTATTTCTCATTTGAAACCATGAACATAATGATTGCTTGATACCTGATGTTGTATAGCAACAACTAAATGGAGTTTAGCTCATCCAACATCTATCACACGTTTATTTAACCCATGCACAAACATTTATAGCATAGTAACAACATCATGAGTGAAACCTTTTTGAAAAGCTTTTCTCATTTGAATCCATGAATATATGATTGCATGATGCTATGTAGCACAATTAAATGGGAATGCTGGTTCGTTCTCTGTGTTTGCTGATATTGATGTATTTCATGGAACAAATATGAATAATGATGCATGTTACTATCATTTAGTCTCAACATCTACATCATATTTATTGAACACATGACAAGATGCATTAACACGCTTAGCATAATAACAAAATCACAAAGGATGCCTTTTTGAAAAAACATTTCTCATTTGAATCTGTGAATTTATGATTGCTTGATACAGTACATGATGCTGTGTGACTCAACTAAATAGGGATGCTTGCAGCTTGTTTGCTCTGTCTGTGCCTCTAGATTTGTTTGTTGGGACAGTCCAGTCCTAGGCAGCGTCTGTTAAAGCGCCTGCGTGCATTACCTGTAATTAGGGAGCCGCTTGAAATGGATAGATCAGGTGGCCTAAGTGGTGGTCCCAGAGGACGCCCTGGCTGCTTTGCTGATATAGTTACTGCGACAGAGAGGAATGGGCTGCGGGCTATTGGCCACCGTCTTAGGGGAGAGAGAGAGAGAGACAGAGAGAGGGAGGGAGAGAGAGAGAGAGAGAGAGAGAGAGAGAGATGGGAGAGAGACAGACACACAGACAGAGAGAGAGAGAGAGTGAGAGAGACAGAGAGAGAGAGACAGAGATGGGGAAGAGACAGAGAGAGAGAGAGAGCTAGACAGACACTGAGAGAGAGAGAGAGAGAGAGAGAGAGAGAGAGAGAGAGAGAGAGAGAGAGAGAGAGAGAGTGAGAGAGAGAGAGAGAGAGAGGCAGGCGGCTAGGCTAGGCAGCCCGCTGACAGGCAGGGCGATTATTCAGCCTGCGAGGTGTGGACTGCTGGTGAGGAACAGTTTGGGGTGTTTGCCGCTCCTCCGTCAGTGTAATCATTCTGAATCACGCGGCCATAAATCACATGCACAGCACAGCTGGGCTCCGGCTCCGCCTGAGAGCACACGACGGGAGAGGGGTGGGGAGGTGGTGGGGTGGTGGGGTGCTCCGGTGGGGCTGCTGCGTGGGTGTTGGCAATGGGGAAGTGAGGTGGAATTACGTAGGTGAGGTGGATGCACTGCTAAAAGACAGGAGAGGGGCGGGGGGGGGGGTCCTAAGTGTGTAAGGTGTACTGCTAAAAGACAGGAGAGGGGGAGGGGGGAGGGCTCCTTTGGGGCTGCGTAGGTGTTGGTGACGTAGGTGCACTGCTAAAAGACTGAGAGTGGTGGTGGGGGGTGGGTGTCTCAGGGGACATGGGCCCTGTGGTTGTGGTGGTGGTGGTGATGGTGGTGGGCAAAGTAAGGTAAGGTGGGTACACACACTGCTACTTAAAAGACAGAAAGGGGTGTAGGGCACATGGCCCTGGGGGTGGTTGGTGCATGGTGGTGGTGGGTAGGTGAGGTGGCTCTGGGTAGGGTGGAGAGAGGTGGGTGCACTGTCTAAAGAGCATAGTAGATCTTGGGGGTGGTGGTGGAGGGGGCTCCTGGGCATGGCCGTAGCCACATATGAGGTAAGGGAGGTCCGGACCTCCCTTATTTTTAGAGAAAATAATATTTTTCATACATGAAAGAGGGGATCTTCTCCATTGTCCACCATTTTGAATTTCCAGAAATCTTTTCAGCTGCAAAACATACTGTAAGCTGTGGTCATACTAGTAAATATTAGTTCATTATTTAGCAAATATTCATGAAAAGACCAAAATTGGCAAAAGACAGCATAGTTTCAATGAGCAACATAGTTACAATAGATACTCCCGGCAACATCACACAGTGCACCTTTAAAACATTTCTGGCACGCTGCATGTGCACTATGGACCTCCCTTATTTCAAATTCCTGGCTACGGCCATGCTCCTTGGGCTGAGGCTGGGAGGGTTAGGTGGTAGTGATGATGGATAGCTGGTCAGGGTGGGGTGAGAAGGTTTGGCTGGGGTTCACTGCTAAAAGACAGAGTGGGATAGAGAACTGGAGGGGGGGAGGTGGTGGTGATGGGGACGTGATGAGGAATTAGGTATGATGGGGTGAGGTAGGTGCACCGCTAATGCCGTGTCCAGACCAAGAGCGAACTACGCTGCCTGGTAGCGTGGGTAGCAGAAGAAGTTTCGCCTTGAATTCGCTGTATTCGCTCCAGACGCAGCATTGACATGTTTGATTCAGCTAATCACATAACGGCTCTGGCTTGACAGCCTGGGACATTCGGAGATATGAACGTTCCGATTGGTTTTCGCCGAACAGCGTCAGAGCGAATTGCCTGCGATTAGACTTAGTTTAATCGTCAAAATTCGCTCTGGTCGCGCAAGAAGCTTCGCTCCTGGCGAATTCGCTTTGGTAGCGCAGGTCGCATGCCCTCCATAGAGAAATAATGACTTCCGTCGCTTCATTCGCTCCGTTCGCTCTTGGTCTGTACACGGCATAATAGACAAAGAGGGGTGGAGGGGTGGGGTTCAGGAGGCAAGGGTGGGCTGGGAGCCTGAGGGTGGGGTGTTGGCAGAGATGATTCTAGTGTCAGCGGGGGCCCCAGGCAAAAACCCAAAGAATTGAGCATTTTAAACAAATCACCACTATTATAGTTTAAAGTTGAGCTGTTATTACCCATCTATTGACTTGGGGGCCCCAAGCGGCTGCCTGAGTCGTCTGGTGACAAGCTACGCCTCTGGGTGTTGGGTTGTGGAGTTGGCTAGAACGGTGTGAGGTGGGTTTTCTGCTGAAAGACAGAGTGGGATAGTGGGTCTGGGGTTGGCTAAGATGAGGTGAGGTGGGCGAGTGTGCACTGCTAAAAGACTAGCCGCAGCCAAACAATGTCCGTATGGAATAACAGCCTGTCTAGCCACAGCTGGAGTGAAGCGGATCTCTAAATGAGTGCCTTTCGAAAGAGGCAGACAGAGAGAGACAGAGGGAGAGAGGAAGAGAGAGGGAGAGAGAGAGAGAGAGAGAGAGAGAGAGTGAGACAGAGGAAGAGGGAGAAAGCAAGAGTGAGCCAGAGAGAGAGAGAGAGAACGAGAGAGAACGAGAGAGAGTGAGACAGAGGAAGAGGGAGAAAGCGAGAGTGAGCCAGAGAGAGACTGGAGAGGGAGCGTAAAGCACGAGGGGCAGCGTTGGGGGTGAGTAGGCTTCTCTTGCAGAGGAATTTGAAGTGTTCTGCCGCTAAAGTGAAGTGTGACCTTTCACTATTTATCGTAGCAAGCGGATTAGAAGTGTCCGCATTGATTCTGGACAGCAATTCCACCGGCCTGGCTCTAAATCATTCATAGTAGACACCACCACCGGGGTCCCCTTCTGCGGTTTGTTGTCGCTGTGAGCAACGACAGAGTGGCTCTCCTCCGCACAAAGTGTGCCAATCAAATTTAATCACAAGCCTGTGTTCAAAGAGGAGAGGAGAATATCAACTCGGATGGTCCTTGGATAGTGCATCAAAGCACCCGAAGCTGGAAACACTGCAAATATATATCGCTGCATATACTAGACCATGAGCCGGATGGGAGGGGGAGCGATCACAGAATTTATTATAGGGGGGTAGTAACTTCAAGAGCTGAAAAAACGTGATTTCACTACCACCCCATGACTGCTATCAGGCTTTTTCTTGTAGTGGAGGGGATATACCTTGCCAAAAAATATTGCTGACATCAGTGATGGCCAAAATGGATTCATTAGTTACAATCTAGTGCCACATACATAATCCAAACGACATTATTTTGCCTGTCTAAAACCAACCAGGTGATCATGCAACCAGCCAATCACCTGTCTGAATTCGACAGGTAAATCCACGTCATTTGGAATATGTGGCACTGTATTGTAACTAATGACTCCATTTTGCCCATCACTGGTTGACATTTCTCCCCCCAGATGATACAGATGGCCAAAATGTAGAGCCATGACTCATGGTCCAAAAAAAAAGGAATAGCGACAGATTTTTTGAGTAATGTGATGCGCTTACTAATAGAACGTGATGTCATGTCATTATGAAATGGGGTAAACCAGCTGTGTTATTTTCCACCCTCCAAACATACCGAGTTTTTTTTTTTTTTGAGAATGTACATAGTGCTACTGCTGCATTTGTCTCAGAGGAAGGAGAAAGGGTCTGTGATCACTTCTCAGGCTGGTGAAAGCTATCCCCAGATATGTCTCTGAAATGAAATATAGATAGGAGTGTTTCCCTTGTTTAGATAGTGACATGTAACAGGACAACCACCCAAATGAAAACACTGGATCCCAAGGACGCCCGTGGAGGGGCAGGATTGGGGGTTGAGGGGGGGCAGGGGTGGGGCGGGTGTGGCATCAAGTCGAACATGCATTTTTCATGCCAGTGTATGGCTCCTGTAGTGCATGTGCACATACTCTCTCTCTCTCTCTCTGTCTCTCTCTCTCTCACTCACACACACACACACACACACACACACACACACACACACACACACACACACACACACACACACACACACACACACACACACACACACACACACACACACACACACACACACACACACACACACACACAGGCAGAGATAATGGCGCCTCGTGTGATTGTGACCTCTTTTCATCTCCCGCTGTGAGCATGTGTGCAGCATGCGCAATTCTTCCTTCCTGCGTGTGACTTCTTGCTATTCGTATTATACTCTACATACACACACTCAAGCCTTCATGTTGTAATCCACTCTGTGTGCAATACAAAAGGACCAATTCAATTTCAGCAACAACAAAAAAAATATATACATACACACGGACAGGGCCGCTGACAGCTTTGGATGGGCCCGGGACGAAGTCATCTGAAAGGCCCCCCCAGCCCAATAGATGCAATGTAATGAGGACCTAATTCTGGGCCCCCTCTGTCCCTGGGCCCGGGACATCTGTCCCCCTTTGTCCCCCCCCGTCGGCACCCCTGCACACGGACAGTTGCTACCAGAAGAAGAAGCCTATGTAGTGTTGAAGGACATATCATGGACACCCACCTTTTGAGTCAGCCATTGTCCTAATTAAGGCCGAGCAGCATTATCATGCATTGTGCTTGCTCAGACATGGCAAGGTTGACATGAATAGTCTCCTGTGGGGGGAAACACACGTGTAATGATGTTCTTTGAGTCTTATTACCGCTTTGATGTGCCATCACTATTTGTTACTTCTCTGGCAACGCCGCGCGACGAGGAGCGAAGTGAAGCCGCTCTCTCTGATTAACAGAGACAAATAGAGTGAGCCAGTTCGGCGACGTGGAAAAGGGGGGGGGGGGGTTGGGCTGTGTGTGAAAAGAAGTTAATGATATGCTCCGATGAACTATGAAACAATTCAGCGGTTTAAAATATTGACTCTTTGAGGTAAATATGCAGGCTTGAAGTTGACGTGGACTCGGGGAAAATAAAGGCGTCTTCAAATAGAAAATGCATTTTGTCCCTTTTGGGGGGCTGGATCACAGGTTGTCACTTTGACAGCATACAAAAGAACACAATAATAAATCAACAGTCTTCAAACTGCATTTGTCTCAATTCAGTGTGAATGACTCTATTGTTCAGAGCGGACTGGTTACACTGTATAGTAGTAAGCGTGTACGTATGTTCCTCGTGGTCATTTCTGGCTATTCATCTCCACGGGCTTCATTTGTGACTGCGAGACACACGCCTTTCGTCTTCTTTTTGTTTGGAAACAAAGACCGGGGATTTGTTTGAACTAATTTTGTCTCTGAAGCTGATAACAGAGAGACATCAAAGGGAACGTCTGCTTTGGAAAATCACTGTAATTGCTCTGCAGTCAGACGATATTGTAGAGAGCATTTGATGTGAAATATTTAAGGCGAGAAAACGTTTCGTTTTAACCCCTTAGCCCCATAAGTTGCTTGCTTGTAGTCTGTTATTTGTGTCAGTGTGTGTGCAAAACGCTTTTCGGCCTATTCCTGCCCTTGACGTTTTAATACGTTTATGTGGTGGAATCAGCCCACTCGCATCCAAATGCGCAATGACACTTGGCTAGCACTTGCTGACACAAGTCATCATTATCCTTTCTCGCAAACAGGCCCTTTGGATGTGTTCTCTCACTTGCACTGAAGCAGATGTTAAGCATTCTCTTTCTCCCATGCCTCTTTTTCTTCTTCTTCTCTCTCTCCTGCCTCCTCGCTCGTTTTCTCTGTCTGTCTGTCTGTCTGTCTCTCTTTCTCTCTCTCTCTCGCCCTCTCTCTCTCTCTCTCCCTCCCTCTCTCTCTCTCTCTTCTTCTCTCCCCCCTCTTTTTCTCTGTCTCTCTGTCTTTCTGACTGTGTGTTTCTATCTGTCTGTCTGTCTGTCTCTCTCTCCCCTGCCCCCCCTTCTGTCTCTCCCATCTCTCTCTCCTTCCTTCACCCTCTCTCTATTGCTCTATCTCTCCCCCCTCTCTCTCCTCTCCTCCCCCTCTTTTTTTCTCTGTTTGTCTGTTTCTCTTTTTCTCCCCTCTTCCCTCAACCCTCTTTTTCTGTGTCTGTCTCATCTCTCTCTCCTTCCTTCACCCTCTCTCTATTGCTCTATTTCTCTCTCCCTCTCTTTGTCTCTCTCTTTGTCTCTCTCTCTCTCTCTCTCTCTCTCTCTCTCTCTCTCTCTCTCTCTCTCTCTCTCTTCTCTCTATCTCTCTCCCCCTCTGTCTGTCTGTCTCTCTCTCTCCCTCTCTCTCTCTCTCCCCCTCTATCTTTCTCTCTCTCTCTCTCTCTCTCTCTCTCTCTCTCTCTCTCTCTCTCTCTCTCTCTCTCTCTCCCTCTCTCTCTCTCTCTCCTAGGCCAGTGGGGGCGATGCCTTGGCGAGGAGTGCGGCACGGGCGGCGTGCAGACTCGGACGGTGTGGTGTGTGCACAGCGAGGGCTGGACCACGCACCACTTCAACTGCCGGCACGCCCAGAAGCCGGAGAGCCAGCGCCACTGCTTCAAGGTGTGCGAGTGGCACCAGGACCTGTTCGAGTGGGAGGTGTCTGAGTGGGGGCCGTGCGTGCTGGTGCCACCGCTGCCTCCGCCTCCGCTCTCCAACGAGCTCCACCTGCGCGCCGGCCCCGTCCCCGCCTGTGTCACGGCGCAGCACGGCCTGCAGCGTCGGCGCGTGGCCTGCGTGCGCACCTCCAACCGCACCGGTGTCACCGAGCGCATCTGCGAGTTCTTCTCGCACCGGCCGGCGCTGGAGCAGGCCTGCCTCATCCCCTGCCCGCACGACTGCGTGGTCTCCGACTTCTCGGCCTGGTCCGGCTGCAGC
>NC_085869.1:24774576-24787076 GCF_034702125.1 Engraulis encrasicolus | reverse complement strand
TTATGTGCGAGTCGTGAGTTTTTGGAAGCCATTCCAATGAACCAGAAAGTCCAAATGGAGTTCCACCACAATTCCCACTCTACTTTCCCCTTTTATCTGCAAGCCCCATAATCTTGAAGCTGCACACATACAGGCAGCCAACACTTTGTCTAGCTTTGGAGAAGAAAAAAAAGGGGGAAAAAAATCTGCCTTATCAAAGAAATGGTGTATGTTGTGTGTGTGCTTTTGCAAGGCTGTTTGCACTGATGTTGCCCTCCCCCCACCCCCCACCCCCCTCTTCCCTACAGCCTTTGTACACAAGACAACAGCCCAGGGACGCTGCAGTCATGCATTATGCCCAAAGACTGCCAGACTTCGGAGTGGTCCCCGTGGAGTGCCTGCTCCAAAACCTGCCGGGCGTCGGACCTGTCCCCCGGCTACCGGTTCAGAACCCGCAGCCGGATCCAGGCCCCCATCGGCGGGGGGAAGGAGTGCGCCGCCCTGGAGGAGAAAGAGGCCTGTAACATCATTGGGGATTTACTTCCCCATTGTCCCAGGTACTTTGACATAGTTTTTTTTGTTGTACACCGGTTGTTGTTTTAGCTGAGGGTATCTTAAGTTGACTCACAAAATGTGTTTACCTCTCAGGGAATTTACTTCAGCAATGATTTTTTTTTACTGACATAGCATTTCATAATATAAAAAAGACTGTTTTTTTTCGGCTTGGATTTTCATCCAGTGCAACTGTCCTTAGTTCTCAGCCTGGCCATATTCTAGCAAGAGTCCCATGGGCAGAGTGGAAGTTCTTAGAGGCAGGAACCATGGCCAACTACGTACAAGTGCCTTTGTACACTACTGCACACTACAGAGTGAAAAAAGAAATGAAATGTTGGCCTTGGCCATGATTCAACCGGCTAAGGCATTGTACTATTACGCCGGGGACCCTGGTTCATTTCTGGCCCAGGGTCATTTCACGATCTTCCCCCATCTCTTTATGTCTTTCCCGCTCGCTTCCTGTCCCATCTCACACTGTTCTATCAAATGAAGTCATAAAAGCTCCACACACAAAAAAATCTATTATTCAGTGTTAATTCAACACTATTCTGTGAACCTATGGTCCTATTCTATTTTAGTGTTAAATTCAACTCTCTGAGTGTTTAATTTACACTGTGAAGCCAATTATGGCTCAGATTCTGTTCAACACTCTTTGTTCGAATTAACATTCGAAATGATTGGGACCATATACTATTCTCAGAATTGAACTAACACTATGTCTTTCACGTTGTTTCTCCAACCAATCAGATCACTGATGCGTAGCCTTCATTTTTCAGTGGTGCACAAGCATTAGATGAGTTGGCCAGTCAGTAAAGACGGGTCCAGCCATCTTCTGGTTTAGGTGGTGGGAAATGGAATGTCAAAATCCCCATGTCAGATTCCCAACAGTGGTCACACATGTTTTGGTCACCCGCGGTCATACTTAGTTGTTTGCCAGACCAAGCAAGTTTACAAGCTTGGTGACACAGCCAGCCTAAGAGTCCATGGACATGGAGGAAGTTCTCAGTGGTATGATCCAGGGATGACTTTTTACACTGCACTGCACTGCACTTTATTGCTGCACTGACTCTTAACGAGGGATAGGCCTACATGTAGCACTAATGTTACGTGAGCACACTGCAGGGGGTATGTTGGAAGATGTGATGATAGTAAATGTATGGAATAAGATCATACTGGGATAGAGGAGGCAGCATAGTGCACGAGTTTGGGGATACTAATGGAATCTCAAAAAGGGTTAGGGAGGTACGCTAGGGGTGTGCAAAAAACTCGTTATAGTATCGGGATGCTATTTTACACAATACACATGTACTTCATCGATTTTTGACAAAATCTATTGTTTAAAAAATGAAGTTAAGTTAAAACATTGTTTGAATAGTTTCGCCCAAGCATCCGCCAAAACAAATGTAACTTCCAAACCTAATAATAATACATGTATCGCAATGCATTGTGAGAGTATTATACCGCAGCACGTGTATTGCGATGTGTATTGTATCGTGATATCTTTGCCAATTCCCACCCCTATAGGGTACACAAGACAAAAAAAGGTTGGGAAACGCTGCACTGTAGAACCAATCAGACCACTGATGCGTAGCCTTCATTTTTCATTGCTGCCCAAGCATTAGATGAGGCAGGCAGGTTGACCGGGCTGCAAAGACGGCCGGGCCCAGTCATCTTTTGATTTGGGCTGTGGGAAATGGGGTGTCAAATCCTCGTGTCAGATCCCCATCAGTCCTCAACCATGTTAGAAGTGTGTTGCAGAAGCATTGGGGAAGTTTGGAGTGGAAAACTTCCAGATAGCAGTAGATGCCATTGCTACCAGTATCCAACTGATAAAAAAAATGGCAGGCTATTACTTTCCTTTCTTATTGGGGCAAAATGTATCACATCTTTAATATCAAAATGAGTTTGTTAAGCATTAATATTAGTTTAATGTTGGCCTGCCCCAACTATGACAGTGTGGTTGTAATGTGAGCACCCTGATTGTGTACAACATTAAAGCCATCATAATACCTATCGTAATATATCTTGATTTACAGTGTGAATCAAAACATAAAAAACACTTATATAAAAAGTCAATCTTGTCTTACAACTTAACTATTACATTGCATTGTAAAACTTGTATACCGTCTGTCATCACAATCACACTCATTGACGCTAACCAAATGAAGCTTTCATTTAAATGGCTATACATTCCTTCAAACCATCAGAGCTCGTGCTACATCATTGCAATACTTGATGAATATTGAGCATATTTATGTATATAGGACAAACAGTCATATTTTTTTCAGACCTTTATCAATCATTCAGAGCTCATGCTATAGCTATAAATACTTAACAGCCTTGGATAAACATGGATGCTGACTGTACGTAAAGTAAATAGATAAACACGCACACATAAATATGTAAAACATGAATGACAGGTTTTTTTAAAAAAAGATTCCATTTCTCTCAATGAATTGGAACAACAAGGAAAAAACAAAAAGGCAACACGTTTCCTCATCTGGGATTACGTTTACGGATTCAATTAATTTTTAATCTGTTTGTATCCCAACTTGTTGTTTGTACTGACATATGGTTTTGTTTGTATTGGCAGTGTGCTAGTTGTACATCTTCAAAACTTACACTGAAACCCCCAAAGAGACATTTTAATCTGATGCAAAGTGTACTTTTCTGATTCAACCGCTCAATAGACCTATAGGGGGTTTTAAAGGTTCTTTTTAAAAAAGTGTCAGTATTTTTCACAGATATTATTCAAGTACAACGTTTGAAATGATGTGTGCAAAGGGAGTGCGTGCACACACACATACACACACACACACACACACACACACACACACACACACACACACACACACACACACACACACACACACACACACACACACACACACACACACATACACACCGCACACCGCACACAGTAAGATGTCTCAATGTTGTTTTAAAGTGTGGTGATGAGCTATTAATGTGATAAAGTGATATTATATGCATCTACACATTTCCGTGATTAGAGAAAAAGTAATTAATAAAGTTTCGTATTTGATGAATTACTGCGGGCTGTTTTTTTTTCTATGGAAATCTCCCTTTTTATTGCTCCCTGCATCTCGCCATTCCTCATAGTCAATGTGTTTTCATTAGTGGGTAGCTTTTGTTGCTAACGATGGCTTGGGCCTCTTTATTCTACCTTATATCCAAACCTTGCAGCACTTGCGTTGCAAACCGTAAAAAGAGTTGCCCTAGTCATACTGTGCTTGGCCCTCCTGGTCCACATGCGCATACACACACACACACACACACACACACACACACACACACACACACACACACACACACACACACACACACACACACACACACCAGCATGCACGCACACACGCATGTACCCATGTACACACGCATGTACACACGCACAAGTACATGCACACCTCATTCTTACACACACACACACACAAACACACAACACACACAAACACACACACACACACATGCACAAGCACACACTCATGTTTATACATAAGCACACACACACACACACACACACACACACACACACACACACACACACACACACACACACACACACACACACACACACACACACACACACACACACACACACACAGCAACCCCCCCCCCCACACACACACACACACACACACACACAGACACACACACACACACAGTCTGACAGTGCACTTTGTACACACAGGTACGTCTGGAAGAGCACTGACTGGGGAGACTGTCGAGTGTCCCCTCTCCTGAGCCAGCAGGACCGACGCCTTAACAACGTCAGCTCCCTCTGTGGAGGAGGCATCCAGACCAGGGAGACGTACTGCATCCAGGTCCCAGAGGACCCCCTCACACTGCACAGGAGAGAGGGTAACACTACTAGAGCATTACACTAATGTTTTGACATTAGACTTGCATAAGACCACTACTAGAGCATTAGACTAACATTTTGACATTAGACTTGCATAAGACCACTACTAGAGCATTAGACTAACGTTTTGACATTAGACTTGCATAAGACTACTACTAGTGCATTAGACTAGCGTCCTGGACTCTGATGAAGACGCTTTGTCGAAACGTTAGTCTAATGTACAGGAAAGAGAGTAAGAGGACCACTACTACAGCATTAGACTAACGATACGACATTAGACTTGCATAAGACTACTACTAGTGCATTAGACTAACGATACGACATTAGACTTGCATAAGACTACTACTAGTGCATTAGACTAACGTTTTGACATTAGACTTGCATAAGACTACTGCTAGTGCATTAGACTAACGTTTTGACATTAGACTTGCATAAGACTACTGCTAGTGCATTAGACTAACGTTTTGACATTAGACTTACATTAGACTACTACTAGTGCATTAGACTAACGATTCAACATTAGACTTACACACATAGAACTAATACAGTGTATTATTTCTGTGAGACTTATATAATAAAACTACTACTAGTGCAGACTCTGATGAAGACGCTTTGTTGAAACGTTAGTCTAATGCACAGGAAAGTGGGTAAGAGGACCACTACTAGAGCATTACACTAACGATTTGACATTAGACTTGCATAAGACTACTACTAGTCCATTAGACTAACGTTTTGACATTAGACTTGCATAAGACTACTACTAGAGCATTAGACTAACGTTTTGACATTAGACTTGCATAAGACTACTACTAGAGCATTAGACTAACGTTTTGACATTAGACTTTGCCCATTAGACAAGGGCAGTCATGGGTGAGCGGTTAGGGCGTCAGACTTGCATCCCAGAGGTTGCCGGTTCGACTCCCGACCCGCCAGGTTGGTGGGGGGAGTAATCAACAAGTGCTCTCCCCCATCCTCCTCCATGACTGAGGTACCCTGAGCATGGTACCGTCCCACCGCACTGCTCCCCATGGGGCGCCACTGAGGGCTGCCCCCTTGCACGGGTGAGGCATAAAATGCAATTTCGTTGTGTGCAGTATGCAGTGTTCACTTGTGTGCTGTGGAGTGCTGTGTCACAATGACTATGGGAGTTGGAGTTTCCCAATGGGCTTTCACTTTCGCTTTCACTTGCATAAGACTACTACTAGTCCATTAGACTAACGTTTTGACATTAGACTTGCATAAGACTACTACTAGTCCATTAGACGAACGTTTTGACATTAGACTTGCATTAGACTACTGCTAGTGCATTACACTAACGTTTTGACATTAGACTTGCATAAGACTACTACTAGTGCATTAGACTAACGTTTTGACATTAGACTTACATTAGACTACTACTAGTGCATTAGACTAACGATTCGACATTAGACTTACACACATAGAGCTAATACAGTGTATTATTTCTATGAGACTTATATAAAACTACTACTAGTGCAGACTCTGATGAAGACGCCCCCCCACGGCCTAGTTGCGGCCTTTTTTCACGTCACTGTTCACATTTTTGTGAAGGATCTCCTCTCCATGGTTTTGGAGAGTATCAAGGAATTTCCACTCCTCTTTCCTGTCAAAAAATATTTGTGAGCTAAGGTACTGATGTTCAATAAGATGCTCTGGCTTACCATCCCTGCTCTTGAAAGCCGTGAAAGCCCATTGGGAAACTCCAACTCCCATTGTCATTGTGACACAGCACTCCACAGCACACAAGTGAACACTGCACACAACAAAATTGCATTTATGCCTCACCCGTGCAAGGGGGCAGCCCTCAGTGGGACTGTGGGACGGTACCATGCTCAGGGTACCTCAGTCATGGAGGAGGATGGGGGAGAGCACTGGTTGATTACTCCCCCCACCAACCTGGCGGGTCGGGAGTCGAACCCGCAACCTCTGGGATGCAAGTCTGACGCCCTAACCGCTCATCCATGACTGCCCTATTTGTTCATCCAAATGGTGTTGGACGAGTTGAGGTCATACGTCTACACAGATCGGTGAAAGCCTCCTCCTTTAACAAGCACACTAATCTCGATTTGTGGTGTATGGGAACTGTTTGTGTTTCCATTGGCTGACTACTAGACAGGCAGTAAATGGAAATGTATTCTTCAATGATCTCGCATCCTTCCCAACAAGCCAATTGACTAAGAAGAGAGCGTATTGACTGTTGCATCACCGCTACCTGTTAACATTATTGATGTTACAGAAGAGCGAAGTCGTACAGTGCAGTTCAGTTCAGTTCAAGGTAATATTTTTTTCGACCCTTTAACGCACAGCAGAAGGCGCACTCCACAAAGTGACCTTAATGACTGTCATGTTAAACCAACATCACTTGTCATTTATTTCATGTTGACAGCCTGCCGATATCACCGCTTGGCCCCCCTGCCTACTGAGACCCAAGCTGTGAGTCTGCAGCACTGTCCCACAGACAACTCTTTTCAAATTACAGAAAGCACAGCGTGAAGAAAGAAAGAAAGAAAGAAAGAAAGAAAGAAAGAAAGAAAGAAAGAAAGAAAGAAAGAAAGAAAGAAAGAAAGAAAGAAAGAAAGAAAGAAAGAAAGAAAGAAAGAAAAAAGAGAAAATGAAAGTAAGAGAAAAACCATTCCCCAAACAACAACTAGAAAGGGGATGGGAGATTAGGGCTATTATTTGACCAGTGTGCAAACAAGCCTCAAGTCGAGTCACAGAATAGCAATGAAGAGGGGTGTCTTTTCCCAGTGAGTGGTTGTTTTTTTTTGGGGGGGGGGGGGGGGGGGGGGGGGGGGGGGGGGGGGGGGGGGGGGGGGGGGGGGGGGGGGGGGGGGGGGGGGGGGGGGGGGTTGTATAGATCAATGTAAATCAGAAGAGCTGTTTGGTTTGTACATGACCCCACGCAGCTTGAGCTAATGCAAATGGATTACAGTCACAGTTTGGCGAACACCCACCTCTCCTCTTCTTCTCCTCTTCTTCTCCTCCTCCTCTCTGCCCCCCCCCCTCTCCCCTTTTTTGTAATACACCGGGGGGAAATTGCTTTTTTGCCACTAAGCGTTTCTTTTTTATTTAATTTTTCCTCAACTGTGTGTGTGTGTGTGTGTGTGTATGCCATAACACTGAAACCCCACACAAATGGAGTGAACGAGGGAAAATAAAAGCCTAATTGTACACGTTTGTCTCCCCCTTAATGTCTTTCAGCCATTTTAGCCTTTTATTTTTCTTTTTTTTTTTAAACAGAGATAAAAATCCTCCAAATTGCCCTTTGTTAGACATGATGCACAATGGACTTTTAATGCATTTCTCTCCTGGCTTACATTTAAATGAAAATCTGTTGCTCAATGATGTGAAACAAGCTCATTTAAATGAAAATATTTCTCTTAATAAAGCCCCGGCGTTGGGGAGGCTGCGCTGGAGCATCAGCCCGGAGTGTGTGTTTCCAATTACTCCCCTGATGACGTGACCTCCCCCCTCTCTCCTCCATTGATTGGCTTTATAGTATGCTCTCACCCTGCCTGACTGTTGTAGGAGAGCCCACTGGTGACTGCTATCCTCAGACTGACGTTTGTCTTCGTTTCTTTCTCCTCTCTCCCTCCGTCTCTTTCTCTCTTCACTCTCTTTTGCTCTCTCTGCCTCTCTCTCTCTGCCTCTCTTGCTCTCTCTCTCTCTCGTGTTCTCTCCTCCTTCATCGTTCTTGTTGTGTCACACCCCCTCTCCTCTCTCTCTCTCTCTCTCTCTCTATCTCTCTCTCTCCTCCTCCATCCTTCTTGTTGTGTCACACCCCCCCTCTCCCTCTCTCTCTCTCTCTCTCTCTCTCTCTGTCTGTCTCTCTCTCTCTCTCTCTCTCTCCTCTCCCTCTCTCTCTCTCTCTCTCTCTCTCTCTGTCTGTCTCTCTCTCTCTCTCTCTCTCTCTCTCTCCTCTCCTCCTCCATCCTTCTTGTTGTGTCACACACCCCTCTCCTCTCCCTCTCTCTCTCTCTCTCTCTCTCTCTCTCTCTCTCTCTCTCTCTCTCCTCTCCTCTCCTCTCCTCTCCTCCTCCATCCCTCTTGTTGTGTCTGCCCTGTAGGGTCGCGGCCGGTGAACAGGAAGTTGTGTGCTGGCGAGACGCCGGCGGCCGTGCAGCCCTGCTCCATCCCCTGCCCCAAGCACTGCTCCCTCTCCGCATGGGCGTCCTGGGGAGCCTGCATACACGACAACTGCCTGGAGCCACAGGGACGCAAAGGTACGGTGTGGGCAGAGAAAAAGAAAGAAAGAAAGAAAGAAAGAAAGAAAGAAAGAAAGAAAGAAAGAAAGAAAGAAAGAAAGAAAGAGGAAAAGGAAGAAAGAGGAAAAACAAGTACTGTATACACAGTGTGTAAAGAAACCATGTTTAAAAGGAAAGAAAGAAAGGCAGAAAGAAAGAAAGAAAGAAAGACTGGTAGAAAATAAGAAAGTACAATCTCAAAGCTGGACCGAAAGAAGGAAAGAAAGCAAGCAAGCGAGAAAGAAAGAAAGAACTCAAAGCTAGAAAGAAGCAAAAGAATGCCAAGCTGGAAAGAAAGAAAGAGAAATTGGTGTGTTGACTTGCCAGTTGGTCCACTCCTCCAGTACATTCTGTAGCTAACACTGGCTCTGGCCATGCCGTTAATGGCTTGGCGGTGGCACTGGTTGCACTCTGAAAGCCACAGTACTGCTCCCAGGATGTGGCCAGGCTAGGGCATAATGAAGGAGGAGGAGGAAGCTGGGGCTGTTGTGTTGTGATGTGAAGGGGTCACCCACCCCAGACAACGGGGTCTCTCTAATGGAAGCTGATTGGCCGGCTGTTGTGTGTGCCTCTCTCTCTCCCTCTCCCTTCACGGGGGAAACATCGCCTCCGTGTCGGGGTGATGACAGCGCGCCGTGCCCGGTAATCACAAGACAGCACAGAGTGCAGTGCGCTGACCCACAGCAGCTGAAACTGACACGAGTTGCTCCATAATGCATCCGAGAACATGACTACTACTGCTGCTAGGTGACATGACAAGCACTGGGGATGGAGTTTTTTTTCTTCTCCAGGGTCGCTCAATGAATTGGGTGTGAAGCAGTATAGCAGACCGCAGGGCCGCTGACAGCTTTGCCTGGGCCTAGGCCAAAGCTATCAAAAAGGGCCCCCACCCCACCCAATGCATACAGTGTAACCTGCTCTGGATCCCTTCTCTCCCTGGGCCTGGGACAACTGACCCCTTTGTCCCTCGGTCCTCAGTTGGCTTTCCGGGGAGGTAGTACAGGCATTACAGTAACAGCATAGCAGCACCAAGCACAAGTTATTTGCAGGCGTTCAATACGTCAGCAGATTTTAATTAGTAGAACTCATCGAGCAGATCCAGGAGGTAATTAGTGAAATCGGCCATGTTGTATGCAGAGGTAGACTAGAGCTGGCTGACTTGGAACATCTGGTGCTCTATTCTGTCTTCTAATTCCACATGGACAATTACTGATATAAAGCCTTATTGATATTTTGGGGGGGGGGGGGGGGGACAAAATGCCTTTCATCCTAATTGTGTTTAATATGGCATTATATTCCAAGATGGTAGAAATGTAGCCAGTTACTGATATGAATATGAAAATGAAGTCTCTTTCATCGTAGTGGTTAATATGACATATTCCAAGATGGTAAAGATGTAGTCAATTACTGATTTGAAGCCTTATTGATATTTGGTTAAAAAAAGACGAGACATAGCCTCATTGATAGGCCTACTTTGTCCAAAAAAAAGACAATGTCTTTCATCCCAATAGTAGCTAATATGGCATTATACTCAAAGATGGTAGGGATGAAAGAGCCTGAGGTAAAGTTGTTGTACTGCAGACGGCAGTTAGGCCTGAGAAGTGGCTGTCAATCATTCACCCGTGCCAACAAGGCATCCATCCCCCTTTACTTGTGCCTTGGCAGCAACACCAAAGAGGAAGTGGGTGTGGAATCTATTTGGCTGTTTGGGAGTTTGCAAAACCAGCTCATGTCTGCCAAACAAAATCCCAAAAGCGTTCCTTTAATATTTGTTGTATCATATATTCCATGGGGAACTCTGTGGAGAAATGGGGAAGAGAGGGGAAAAAAAACTTTGATCATTTTTTTTTTCCCTTTCCTCTTCCATTGCTAAACACTTGAAGTGCCTTTCGGTATGCGAAGGATGCCCTATCAGAAGTGAGGCGCTATTGGTTTTGCACATGTTAAAGCCGTTTAGCAAATCCTGCTCATGATACGCTGGTTTTAATATCCATCCCTGAGGTGTAGCAGCCCAAAGCAAGGAAGAGGAAAGAAAAGAAGAGGCAGAGAGATAGAAGAAGAGGGGGAGGGAGACGGAGAGAGCGAGAGAAGAGAAGAAGAATTAGAAGAAGATGGGAAGGGAGAAGAGAAGGAAATGCAGTTTGTGCGAACGAGGGAGAGAGAGAGAGAGAGAGAGAGAGGGAGGGCAAGGAGAGAATGAAAGAGAAAGCAGAATGAAATGGAAGGAGAGGAATAAAGAAGAAAGCACAGAGAGAACGAGAGAGAGAGATAGAGAGATCGAGCGGAGGCTACATACAACAAGCAAAGGATGGAGGGAGCGAAAGAGCTAAGGCTAGAGAGAGAGAGAGAGGGCGGAGGGGCGCTGCTGCTCTGTAGCCTGCCCTCTGTGAGTTAATAAACATCAGAGGCGAGTACCATCCCACACACTAGCCTTTCCTCGCCAAGGGTGCACTGTCAGAAGTACACAGGCAAGCTTTCCCTTTCTCTTTTTTTTTTAAGGTGGAGCATTTTTTTCCGCTTTTTTTCATGAATAACACTGGTGGTCAGGCTAGAGTATTTGTTTATTTCCTCATATTGTGTTTCACAGTGCATTGTAAATTGAAATCTCTGGCAGGCTCGTTCTGTCTCCCTGCTCCTCTCCTTTCCTCTCCTCTCCTCTCCTCTCTTCTCCTCTCCTCCATTCGCCTCCTGTCCTCTCCTCTCCTCTCCTCTCCTCCCCTCTCCTCTCCTCTCCTCTCCTCTCTTCTCCTCCCCTCTCGCTTCTCTTCTCCTATCGTCTACTTTTCTCTCCTCTTCTCTCCTCTCTTCTCTTCTCTCCTCTCTTCTCTTCTCCTCTCCTCTCCTCTCCTCCTCTTCTCTCCTCTCCTCTCCTCTCCTCTCCTCTCCTCTTCTCTCCTCTCCTCTCCTCTCCTTGCTCTTCCTCCTGCTGGGCTTGTAGTGTGGAAGAGGAGCGCTGGGCTTGCCAGTGTGGTGCGATGCCGTGCGGTGCGGTGAGCGAGGTCTGGGGGAGTGAGTCTCGGAGGAGCTGCTAAGCAGAGTGCTGAATTTATCTCAACATTAATGCAAAAGAGGAGAGTAAAGGGGTAAAGGGTGTCAAAGGCTGCCAGCGGCACCACCTCCTACACACCTCCAACCTCCACTCTCCACTCTCCACTCCACCCAAATCATACACACACACACACGCACACGCACACACACACACGCACATCTATGAACACATACACACACACACGCGCACACACACACACGCACGCACCCAAGCATGCAGGCACGCATGCACGCACGCACACACACACGCTCTCACACACACACACACACACACGCCGCTCACACAGAGACAAATACAAACAAACACAAACACAAACAAACAAACACACACACACACACACACACACACACACACACACACACACACACACACACACACACACACACACACACACACACACACACACACACACACACACACACACACACACACACACACACACACACACACGAAGAATCCGGGCGCACTGTCTCTCTCCTCCTCCTCCCTTGAATAATTCTGATATAGCCTCTGAGCTTTTGGGTTTTTAATATCCATGGGGACATGTCCCCAACCAAATTGTTTTTCTTTTTTTCTCTCTCCTCTTCTTCTCTCTCTTGGCCTCCTTCATGGTTTTGGTGCGGGGGGGGGGGGATGTCATCGGAGGGGATTTGGCTGGGATCTGGCTGGGCTCTGGTGATTGATCCCTGGTCTCGGCGTGCTGTCTGGGAGGACATCCTACGGAACTCTCCAAGGGTAGCAGGCTCTGCCTCTCTCTGCGAGGCCTAGTTGGAAA
>NC_085869.1:24754576-24769576 GCF_034702125.1 Engraulis encrasicolus | reverse complement strand
TAGGTGCATGACAAACGGTGCTAGCGACGTATGAAAACACGTAATTATCATCATATGGAAGGGCACTCATGATACATATGCTACCCCTCTCCCACTATCTCGCTTTCTCTCTCCCTTTCCCTCTCCCCCTCTTTCATATTTCCTCCTGCTCTCTCTCTTTCCCTCCTCTCCCTCTCTCTTTACCAAACTTAATTCCTCATGCATATAGATTAATTAGATGTTGTCATCTCTGCGTTGTTGTGCAATATATATCAGTCTTGTAACCTCTTGAATGTTTGTTTGCGCCCGAACAAGGGCCTGGCTTATGTTTCCTGTTTAAAGCGTAATTATTGAGTGTAGGCTTAGAGAAGGAGCCGTGCGTCATTGGTGGTGGTTGTTGTTGTTGTTTTTTAAAATCTGGAGTGGTTTGGCCTCATTGTCACAGTGGCAGGATAATTACAGCCAGATTCAATTAAATGTACGAAGGAGATATGACGTTTAATTAGGCCGATATTTATAGATAAAACACTTTCGGAGTTGTGAAGGACTAGGTAATGACGGTTATTAGCATCGACACGGCCCTCCTGAGTTGAGTCATTATAGGGATCACACACTCTATTAATTCAAGTTTTCTGATACATTATTTAAATTAATTGAATATTTTCCATTTTTCGTCGTATATATTTTTTAACCCTTTTGATCCTGTTAGGTTTCTGGTTCTGTCTTCCCGTGAGACAGCCATGGGCTTTCTTCGTATACGTAGTACCTGTGTAGTACTTTCTTTTGCATGATTCGATTTAAATATCATTTCCGTTGAGAAATCGTCTGTGACCGACTCATGCATAGTACATATGCAACTGACGACAGAAGCGTGAACACATCTGATTTTGATTTGGACTTACTGTCTGTCCAGTTGCGACATCAGAGTGATGAAACTCCCTCTGTGCTGCAAGATCGCAGCATAGCTTGCATCACTGTAAACCGAGGTGTGTGCACTGCCAGGGCCGCCACAGTCGATACAGGACAACATGTTATGAACATTATGACGTGATCCGAGTTGCTCACAGCCAGTAAATAGCAGGCAATTAAAGCCGGACTGTTGCATACGTTGTACACAATGCATATGCCACTGTGGAACAGCGAGAGGATTCATGGCATTCAGGGGTGGTAATTAAACGACCAGACAACCCTCCCCCCATTACGGCTGTTGCCACCAGACAGGCGTGAAGCCAGGCAAGGAGTGTACTGTACAGACCTTGCATAAGACCATCCAGAGAAACAGGTCAGTTGCCCCAGGCCTAGGGAGGGGGGAAGTGCCGGATTGGTTCCACATTACATTGCATATATCAGTGGGGGGGGATCTTTCAGATGACTTCGTCCGGGGCACGGCAAGAGCTGCCATCAGCCCTGCTGGCGTCACAGCCCTACGAGTGCCCTTGTTTGCAGTGGCCGCCGTGTCCTCCTCCTGAGCAGAATGACACCAGCACCAATGACAGGGAAACGATTTACTGCTGGGCAGGTAATTGGCAGTTGTAAAATCAAGGGGTTGAGGGGAATGAAATCCGGTATGGGGGGGGAGGAAAAAAAAAAAGATCAAATGTTGCCCAAAGTGTTCGTTTTAAAGGAGAGCCCGAGTGGGAGATAAAAGTGAATGATGGGGCGCTGACCCGGCCAGGGTTTACCGCCACTGCTAGTGACATGAGCTCGCCCCAATTTACTCTCGGCGCACCTCTCACAGCTGGCCCCATATTCCAACAGCCGCTCTGCTGCATAATGCAGAGTTGGAACACAGTACGTGTGGCCTGTGGTCAGGTGAAGTGGGAGCCTGGTTTCTGTACCAGGGGACACTGGTTGAATACATACAGTACAGTTCAAGGGGCCATAAAGTGCAACAAATCATGTTTTTCTGTATTGTCTGTCTAATACAGCTCTTAAAAGGACTTTAAGCTCATGACATGACATCAAAATTGAATGTTATACTATTGCTATTTACTATATTATTATATTTTGTAATTTACTACTATTACTATTACTACTATTACTATTACTACTTTTTGTATTTTCTGCTACATTGTGCATCAGAAACTGGACAAAGGATTTGAATAGCTGTTAACAGTTTAATTAATCACCTGGATCTCAACTAGGCTGAATATTCACAGAAAGCAGACAGACCCATATGACTCATTCGCCAAGTGAAAACACCAAAAGAGAATTGACAGTGATTTGTACAATGAACATGTTATATAGCCCAATACCAACTTGAAAACGAGTATAATATGACCGTTTTAAAGCTCAATATGACAGATTTATTGACCCTTTTATTGGCTATGTTACACAAGGATTTTGATTCTGTCAGATGTTGACGATCTGCACCTTTAACATTTAGACGTGTAATAAATCAATAAACAAGTGAAGTGTAAAATTTGGCTATATAAATCTATAAAACTACAGTATATGATACTATACAATACAACACACATGGAAATATCTGCAATGTAGGCATAATCTGTGATACAGTCCATTGGATTCCAGCTGTGGGCAGTAGTGCCATTGGTTTTTACATCTGTCAGCAACAACTCCAGCTGTGTTAAGTCTGACAGATAAAAAAAAAAGCTTCCGACAAAGTACGAAGCCCTAAGTACTGCCTAGGAAATGATGAGTAAAGCTAAAAAAATGTACACTTGAAGTATCAGGGCAGTCATGGGTTAAGGCGTCAGGTTGCTGGTTCTATTCCCGTCCTGCCAGGTTGGTGTGGGGAGTAATTAACCAGTGCTCTCCCCCATCCTCCGACCAAGATTGAGGTCCCCTGAGCATGGTACCGTCCCTCCACATACGTGCATTAACATTTTTTGCGACCAAAAAAACCCCCATGACGAGCTAAATTGTATGCTATTAAACCCATGGATATTTATTTAAGTCTAAACTTGTGCTCACTAAATGTTCAGTGCCAATATTTACTAGTTATTATTAGTGAATATATATCAGTATTCTTTTTTTTTTACACAGAGACATTTCAGGCGACCCTATTTGAAATTTCAGACGACCCCATGGGGTCCCAACCGCAGTGTTGAAAAACACTAGAGATGGGATTTATGACTCTTTAGCGGGATCCGGATCTTAGTGGCTCGTTCCTTTCAAAGAGCCGTTCAAAAAACTGGCTCTTTTGGCTCTTTTTTAAATGATTTATTCAGTGTTTAGAATGTAATATTTTGACTCCACCTCAAGGTAATTTTGTCCAAACAACAACTGATTATTCTCCTGCTTCTAAAAACCGTTTTTGCCACTCCGTAAGGCAAACAATGTGTTTTTTTTCCCACATTTAATTACTCTGGTTGAGGTCACGTGCTTAAAATTAATGAAAAATGAACAAAATAACAGTTGAGTGGCTCCCCCAGCTGTGATCCGGTTCCCATCGTTCACTTCAGGGAGCCGTTCAAAAGAACCGGCTCGTTCGTGAACGACACACCTCTAAAAAACACTGGTATAGGGACTCGGTAGAGTTAACCAGGGCCTGTGCAAGAAACCATCAGCTCCACTCTACAGTAGACGACTTTGGAAACTGTGCTACCTGCGTTTCTCTGTTTACAACACCATTGATTTTCGAACATGTTGTTCTCATATATGATTTATGCGATGTGGCTTGTGCGAACATCACAGGTGTTTAGCTTCACACATAAACCTCTTGCAGTTCAGCATGTGCCAGTCACAATATACCGAAGGCCCACCAGAGACCTTGAGCATTGGAAGTGAAGTGCACGATATATGGGTATAGATTTGAAAAGTGTTCACACTCTCTGCAGAATCAGAGGGAAATGCCCCCTGTAATGTGCATCTGTGAGAGTGCGGTATAGGTTGCTTTTGGCCAGACGAGGCGAGGGGGCTGCCTCCCTGCCTTTTCCCGCCTTTCTGCCTCTCGCTCTCTGCATCCCCGCGACGTCGCTCACTCTTATGGGCTAAATGAAGAGTGACAGGTTCCATTTCGCAACTTTTTTTTAACAGAATATCCGCGGCCCTCCGACAGGATTCCAGTGATCCGAGGAGCAATTTCAGAACAGCGTAATTTGTTCATTATTTTGACTCCATCCTGAGCGTGCGCGCAACATGCTTCCCTGTTTCTATTTACTTTGGTGACAGGGGCTCCTTTTCATTCAGAGGAAGACTTTCTCCCAGGGAGAAAAAAACTGAAAATGAAGGAAAGAAATCTCAGCAGGACAGGAGAACATTCTTTCTCCCTCTGTTACTTCGTCAGTCCAGTTGCCGCCTTTCAGAGAGAGGCCTTCTCGTTGCGCTGCAGTTTGTGTTGCGCGTGTTGAAAGCATGCGTTAACGAGGCTCTGAGGTGATGGCACTTGTAATGTATTCTAATTAATAAACAGATGGTTGATACTTGCTTAAGCGCTCGCACCTGTGAGACCTTGGTCCACGAGGCACAACCTAGATGTTTCTATGGGAACCGAGTAGAACGGCCGCTGAGACAGCAAGCAGGGGGCGATAAGGACAAACGAACACACACACACGCGCGCGCGCGCACGCACGCACGCACGCACGCACGCACGCACGCACACACACACACACACACACACACACACACACACACACACACACACACACACACACACACACACACACACAGTCTATTTTATGCTCCCCTCCAATAAGCCCTGTCTGCAGCAAGAACACAGGAGCTTGGATGCTGTTGTCTGTGTGGCTATAGTACAGTACATCGAGGACCCATTTTTATCTGCGTCGTGGATGCTGACTTTTTCTCTTTTTTTTCCCTCAGAGCGTCTCTGCAGCCTCAAATCTTGCGGCTGACCTGGGGCTAATTCTGTAATAGCAGGAGCTTTGAGAGTTATCAACCCCCAGAATCTCTCGGTAATTATAGCTAATGTCAAACTCAGGACCTCTGGCATTGATAGATAGAGGGACCAAATCACCCGACTGGTGGGGATATGTGGCTGGAAAATCAATTTTTACATGTGAAGCAATGCTGTATGGAATGGCCAGCACCAGCCATCTTTATTTATTTATTTACTTATTTCCCCTCCTCCTCCTCCTCCTCCTCCTCCCCGCTTATTTCCTGAGACCGGCTTGTCACTGATTAAAACCTTTCATCATCTGGCAGATATTTTTTCATCTGGGGGGGGCAGAGCTGGAGGAGGGGGAGGGGGTGCAATCCACCCCTTCCCCAATCCCATCCCAAGGTTATGTTGCCAATAAAGTGCCCTCTGCCATTCCGCCTTTTGTGTGCGCGTGTGAGCTCCTTTCCCTCAACCAGCAACGCCGCCACCACCACCACCACCACCATCCGCACCCTCCTGGTCTACAGACCACAGCTGATATACCATTGTAACGGCCCTCCTGTCTCCTCCACTCTTTAAGGCGTTGCTCTGCCATTAAAATGCTAATACCTTTTGGCAAAAAAAAAAAACGTTCAGCGAGATGATAGGATGACGGTTTGATCAATGGGCCGATGTAATCCGTTCATCAGATTAGGAATGCCGTGTCTGTCCAATGGGACTTGCTTCTGGACAGGGCCGCTGACAGCTTTGGCATGGGCCTGGGACAAAGACATCTGAAAGGGCCCCAAACCCAATCAAAACAATGTAATGAGGATCCAATTCTGGGCCCCACTCTCTCCCTGGGCCTGGGAAAAGTGACCTTTTTGCCTTCCTCAATCCCACTGTCCACTTCCCTGCTTCTGGAGACTGTCTCTGTATGTTCTCCCGCCATATTGACAGGCCGTCACTCATCGCGTCGCGTGTCATAGCATCTCAGCATTGAGCACACGGAGCGACTGAGTGACAGTGGGATCAAACACCTGGCTTGCTTCTTCTGTGTCACTCACATGTCACATGTCTTTGAAGCGAGCAACTTTTTTTTTTTTTTGCTCCTTCACTCCTTTTCAACTCCATTGTGGGTTTTTTTTGTGATAGCATGGAAAGCATCACATACTGTAGTGATGATAGCTTCCTCTATCATTTTCCTTTTAGTTATTTATCATTTTTTTATCATCTTTTTTTTGCCCAGCTCATCGCATTTCCAAACATCATTTCATTGATGATCACTCCACTCGGGAGGGGGGATGCTACATGGGCAGTGCAGTGCTTGCGTTTGCGCACACAGAGTTACTCCCCCCCCCCCCCGCATGGGTCCTCAGCCGTCACTTAGTAAGTGATGTGTCAGGGTAACACTCAGCGGAGGTAAATTATGAGTTGTTGTGTGCCGGCGGACATGATTGAGTGCATAGATGCAATTTCACTGCGGGCGCCCGAAAGACTCCCCGCGTCGTGATGGTGGATGCTAACGTTATGCTACGCTACGCTACGCTACACACTCTCTACCTGTTAGGCTGTAATTTGAGCCCATCCTGAAAAATGTCCCGGAGATCAAGTTTGCCTGTGCGAAGATGACTAGAATAGCACAACTGTGCATAGTGTGTGTTGTATGTGTGTGTATGTGTGTAGATGTACGTGTACATGTGTGTGTGTGCGTGTGTGTGTGTGCGTGTGTGTGCATGTGTGTGTGTATGTGTTTGTGTGTGCGTGTGTAGATCTACTACTGTTCGTGTACATGTGTGTATGCGTGTGTGTGTGTGCGTGCCTGCGTGCGTGCGTGCGTGCGTATGTGTGCGTCTGCATGCGTGCATGTGTGGTTTGAGGGCTTGATGATGCAGCTCTTGAAATCACTCCAGCCTTAGAAAAGGTCACATTCCCTCATATGATAATACAGAGGGGGGGAGGGGGGGGGGGGGGGGGTAGTTTTGAATGCTGAAGCGAAACAGAGCAGCCGGCTCCTTCCAGAAATAGTGTTTGTGTGTGTGTGTGTGTGTGTGTGTGTGTGTGTGTGTGTGTGTGTGTGTGTGTGTGTGTGTGTGTGTGTGCGAGAGCCTGCTGCGCTATAGTACTTGAGGGAGAGACCTAGCGACAGATCCATGCCTATTAATAATGCAGGAGGGCCCTGGGGCTGCTATCCATTTACAGGGATACCCCCCCTCTCTCTATCTCACACTCTCTTTCTCTTTCTCTCTCTCTATCCCACACTCTCTCTTTCTCTCTCTCCATCTCACCCTCTCTCTTTCTCTCTCTCCATCCCACACTCTCTCTTTCTCTCTCTTCATCTCACAGTCTCTCTTTCTCTCTCTCCATCTCACACTCTATCTTTCTCTTTCTCTATCTCACAGTCTCTCTTTCTCTCTCTCCATCTCACACTCTCTCTTTCTCTCTTTCTCTCTCTCTATCTCACAGTCTCTCTTTCTCTCTCTCCATCTCATAGTCTCTCTATCTCACAGTCTCTCTTTCTTTCTCTCCATCTCACAGTCTCTCTCTCTCTCTATCTCTATCTCACTCAATTTTACTCTCTGCATTTCACCCTCTATCACTCTCTGTCTCATGCACTCTCTTCCTCTCTCTAGCTCTTTCTCTTTTTCTCTCTCCAACTCTCTCTCTCTCTCTCTCTCTCCAACTCTCTCTCTCTCTCTATGTCGCCCTAAAAATCTGTCGCTTATTCTCTCTAGCTCTTTTTAAATCTTTCTCTACCCCTTACTCTCTCTCTCTCTCTCTCTCTCTCTCTCTCTCTCTCTCTCTCTCTCTCTCTCTCTCTCTCTCTCTGTCTCTCTCTCTCTGTCTCTCTCTCTCTCTCTCTCTCACACACACACACACACACACACACACACACACACACACACACACACACACACACACACACACACACACACAGTTACACACACACAGTTACACACACACAGAGTCAGGAAGGAGCGCCTCTGTGTTTTTCCACCCAACCAAAATCTTCCACACTCCCACTCCTACTCCCTCTTCCCTCTTCCCTCTCTCGCTCTTCCCTCTCTCTCTCTCTCTCTCTCTCCCTCTTCCCTCTTCCCTCTCTCGCTCTTCCCTCTCTCTCTCTCTCTCTCTCTCTCTCCCTCTTCCCTCTTCCCTCTCTCGCTCGCTCTTCCTGTAACAAGAAAGCACTGAAGCTTAGTTTGCACCGCCACCACCACCACCAGCTAAACTTTTTCATGATTAATTGTTCCCACAAGGTATGCTCGTTTGCTTCTGTCTTTCTTTTGCGCTCTTTACCTCATTGTGCCATTTGTCACGGCACAAAGCGTTCAGCTTCGTGACAATGGCGGCCTGTGAAGTTTTACACCACCCAACACGCTGCTCTGCTCTGCAGATAATACGCGACAATGAGTACTTGTGTAGGCCTCGACTATATTGTGGCCAACAATGCCTGTTTTGTTGTCTGCATAGTAGAGCAAAGTGGAGCAAAAAAAAACCCCCAAAAAACAGCCACAGCAACGGAATGAGAAATTAGTAGAGTGTGCAACAATGCGCCAAGACACACAAGTTTTTTTTATTCATTTTTTTCCATTTGTGTTTCTCTTTTCCTTTTTTTGTTCGAAGACAGCACTCCAGGCTTGTTGAGATGGAATAATTAGGTTTAATGCTTCATTAGGTGCCCGGGAGAGCCTGTCAAGATAGCATACAGATAGAATGTGGATTAATCCAGATTTTCTACCCCCGCTCTCTCTCTCCCCCCGCAAGGCTTGGCAGTACGTACTCTATGTGGTGGCAGCGTGTGGCGTTGGAGAGAGAGAGAGAGAGAGAGAGAGAGAGAGAGAGAGAGAGAGAGAGAGAGAGAGAGTTTGTGGCACTGGAGAGAGAGAGAGAGAGAGAGGGGAAGAGTTTGTGGCACTGGAGAGAGAGACACACAGAGAAGGGAGGAGAGAGTCAGAGTGTGTAGGAGATAAACCATGTGCTGGATGCAGATGGCTCCTCAGTAACCAACGTCTTTATTATCTGCTGCTTGTCAACCTCCCGCCTCAGCTCGCACATTTCCGCCCGCCCGCCTGCCTGCTTGCCTGCTCTCCTGCCTGCCCCCCCTGCTTGTCTACTTGCCTGCCTGCCTGCCTGCCCGCCTGTCTGCCTGCCCCTCTGCCTGCCTGCTTCATGTCCGCCTGCTTGCCTGCCTGCCCCCCTGCCTGCCCGCCCGCCTGCTTGCCTGGTTACCTCCCTGCCTGCCTGCCTGCCTGCATACCTGCCTGCCTGCCTACCTGCCTGCCTGCCTGCCCGCCCGCCTGCTTGCCTGGTTATCTCCCTCCCCACCTCCCAACCTGCCTGTCTGCCTGCCTGCTTGTCTGCCCACCTCCCAACCTGCCTGTCTGCCTGCCTGCTTGTCTGTCTGCCTGCCTGCCCGCCTGCTTGCCTGCCTGCCTGCTTGCCTGCTTGTCTGCTTGTCTGCCTGCCTGCCTGCTTGCCTGCTTGCCTACCCGCCTGCTTGCCTGCTTGTCTGCTTGCCTGCTTGTCTGCTTGCCTGCTTGTCTGCCTGCCTGCTTGTCTGCCTGTCTGCCTGCCTGCCTGCCCGCCTGCCTGCCTGCTTGCCTACTGGTCTGCTCGTCTGCTTGCCTACTTGCCTGCTTGCCTCACCAGATGTAGACATATGGGGCTCTTTTCCCCACCCTCCCCCGACTTACCTCTCACCTGTGATTAGGTGTTTTGTTTGTGTTTGCGGGTTTTTGTGCTTTTGTTGGTGTCTGCTGTTCACAGGCTCGTGACTCTTGTCTTGTGTTGCCTGTTGTGTGTGTGTGTGTGTCTGTCTGTGTGTGTGTGTGTGTGTGTGTGTGTGTGTGTGTGTGTGTGTGTGTGTGTGTGTGTGTCTGTCTGTGTGTGTGTGTGTGTGTGTGTGTGTTGTTGTTAGACTGCCTCAACCCCCAGTCACTGGCTGCTTTAAATAGAGATCAGTAGAGGAGGCTCCACATGCACACAGACACAGACAGACAGACACACAGACACACACACACACACACACACACACACACACACACACACACACACACACACACACACACACACACACACACACACACACACACACACACACACACACACACACACACACACACACACACACACACGGACTATCTGTTTTCTCACTGACTGTGTGATCTATCAAAGTGTCCGTTATCAGTGTTTCTAATCAATAGCGGTGACAGTAATCTGCTAGATGACCTTTTCTGTAAGCATGGCAGGACTGTCGATAGCCCCAGCCTGGGCGGGATCATTCGGATCAATCCCCGAAATCATCCCGCGCGCCCGTGACAGTCCAGTGAATTATCGTCTGACTGTCGCCCCTAAATCTGAAGTAGCCTGACAGTCACAGGGGCAGATGGATTAACACATACATGTCTCATGTATGCCGAGATTGTTTTTTATGGCTGCTGGTGGTGTGTGTGTCTCTATTTTGTCCACCGGAACCAGTGGGGTAGTCTACGTAGAACGCAGGTATACGCACTATACCCGCCTGAAAATGTCAAGGGATTTCAGTATACCCACCTAACATTGATTAATCCATTATTTAGAATAGCACAAAGATATACAGTTTACCCCACCTAAAAAATGATCAAATATACAGTATACCCACCACAAAAAAGTAGACTACACCACTGACCGGAAGGGTGCCTTTGGGCTGGCTGTTGTAAGTGTCTCTTTCCTATCGCGTTCTTTTTTCCCAGTCAGATCAGCTTTGTGTATTCAGGAAAAAGAAACGGCGCACGACCAATGATGTCTTTTCCCGAGCTACTTTTTATTCGCATTATCTAAAGGTCAACCTTTTGACTCCCTGAAGATGACATTTAATTTTCTGCTCACCTCCGTTGCGGGATCTCCATTTGACATTTCTGTTGCCCAGGTGCCATGGCTCTCAGTTTAACATTTACCTACTCAGAGGAACCATAAAGTGATGTATTAATGTGGTGGGCCGAGATTATATTGACTAACAAGAGCTGGGTACACACAGCGCAAATGCATTAAAAAAGACCATTTTTATTTTTAGATGGTTGTGAGTGATACATTTTTCAAGCTGTTTATATTTCGTAAGTAGACTGTTTACTTGCTTAAAAGCCAAGTCCACGTTCGAACTTCACCATTTCCAATAGCTTCATGCCACTTTGATCAGTCACATCAAAAACGCGGCTTGTCACTTTACAAGAATAGCTAATAGAATCAAAGGTATTTGTGGCCTAGTTACCTAGACAAGTTTGTCAAACATCTTTTCCTTTTATTGTTTTTTTTTTACAATATGTTTTAGTTCTTTCTTTTCTTTTCTTTTTCTTTTTTTTTTTTTTTTTACTGTTTTTCAATATAATATCAATTAGCAGTATGCTACCCTATTTTTGGATCTTGAAGGTTTTCTGTTGTCATTGAAAGTTTATGAACATGTTCAAAATGGGAAGTATATGTTATTATACAAAACACAATATTGGTGATACAAAATGTGGGTAGGGAATTCTGAAGAGGATGTGGTTCTACCTTGGTCTTAAGGGCTATGCTATCCAATATGCTTCACCAAAATGCAGATCATTTAGGACATGACTAAAGCATATGAACATAGTCAGCAGAATGATTCCTGCACTTACTGTACTGTACTGTACTACTGGCAGCACTTCTGTCTGGGTATATCCTTGCTTATCTTGCATTTGTAAGATGAACTCTGTGGAGGATCTTGCATTGTATTAAGCCATGCCTTGCACATATTGAAGTGTCATGAGTAAGATTTAGTATGACTTTCTACTGGGCATCGGATATAGTCAACCCCAGGTCCTGTTCCCATATCTGTTTAAGTGGTATAGTTGGCTGAACTAAGTTGTAAAGGAAAACAGACCTTGTCGACTTATACTCTGAGAAAGTACTTATTGCCTTATTTGAAAATAGCGAAAGAGATGAGAATTTGCTTTCCATGTTTGTATGATACAAATTGATTTCCCATATGTTAAAAAGAAACGTTCCCTACCATGGTGACCAAGACCATTAAACATAGCTTTTGATTTGACGTTTCATGTTTTACTGTACCTCAACCAGAGAGCGTAGCGTAGGTATTATGGTGTCATGCTGACAGACTGTGTATATAGTTTTTGCGCCACATGTGTGGTAATTCAGTTGTCCATCACAGTAACAAGTGCAATCATGCTGTCCAATTTCACGCTCACACCTTTGCTGGCCTAAGTGGGAGTAACCGCTGTGGTAATTGTCCATTTCTACAGCGTGTGTTTCATGGAAACGAAGGGATCAAACTCCTTTATCATGCTACCACTTTTTTTTTTTTTTTTTTTTAAAGAAGAAATGAAAAAAAAAGAAAAAGCAGAAGTGCTGTAACTGTGGAGATGTTCGAATGCTCCCCTCAGTGTGGGTTGTGGGCTGGGTTAATTGAGATAATCTACATGCACATTTTTTATCTGTGGCACTCGGGGGCGAAAAAATAACCATGCGGTGCCATTATGACTTGGTACAGTTTGGGTGGCCTGTTGCGCTGCACTGCAGTTCGGTACAGCCGCAGGAGATGATGAGATGTTGAATTGATTGAGGAGAGGAAAGTGAGGCGACATAAGTCAGAAGTCGCTGGGAGCCAAAATGTATGTGTGACCCCTTAGCTCCGGAGCATCTATCTTCATGTGAGCGAGGGATGGAGGGAGGGAGGAAGGGAGGGGGAGGGGGGAAGCAGCAGCTGGAGCAGTGGGAACTCTCTCTCTCTCTCTCTCTCTCTCTCTCTCTCTCTCTCTCTCTCTCTCTCTCTCTCTCTCTCTCTCTCTCTCTCTCTCTCTCTCTCTCTCCCCCTCTCTCTGTAGAGCGCCTCTGTGAAGTGGATGAGTTCGTTTCTGAGCCTCAGGTGTAATTACGTAAAATGTGTCCCACACTGCAGGGCCACCATGTATGAATATATTCAACTCAGCTGCCTGCGCTGCGATAGGCGATCTTATGCGGTATGCAAAAACTTCCGCCGAAAGAGTTGGGAATTAGTTTGAGTCCTCTGGATAAAGTCATTTAGGGGTTTCAGAGATATTGCTCTATGTTTTAAAAGTAAGGATTACAAAAAAGAAACTTTTAGCGAGCTTTCTTTTTTTTTTAAATGCGGCATGGTCTGCCCACTATAGTGTAAAGGTATAAGGTCTTCTGCTGCTCCAGTTGTCCTTATAGTTGTTGTATGGAGGGGTTCTTCATTTATTTTTGTGGGGCATTCTGGGGGGCATTTTGGTAGCCTGGCGACGCCATCCATGTACTCCACCCAAAGATTTTGGCTCCGCACATCGTCTGGCAAAAGCCTCGAGCTCGGTTCTCTCAGTGTTTCGCCAATCAGCAACCAGTTGAGAGTGGTGACGTAGAACTCACTCGCGAGCTCCGTTACTGACTGGTTAAGGTAACTATATTCACACTTTCGTTTTGTTATGTGTATGCTTGTGTGACACTATAACGTAACAGGCATGATAATAAAGCACAATATGGGTTTTAATTTGAGTTTGGAACTTTGAGTTTGGTAAGATCAGACCATCTCCCATCGTCCACGGAGACGGATTCCTCATGGCTTTTGCCAGACTGATTGACGGAGTCAACAGTTCAACAGTAGGCTATTCGCCCAGGCTTGTATTTTGGGCCTTTATTTTGTGATAGGACAGTCAAGACAGACAGGAAGAAAGTGTGTGTGTGTGTGTGGCGGGGGGGGTGTTGGGGCATGGGGAGAGATGGGGAAAGGTCGGCAAAGGACCCGGGCCGGAATCGGGTCGTTTGGGTCGCCGCCGGTGTAGCAGTGCAAGTGCCCTACCGCTTGAGCCACGGCAGGGTAGCAGGGAAGGGTAATGCGGACGATTCTAATTCATCTCCGATTCTTATGGGATTGTTATGGGTTTCATTCCTTCAAGATAGATAGCACTCAGCCTATTGGTTAGCCAACAGCAGCAGCAGGCCAGTTTCATCATCCTTGACATTAGTATGAATGTCTTTTTGATTGGAAAGGAAAAGGGGGGGGGGGTTATAAGAGGGCAAAGAGATAAAGCCAGCATGGCAAGAGGAAGCTGTTGGGGCATGTTGGCTCTTTGTTAACTTGGCGCTCACGGGCTCTCCGCTCTCCAAAGAGGCCGCTGCAGGCAGGCAGGCAGGCAGGCAGCGGTAATCTTCCAATCCCATGAAGGCGTGGAGAGCAGTGTTGCCAGATTGGGTGGTTACCCGCCCAATTGGGCTACTTGGGATGGCCGTCTGCGGGTAAAAATGGGGAAAATTGGCCATTGCACGTTTTTTTTTCTGCCGTTTTGGGCCCATAGAAATCAATGCACTTTTTTTGAAATTGGATGGAATTTAGCGCATTTTGGCATTTTTTGAGAACCTTTTGGGCGGGATTTGATCAGACACATCTGGCAACAGTGGTGGAGAGGAGAGGGGCCTCACGTGCTCACCCAAGGCACCCTGCGTTGTGTTGCGTTCCTGGCTTGCCTTGCCCGCTTGCCATTCTTCCACGCGTTTCGTTTGGGGAGTACATCTCCCTCACGTACTACCGTGGCTTTGATGACTGCAAAGGGAGCCTGCATGCATTTGTGTGTGTGTATGTGTGTGTGTGTGTGTGTGCGCGCGTGCGTGCGTGCGTGTGTGTGTGCGTGTGTGTGTGCGTGTGTGCGTGTGTGTGTGTGTGCGTACGCGCGCGTTTGACTTTGGAAGCAAAGGATGTCTCTCTGCTGCTCTCCCTAAAGGGAATTCCTTATAACACACCAGAGCTCCTACAGTGCTTGATGCAGCAGCAGCAGCAGCACCAGATCTCATCACACTCCTGATCCTTCTGGCCTGCGAGACCCCTACATGGCAGGAGAGGGCTTGGGAGGGTGGGTTAGGGTGCTTGTGTGGGGGGGTGGGGGTGGGGGTGGTGGGTGTTGTAGGGGGAGAATGAACAAAAAGATAACACATCTGCCCCCGGGATGTTATTGTTAGAGCTACAGCACATTTTTTGGAAAGGTGGAAAAGGGGTGTGTGTGTGTGTGTGCGTGTGTGTGCGTGTGTGCGTGTGTGTGTGTGTGTGTGTGTGTGTGTGTGTGTGTGTGTGTGTGTGTGTGTGTGTGTGTGTGTGTGTGTGTGTGTGTGTGTGTGTGTGTGTGTGTGTGTGTGTGTGTGTGTGTGTGTGTGTGTGCGGGTGCGGGTGCGGGTGCGGGTGCGGGTGCGGGTGCGGGTGCGGGTGTAGGTGTGGGTGAGTGTTTTGGCGGAGG
>NC_085869.1:24737076-24739576 GCF_034702125.1 Engraulis encrasicolus | reverse complement strand
GATCTTACAGTCAGGTCTTCATTTAAGAGGGCTATGCTAGCAAGTATAAATGATCTGCGGGCTCTATTTGTCTGCAATGAGGGCAGTCCGAACCTGAAGCAACAACGCATATGGGTAGATGACAGATACTGTAGGTAGCAAAAAACATTTTTTTTCACGAAAACATTGTTTATGAGGGAAAAAAGTATATGTCTACGTAGTGCAGCAATTAATCTTTCAAAAAATCCAAGTGGTCACAATGTTGGTCTATTAATTGATTATTTATTTACGTTGATAAAGCAATTTGCTGAAAATATGTCCTTTGGTGTGACGTTAAGAAATATATATATTAAGTAATGTAGAAATAGCTTGATGGAGTTTTATGAACATTGTTACACTCGTCATATTTATTGCAATTTTTTAAAGTCTTATTTTAATGAGAAATTACCATTTAAGTATTTTTTTTCCCATTAGAGGTGAGATTATTAGAAACCTTCGAGGAAAAACAGGGATATCTTTCTTTTAAATGTTCAAAATTGTCCGAATTTATACTAACTTTTCAGGGACGATAATTTGTTCTTCCCTAATCCAATATTCAATGTTTATCAAACATATTGTTTAGCTCAAACAAATATTTGAGCGTTTAAAACATGTCACACCGTAGGACATTCATGTCACACTAATTTAGTCTAAAGGAGAGAAATGCACAACTGAGCCAGAAACAAATATATCAACATGATTATTTTGTCTTTTGATCATAATGTAATGTTGTAGTCAATATGGACCTACACTTTACACTTATAAGTCTTTGAATCGTCGATTATTAGCCACTTAATGACAGCCATGCGGTCATTAAATGTAACCTGCAGAGCTCATAAGACTCATACTGAAGTGTGACCTTAGCATGACCATCACACTTTTGTAGGTTTGCTATGACTGTCACACCATTGAACCTGTAGTGTGTAGTGGCCAGAGCCTGTTTGGTATCTCAAGCTGGACAGCACATTTATGCTGTATATTGAGCTCTCCACAGCATACTTTATTCATCTATACTCCTCTATACTCTCTCACTGATCTTTCCTTCACTGTTACCGTTATATTTTATGGTTTCAAAGCACCATTAATGACATTTTATATCATTTGACAGTATCTAAAATCAACAGCAAATATTCATCAGCAATGCATCAAAGTATAAATTCCAATGGCCAATAAAAGAATAAGTAATTTGAATACACAATATTTATCTAGTCAAACAACAAAACAAACAAAACATGTACTACCAGTGGTTTTAAAAGCTATTTCTCAGACATCTAGTCCATTGGTGTGACCTGTTTGTCCTTTGGTGTGATACTCCAAAGTGTCACACCATAGGACTTTTACCATCACACCATAGGACTTTTGAGCTGTTGAGTTAATTTAAAGCCATGTTGTTGCCAACAGAAATAAAATTTCACCTTTAGTAAGATGCATTTGCATACATCAACAGAAGAAAAAAATATATAAAAAATATACAGTATTGTCAAAATGCATTTTATGGCTATCACGCCAAAGGACTACAAAACTAATACATCTTGTGGTAGCAAAACGTAATTGAGTGATTGAAGAACTCTGAGAGAAAAACCTAAAATCCACCCTTTCCATTGGCTTCTTAAGGGTCTAAAGTCACAATTTAAGTACAGCTGGAGCTTCAGCAATAGATAATTATCCACAGAATTACCCAAAAATGTGATGTCACACCACAGGATATTGTTTTCTGTGACAAAGTTTCATGAGTCCACACGGTCTCAGAAAAACAGGGAAAAAATTAAGCATTGCCACTTGCTAAAATAGACACCTTGAAAAACATGCCAGGGTTATTTAGACAAATGACTGAGCTTTGATTATTTATTAAAAAATGTTTTAATATGGAGAACCAGGCTTGTGACAGTCACACCATAGGACAAATGTGACATTTGACTCAAAATTAAGTACACTCATTTAAACTCTGGATTTATTACACATTATTTTTTCACAACATAGACACTATCTTAATCATTTAAAACATTGACAATTTTGAAAGCATGAATTTACTCAATTTTAAGAGCCTGTGACAGCAAAATGTACACGTCACGTCATCTACCCATATGCCTGATGTAAGGGATGTGATACATCATCACAGATATTATGTGCCTTTCTTCACAACCCTCGTTCCCACGGTCATGGCCTTGCTATTTAGTGGCTAGTCAGCAGCAGTACCATGTTGATTATCTTGTGCGGATTATTTTAATTTGCTACAACCTCCCTACCAACACCTCAAAAGTAACCATGGCTGACTGAGCATACAGACTGGCTTTACTTACTGTAGCTTCACTTGCTAGCTGTACATCTGTGCCATACATGGAGGTTTGGCTTGGAAAGTGGTGGGGACATTACAATGACCGGGTAGGCTTAGAACTATGCTATTTTAGCAGTATACTTGTGAAAAGTGGTGGGGAAAAGCTAGGTTTATCTCGAAAGTGGTATGGACATTACATTATATTGC
>NC_085869.1:24714576-24732076 GCF_034702125.1 Engraulis encrasicolus | reverse complement strand
TTTTTCTCCTCCACTACATTTATACAATTTTTGACACATCCTCTACAGTATGTCACGTCTTTGAAAACCCCCACGACCCCGATTGGCTCGTCAACCTGGAAGGCAGCTCAGATTGCCAAATAGAAAATTCTTTCCTAGATCGAAGTAGAGCTTGCAGAGCTGTGCAGAAACACACAGATCTGGAGAGAGCTAAGTTATACAGCATGGTCTACTACTACTGCTTGAAATACCTGATCTTACAGATCAAAACATGGCTGCCACAGCTGGAGGAACAGGCATGGCATTAGTTACAGTACCGCTGCCTTGCTGTCCAAATACTCTACAACTGCTAAGACTCAACACAACATCAAAGAAAGACGAGAGACGACTGCATTTTTCAAGCTGTGCCTTATGATGATGAAAACCCATCGCGGTTAAACAGATTCATCAGTTCCGCCGCGTCTGGAAATGAAAGATATATATATTTTTTGCTTCAAAAAAAAAAAAAAAAAAGCCAACCAGCGAGAGCAAAAATAAGCAGCGTTGAAAATCGTGTGCCCCCTTTGCTGGGTTCCTCTCAGGTGCAGTGTTTTCACAGTGATCAGTGTCATCATGCCAAGTATAAACAGAAAGTCATTTGGCTGTTATTTTCACACCAGTTATTTTTTCCAGCTGTAATTACCTGACCCCGCCATGGACTTTGACTGTGGTCTTTGTGTGTGTGTGTGTGTGTGTGTGTGTTTGTGTGTGTGTGCATGCGTGTGTGTGTGTGTGTGTGTGTTTGTGTGTGTGTGCATGCGTGTGTGTGTGTGTGTGTGTGTGCGTGCGTGCATGCGTGCGTGCACGACTTGCAGTCTTGTGTGTGTACCTGTATGTGCACACATGCTCGGCACTCATCCAAAATTCAGTGTTTTCCTTTGTTTAATACATGAAATCCTGCCCATATTTTCATTTTCATGTGGCATGGTTTCCGTCCTTAGGTTAACGTTTAGCTCCATGTGAACACTACCTCTTTTAATATACATTCTATGTACAGTTAGGGCCGGAAATATTTGGACAGCAACACAATTATCATCCTTTTCCCCCCTATACCACACCACTATGGATTTGAAATAAAACAAAGAAGCTGTGCATTAACTATAGACTCTCAGCGTTAATGTGAGGGTGTTAAAATCCATATCGCATAAACAGGAATGAAATAGCAACGTTTTTTGTGTGTGTTGCCCACTTTTCAAGGGATCAAAAGTAATTGGACAGTAGGCTTCTCAGCTATTTTCCAGTCAGATGTGTGTTATTCCCATACTACACCATCACCAAGATGTCAATACAAGGTCTTAGAGTTCATTTGAAGTGTTCCATTTGCATTTCCATATATTTTTACGGAATATCCATGAGATCCAAAGTCCATCTGTCACCATCAGTAATGCAAGCCATCATAAGGTGGAAACAAATCAAAACAAACCCATTTGAGAGATGGGGAAACATTGAATATGATTAATTCAAGAGTTCAGAATGTTGGAAAAAAGAAATACCAGAGCAACACCAAATTACCTGCCAGACATGGAAGACAAATGTTGTGGATGACAGACAATATTCTGTATCTGGTTAACAAAAACCCATCTCCCAACAGTTGGCCAGATGTAGAACAGTATCCAGGTGAACGGTGGAGACATGTCCAAGGCAACAATCAAGAAAAAGATCAAGAACATTGAGGAACACTTCACCATAGGAAATACAGAGGGTTCACTAAAAGATGCAAATTATTGATTGCATCAGAAATACCAATACCAGATTTGGCTTTGCCAAACAACGTCTTAAAAAGACTGTATAGGTCTTGAGTTACATCCTATGGGCAGAGGAGACAAAAATCATCTTGTACAAGGGTAATGGGAAGAAATTAGTATAGAGAAGGGAAGGAACTGCTCATGATTCAAAGCATACCACCCAATCAGTGAATCATGGTGGTGGTAGTGTCATGGTGTGGGCATGCATATCTGTCAATACGATTATCCCCTTGTATTTATTGATGATGAGGACTACCGACAAAAGCCACAGGATGAATTCTGAAGATTTTCAGGCTATATTATCATGTCATATTAAACCTAATGGTTCTGGACTCATGGGACAATGCTTCACAGTGCAGATGGACAATGACCCAAAGCTTCATCTGAAAGCCACTAGCCATTTCTACCCCAAAAAAGTGGAATATTATTCAATGGCCCAGTCAATCACCTCACCTGAGTACGGTTGAGCAAGCATTTCACTTGCTGGAGGCAAAACTGAAGGGAAAACACCCTAAGAATAAGCAGGAACTGAAGACTGTTGCAATAGAGAGCTCACCATAGCATCACCAAGGATAAAAACCAGTGTCTATTGATGTCTATGGATTGCAAATTACAGGCTGTAACTGACTGGAAAGTATTTGCAACCAAATAATTAAAAATTGAAAGTTTGATGTATAAATACTAGACTGTCCAATTACTTTTGGTCCCTTAAAAATGGGGTAGCACTGATAGAAAATGTCATAATTCCTTCACAGTTCACTCGATTTGGACGCAAACACCCCCATATTAAAGCTGAAAGTCTGCTGTTAATGTACATCTTGTTTGTTTCATTTCAAATCCATTGGGATGGTGTACAGCACCAAAAACATGAAAATTGTGCAGATGTCCAAATATTTATGGCCCTAACTGTATGTCTGCTGTTGCCCTGTCTTGCACTTTATATGTCTGTATGGGTATTGTATAGGTACTCTGGGTGTAATGTATGCTTGCTGTCTATGTCTAAGTCTAATTGTCTATGTCCACACCTAAGTCTATGTCTATGTCTGCATGGGAAAGTAAGAAACGTAATTTCAAATTCTTTGTATGACCAGTGCATGTAAAGAAATTGACAATAAAGCCGACTTGACTTGACTTGACTTGAGAGCGGCTCATTGCATCTATCAGCATTATAAGCTCGTAAGGCAGGATAGATGGCATCCCTCAGTTCCCTGATTAGATGGCGTTCCTACTCCACAACAATGTCAAGGTCAGTCCACCTGACTCTGCTCGCAGGACACCGGCAGTGTATCATTGATCACAATCTCGCTCTCACTCTCCTTCTCTCTCTCTCTTTCTTCTATCACCTCGCCCCTTCTCTCCCCTCCCCCCCTTCCTTTTCTCTCCATCCGTACTTGTTTTTCAATTCAGGTGTCCAGACTCTGCACGTCCCGACTCTGTCCGAGCCTGTCTGCTGCCGTGCAAGACAGACTGCCGGGTGACTCCCTTCAGCGAATGGACCCCTTGTCCCACAACTTGCCTGCCAGGTGCTTAAACAGGACACTCACACGCACACACGCACACACGCATACACACACACACACACACACACACACACACACACACACACACACACACACACACACACACACACACACACACACACACACACACACACACACACACACACACACACACGCACGCACGCAAACACTCAAGGGGGTGGTGGGGGGTCTGCAGTTTGTGTAGTGGGGATGAGAGGAGGGTAGGTAGCAGTGTGTTGGTCGTTTGATGTCCTTCCATCCTCTCAACCATCATAATCTTCCTCTCACTTCAAGCGACAAAAAAGTGCCATGCTTAGCATTTCGCCTCCAAAAATCTCATCTGACTCAATAATTCCCCCTTTATTCTCCCAGAGGATGAAAAGATTAGTCACAGATTTCTTTTTTTTTTTTTTTTGCTCGAAGAGAAAGTCTGTAATGCAGCATTTGTGGAGTGACCTATTCTGCATTCCTAATGAAAACGCTGTTGAATTAAATATGAGGGGCCGTTTGGGGTTGAGTAAAGCAGCGATGACTATCCTAAATAACCTGCCGAGGCACTGTGTGTATTAAAGCGACATCACTTCAGCAGTAGACAAAGTGAAAAGCCAGAGCAAGATTTTTTACAACACTTTGCCTTAATTTGCTAAATTAAATTTTAATTTAATCTCACCGCATTCGTAATCACCGATTACGTTTCCTAATTAACAAAGGTGGAAATAGATAGGTCTATTTGATGTCTGAACAAAATGGTAATGAAGTTGAGGAAACAAGAAAGTGCGTAATTGTTAATTTTTTTTGTCTTCTCCTTGGCTGTAAATTGGTCCATCTGCGAAAAAGATGCGCTCTCCACTGTTGCGTCCTCGTGTGATGTAATCACATACTTAATTGCACTGTTTTCAGCGTTACTCCATTAAGGCTGTGTGTGTGTGTGTGTGTGTGTGTGTGTGTGTGTGTGTGTGTGTGTGTGTGTGTGTGTGTGTGTGTGTGTGTGTGTGTGTGTGTGTGTGTGTGTGTGTGTGTGTGTGTGTGTGTGTGTGTGTGTGTGTGTGTGTGTGTGTGTGTGTGTGTCTAATGAGCCCTTAGCCAGGGCCAAATGAAATTATTAGAGCGCTCTATGATGCGTAGACCAGGAGCAGATCCAAGAAGGAGGTCGTGTAGCATGAAGACCACACATACGGCACACAGTCTCTTAGTCATTAGCAAGCCTGCGGCCTTCTTACAATGTTCTTTTTGTTTTCTGTTTTCTTTGATAGCATGCAATGCCTGTCAGGGGTGTAGCGGCAAATTGTGGGCCCTATGTACAATCAGCTCCAATGGACCCCCCCTCCAGCGATATATGTACATAAATCAGAGACTGTGTGGGTCCCCCTATATACTGAACGTACATGGGGCCCTGGTAGTCATACTTTACCAATCCCCCCCCCCCTTACGACACCCCTGATTCTTGTGGCCAAACGTCTGTTATCCACCGACTACCTCATCACTTTACTGTTATTGGTCCATCAGTGTTACTTGTCCTGTCTTGCACTTTGATGTCAGTCTGTAAATGTCAGTCCTGTGAATGTCTATGTCCTTCATATCATGGTATAGAGAGAAAAACATAATTTCTGTGCATATGAAGAAACTGACAATAAAAGCTGACTTGACTTGACTCTTTACAATGTTTATTATTTCCTGTGACTTGACAGCGAACGCTAGCATACCAACACAGTCGCGCTACAGAACCATCATCCAGAGAGCAGCTGACGGGGGCCAGGAGTGCCCAGACACGCTTTACGAAGAGCGGGACTGTGAGGTCTTGCCTGCGTGCCCATCCTACAGGTACAACCGATTCAGAAATACCTCTATTCAGACATACCGTTATTCAGACACCAGATATGCTGTAGGGTTAGGGTTAGGGTATCTGCATGCACTCTGTCTAAACTGAAAAAAAACCAGAGCAACGTAGCACAAACCACGGAAATGGCGGATTTTGGTGGGAAACATGCCAGTATTCACATACAACAATGTCATACATCAATGTCTGAATAGCGGCACGTCTGAATAGCGGCATGTCTGAATAGCGCCATGTAACCCTCTACATGCACACAAGAGAGAGGTGGCCCGGCCGGGTCTCTTCAAACACACTGTGGACCTCCAGAAAAGATCCTTCAGCCTCTCTTTTTTTATTCATGATGCTCACAATATTGCAGCTGTCTCCCCAAGGCGTCACTGTGCTTTGAAAGGCTGTCCTGTCCTTGCTTTTGCTTTTTCGCTATCTCCCCACAAACAGATGGAGGACTCACAAGTGGCACCCCTGCACCCTGGTACCAGATGCGGTCAGACAGGGCATCACGGGGCCGGGGGAGGCTTGCGGCAAAGGGCTGGAAGTGCGAGGTAAGTGTCAAAACACACATGGGTGCGCGCCTCGCCTCGGCGCACACACAAACACACACACACGCGCACCAAGAGTGCACACACACATAAAGAACACACACACACACACACACACACACACACACACACACACACACACACACACACACACACACACACACACACACACACACACACACACACACACACACACACACACACACACACACACACACACACACCACACACACACACACACACACACACACACACACACACACACACACACACACACACACCAAGTATGGAAATCCCTTCCCACCTTAGATTCTGAAAGCTGGTAGTAGTCAGACAATCCCTCACACCTAGACGTCACGCACACACACCCACACACACCACAAACACATAAACACATAAACACATAAACACACACACACACACACACACACACACACACACACACACACACACACACACACACACACACACACACACACACACACACACACACACACACACACACACACACAGGAATATCACCGGTATTGTCTCTGCAAACATACAGTTGCATCACTGATAACATCACCACCTACCAGCACAGAAAATAGGAGCAACATACTAATACGTTAAGCTGAGGTCTAGTGTTTGTGACACATATCTATGATTTGTTTGCAAGCCATTTTTTTAAGCTACAAGTGTGCGGGCAAAAATTCAGGCCGCGTCCAATTAATCATAGCCATTAAGGTGAAACATATTCCTTATTTTGACAAGAGAAACTGGCACAAAACCTCTCTCAGGCTTACAGGGGAGAAATACCTACCTTGTTACCTAGTTGTTAAAATTATCCTTGGTCCGTATTGGCGGGTTTCTAATCCTGTTCACAGCAGTGCTATATCCATTCTGACCTGAAAAAGATCATTGGTGATTGAACCACAGCAGAGCCAAGACAGTGATTTTCACTAAAGGTAATGGATGGATCTGCACTCCCTATCAGATTCATCTAGAAGCCCCAAGGCTTCCATTGAGACATTTCGTCTTCCAACTAAGTAACACAGATGTCCAATTCGATGAATGTCGAGACCCAAGCGGTTAAAAAAATAATCTCAAATTTGTCACTTTTGTTTCAAGCCCAAGCTCCAGAGTTGCAGAGGGGGTTTTTTTTCGTGTTAGGGGAGTACTTTCGATCCCCCCCCCCACTCCAGCCGTCACCACTCCATCCACTCCCCACACAATGTGCACAAAGAAATAATCAGGTCATTAAAATTACTGCGATCGAGTGCGGTGTGACCGTACAGTACTACTGTGCGTAGTTGGATGGTCTCATTAACTTTTTAGTTCATCTATGTGAAATATTGGAACAGTGGAAGAGTTACATGTGGCAGTGCATAATGTGAATTAGGCGGAATATGAGTGCAGTCATTAAAAATAATGAAGTACTGCATCACAATATCTCTGCTAACTGAGTCTTTTTGAAAATGTCCGTTTTGTCCGTTGTGACTCCTGCGGAATAATAAATTCAGACTTTGTGGCAGACTGAGCGGTGGTATATTTTTTTTGGTTTTGCCACAATCGTAATATTACAACCAAAACATACCAAGGAGGGAAATGGTAGATGATACCGCCATAAATGGACCACCGCAGCACAAGCCACAGAAACACAGACAGAGACACACACACACACACACACACACACACACACACACACACACACACACACACACACACACACACACACACACACACACACACACACACACACACACACTCACACTCACACTCACACTTACACTCCGTCACACACACACAAATGTCTTTCTTTCTTTCTTTCCTTCTCTCGCTTGCTTTCTCTCTCTCTCTCTCTCTCTCTCTCTCTCTCTCTCTCTATTTCTTTCTCTCCCTCACTTACTCTCTCTCTCTCTCTCTCTCTCTCTCTCACCGACACTCATACACACACATACAAGTGAACAGCAGCTAGTTTTGCCACCGCCTCCGCATGGCAGTCAAGGTCTCGGATAAAGCTCTGCTCTTGACATCCACATTGACTTTGTCTGCATCCTATTGAAATCAAGGTTGATGCTGGCTGACATTGGTTAGGCGTGAAAGCTGGGCCTACCATACTCACACACACTAGCTGGCTCAGACCCTCTCCAGAGGCCAGTGAATGGAAAGGGAAAAAAAAGAAAAGAAAAAAAACTACATTTAGACGGTTATTGGAATCCCCTGGAGATGCTATTAATGACTGTCCTACCTTGAGTCTCAAGGTTAGAAACATTGATTGAAGGTGGTTAATTTTTCTTTTTCTAATTTTTTTTTGTGTGCTCCCGGTGCCCTTGTCTTTGGGCACCTCCTCCTCGGCACTGTTTGATATGCGCAGACTTTTTTTTCCAGTTTTCAACCCCTTAGCGAACAAGTCTTCAGAGGGTGACTTGCAATATTATTTCTGGCGTCGCTTTAAGGTTTCATTAGGACAATGGCAGTGGCCTATCATAGATCATCTGTCAGTGCCCGACCCCATGGAATTTTCCAATCAGCCACCATCCGCTGGCTCTGATGAATTTCACAGTGTGAGCCCTTTACCTGTGAAACGCACATGCCGTGGAGAGAGATCTGAGGGCCCGTTTTAAGTTTGCTTCCCATGCCGGTTTTGTTCAAACGACTGACAACTACGTAGCACCACATGCTGCGCTATACGGGTATGTGAATGAAGTGAGCCTCGTGTTCTTTTCCCTAGATGAAGCAGTCTTTTACGAGACACGGGACTTGAATTGTGAGAGGGAGCATTACTATCGATGTTCTAATTCTGCCGAGTTGATGGTGGTTTGATTCCCGTGTAATAGTCGGTGGACAAGCAGATGGCAAAATGATTGCAGGAGGCCGTGTGGCTACACTAGTAGTGTACTTTGGCTCAGTGAATGTACCGTAGGCTAGCCTACTGTGCAGTCATGGCTATGTTCTCACACACACTCTTACCTGGCTAGCTTTCGAAAATACATATTTGGCACAAAGAACATGAATCAGAGATTGACTCTAAAAGCCTGTACTTTCAGCTGTGTGCTCAAAAAATGCACTCTAACGCATGTTCTTTTTTCCTCGTTTTTATCTTTTTTTTGCTCCTTAAGGTGATTTCTGAGAAACAGCCGTGTATAGCACCTTCTTGTGGGTTATGCATTTCTGTCTCTGTGTGACTCACCCTGCCAGTGGTGTGTCGTCAATGCCACCTGACAGCTTCATGAATAGCAAGAAATGTCTCTGACTGTTTGACACGGCTGTCAGTTTGGCCTCATGCTTGGTTTTATTCCGTAGCAAGCGTAGCACCCCATATGCAGTATGTGCTCACAGCTCACTGACTGTAAAACTCTGCGTTCTGCCTATGCAGCGTTATTGTTGCAACTGGAGGACAACGCCAAGAAAATGTGTACATACCGATAAACTATTGTGTGTTATATAGTGGTATTGCTACATATGGTGGGGGATTGAAATGCTTCCCAAATACCTGGTTTGCATAATCGTCCCCAGTGGCACCGTCCCGTCCCGGCCCAATTTGGGGTGCAGCCAGCCTCATGTTAATTTGAATTCAAGTGGACCGAAGACTTAGGTGTGACAATGCTTAGCGGAGAAGTTTGACAGCAGCCCCCCCCACCACCAACAACCACACCCCCCACCCCCTTTGTGAGTGGGATACAAATGAGAGAGAGAGAGAGCGAGAGAGAGAGAGAGAGTCTTGCTGTGTTGAAAGGACTTGCTTCATCAGCACAGTGGAGAATAAACAGGAGAAAGAGAAAGAGAGAGAGAGTGAGAAGGAGAGAGAGAGACCGTAAATTGCACTCGGTGAACTAGCGAAGACTGGCAGAAGTTAGTGGGAGTGTGCAAGAAAAAAAAAATCTGTCTCCGCAAAAGCAAAAAAATATATTTGAAAAAAAAAACAATGGCAGGCTTGTGAATCATGGGAAAGCTGAGCTGACTGCCACCTCGGAGGTGAGGTGCTCGGATGTGACCCCCCTGCTCACCGTGGGCCACTCGCGGCAGTCAATCACGCATAATCCGCTCTCATCATCTACCCGCTTGTGGCCAAAATAACCGCCCACGCACTGTAAGCAAACTGTAAAATGCAAATCTTGAAAATCTTGTCTTTGTGTGTGTACTGTGTTAATGTGCACATTTGAAGGAGAGGCGAAGCGAAGCAAAGCAAAGCTAGCACAAACAAACACATCTGTTCCATGTTGGTAAACGTAATGAGACTTTGTGAACTCCAGGAGCGTTACGTAATAAAAGTGTGGTTACCGCTCCATGTTCCCTGCCATCATGTGTGTTTAGAGAGTTAGCAATGGAGAATGAGTCACAGCTTTTGTCTCTGGATGCAGGGAAGCTGACAAGGGGAGGCAAAGGGGTCAGCTGTCCCGGGCCCAGGGAGATGGGGGGGGGCTATAATTGGGTCCTCATTTACATTGAATGTATTGGGTAGGGGGCTCTTTCAGAGGACTTTGTCCTGGGCCCAGCCAATGCTGTCAGGAGCCCTGTCTGGATGTTTGAATATTCAGCTGTTTTGCATCCACATTTTCACTGAAGTGGAGGCAGCCAGAGGTGACCGCTTTCCAGTGATCAAAGTCAATAGGGCTAGACAATAGACATCTGGGATGATTAAATATATATATATATATATATATACATATATATTAAAAATGTTGAGCCGGTACAACAATTTATGAAAATCTCTTGAGAGAATTAGTCCTGGGCTTTGACCACTGTGTCGAAATCTGAGCTTCAAACAGCGTCTGGCTCTCTGTGGTTAATTTAAGCGTCGTCTAATCTGAGAGCGAGATGACTGGACATGAGGAGGGAGCTCAGCTAGGCTAGCTATTGCAAGAAACAGACCAATGCGACTTATTTTCATACCTGGCTGGGCCCCCCGTCCAGTAGAATTAATGAGAATTGAAAAGTTTGACAAGCTCTTTGAAAAGGGGAATAGTTCCTCATCCGCTATGTCCTTTTGTGCAGCCAGGAAAACACTGTCACCTTTTGTAAGTAACTACATTATTAAAAGATGATCCCTGTCACCGGCTGAGATAAGAATAAAATGTTAACGATTTGGAAGGGCGATAATATGTGCGAGAGAGTGTGCTGCTGCGGGGGGAGGAAGAGAAGGGAGAAATAATTGTGCTAAAAATGGCTAGGCCTCCACGCGGGGAATCAGAATGTCACCACTGTCAACCTTTCCCAGGCGAGGGCACTGGCGCACGCACAAAATGAGGAGCAGGAAACGCGCCGGCGAGAAAAGTGACAAAATGCTCAGAAGTGTGACCGCGTGAAATGTGACTGCAACCTGAATCCGTTTGACATTTTCCGATATAAATGTGCAGATGGTTATTGATGTATAGAACTTGGATATTCTCTAGTCGTAGCTATATCGTCATTCATCAGAGTTTGTTTATACTTAATGCATTGTAATACAAGCCGTAGTCAACTTCAAGTGAAGTGGGCTTTTTTACATATACGAAAACAAACATTGTTTTAAAAAAGAAAAGTTTTCATGACAAAGTTAAATGCCCGAAGCTGTGTTTGGATCAATGTTTTCAAAAGCAGTCACAGAACGCTCCGCGCAATGCAAAAGCCATCGATCACCGGTGACTGTGAGCCCCAGCACTGCACGACTTAGTGCAGAAGAGAGAGGGGGGAGAGAAACCTAGCCAATTTGGTCGGAGGGCAGAATTTAAAAGTCAAATTGCGATCGATAAAACGTGTTACAGGCATGTTTGTGGATCAATGTGCTCTTCAAAGACATCAGGGGGGGTCATGTTCAAAGATAAAAACAACCCCCTTGTCCTGGGGGGTAGGGTAGGGAGCTCAAGGCAGCCCAACAGAAGCCCAACTGGATTTTAATCTCTTAGAAACGGCAGCTGCATGATGTAAACCTCCCCATGTGAAGACACCCACGTTCACATGTGTATCTCTTCATGTGTCACAGAATAATCTGTGCACACTCTGTGCGAAGTTCCCTGTTGACCACATCTCTCACGCTTTAATTGTGAAACACGACTTGTCTCTAAGGAGGAGTATCATGTTGTGGTTATGCTGTCAGATCACAGGAATCATTCAGCATGTTTGTTCATACACACGCTATGCCTGTGAAAGAAAACATCACAACATGACGATTCATTTACCATGCAGAGAGAGTGTGTGTGAGAGAGAGAGAGTTAGAGTTGCGTCTGTGGGTAGTCAAGTCAAGGTAGTCAGGTGCTCATCGGTGTCCAGAGGAATACATGTAGAGCAGGGCTATTCAAATGGACCCTTGGACCGCAAGGTTCTGGCCCCCCACAAGCCCCTTCAAATACAGAATCGTTTTTTCAAATTTAGAGATAAGAGTATGGGCTCCGTCATCATGCTGAAACGGGACACGGGATGTTAAAATGCACAAAATTACATCTAAGAAATGCAAAATTTTCTGGGGGAGGACCCCGAGACCCTCCACCTCTATGAAGTCTCCCATATTTTTTTCATTGACAGTCGGCTACCATAAAACATACGTATAGTTCGGCCCCTTTACTGGGAGGACTTTGAAAAAATGGCCCTCGTTGAAATATAATTGAATACCCCTGATGTAGAGGGCAAAGAGAGGGTCCGCGGCAGTCTGAAGTCAAGTTAAAAGTCCTTTATTTTTCTGAGTGGGACATCGTGAAGATTGATTTCGTTGGAATGTCACAAACTGTGTACGTGCATGACATTGTGCCTTAAAGTTTAGATGTTGATGATTTCACTTTGCCTGTGCATACAGTATAGTCTTCTGCACTTTCCTTTTTAAGTAAATTAGTTCAACAAAGACGCTTTTGCACACCTCTGTAGTTGGGCAGGTGCGTAGGATGTTATCCCAGCGGGGTTGTCAGTCAAGTGCAAAGAAATCCCGCACACTGTCCATTCCACCAACAAACTTTAATACAACGTTTCGGTCATCCGACCTTCTTCAGGTAAAGTTACAAACACAATTGTAATACCTTCTTCAGGTAAAGTTACAAACACAATTGTGTTGGTAACTTTACCTGAAGAAGGTCGGATGACCGAAACGTTGTATTGAAGTTTGTTGGTGGAATGGACAGTGTGCAGGATTTCTTTGCACTTTTTAAGTGAAGACCTTCCTACGCCCCGGCTCACCACAAGTCAAGAGGGCAGCTATTTTCCCTCTCTCTCAGATACACTCATCCTGATGGGTAGACTAACATGGTTGAATGCCATGTCAAAACATGTCATCACTTAAGGTGAAGTGGAACATCTTGTGGAGAGAAGTGAAGCCCTTGGCTCAGGCTGCAAGTGCTCGGGGGAGGGACGTAGGGTGTGTGTGTGTGTGTGTGTGTGTGTGTGTGTGTGTGTGTGTGTGTGTGTGTGTGTGTGTGTGTGTGTGTGTGTGTGTGTGTGTGTGTGTGTGTGTGTGTGTGTGTGTGTGTGTGTGTGTGTGTGTGTGTGTGTCTGTGTGTGTGTGTGTGTGTGTGTGTGTGTGTGTGTGCGTGTGTGGCTGTGTGTGTGGCTCTGTGTGTGTGGGTGAGAGAGAGAGAGAGAGAGAGAGAGAGAGAGAGAGAGAGAGAGAGAGAGAGAGAGAGAGAGAGAGAGAGAGAGAGCAAGAGAGAGAGGTACAAATGGTGGTAAGATGGAAGAGAGCGAGAGATAAAGAGAGAAAGAAAGAAAGAAAGAAAGGAAGAAAGAAAGAAAGAAAGAAAGAAAGAAAGAGAGAAAGAAAGAAAGAAAGAAAGGAAGAAAGAAAGAAAAGCAGGCAGGCAGACAGACAGACAGCTTGGGCACATATTGGCTTGTGGGTGGCATGGATGCATCTTTCTCCTTCGGAGAAAAAAAAGGTAACGAGCACGTCCACATTTGCCAAAGTGTATAATTTACTCCCCCTTAGCAAGCAGTGGAGAAGTAGAGACGATGGCAAAGTATCTCAAGAGGCAGAAAAGGGGGTGTGTGGGAGCGATATCTTGAGCCAGGGGGCAAAGACAGAAACAGCTTTGGCAAATAACACACTGTACTGTGCCCAGTTGTGATCTAATGACCCTTGCCACACAAGAAAACCCTCCAAACTGCTCAAGGGATGAAAGGAGAAGGCATTCGCCATTGGGGGATTTCAAAGTCACCACACCACAGGTTTTTTTTGTAGTCTTTCTATGCAATGTCGGGGAGGGAAGCTGATTTTCGGAGGAATCAACACCGTGCCACAGATATGAGTGTGTACGTTTGTGTACACAGCCCTGCGGTTAGTTGTGTGTGTGTGTGTGTGTGTGTGTGTCTGTGTGTGTGTGTGTGTGTGTGTGTGTGTGTGTGTGTGTGTGTGTGTGTGTTGAGTGGTGTTCTCATAAAAACCTGCCGTGCGTAATGAGCTATGGGGAGGTTTGTTTTGCCGGGAGTGGCCTGAATTAGTGTGTGTGTGTGTGTGTGTGTGTGTGTGTGTGTGTGTGCGTGTGTGTGTGTGTGTGTGTGTGTGTGTGTGTGTGTGTGTGTGTGTGTGTGTGTGTGTGTGTGTGTGTGTGTGTGTGTGTGTGTGTACGTGCGTGCATGCATGTGTGTGCATGCATGTGTATGTGTGTTTGCTTTCGTGCTTGTGTGTGTGCTTTCGTGCTTGTGTGTGTGTGCGTGTGTGTGTGTCTGTGGGCGCATACAGATTTGTGTGTATGCATTTGGGTTTTAGACTGTGCGCACATTTGTGTATGTGTGATCGTATGCATATGTGTATGTAGTTGGTGCAGTAGACCGTGTATGCACATTTTGTGCTGCTCTGTATAATTCCCAAATGACTACCTCGACTCCCACCACCTACCACCACCACCACCTGCCCACCTGTATTTCCCCCAGGCGTCCCAGAGTGTGCGTGTGCATGTAGTACACCCACATGTCTGTGTGCTCCTGGGGGCGGTGTGTGTATGTAGGCTACTGTTGTGTGCACATTTTGAACTGTTCTGTGTAATCCCCAAATGACATCCTCCATGCCTATAACCCCTCTTCTCTTCTCCTCCCCCACTCAACCCTACCCACCTTCCCCTCCTGCGCCCTCCTCTTCCCTCATGTCTACCCCTGCTTCCCTCTACCCACCTCTACTCTCTCCCTCCCTCATGCTTTCCTCCTTTCCTCTCCCTATCCCTTGCTCACCCTCTTTCTCCTCTCCTTTCCCCATCCCTTCTCACCCTCTTCCCCCCTTCCTCCCACCCACCTCTGCTCTCTCTCCCCTATGCCTACCTTTCTTACTCTCCCCATTCCTTACCCACCCTTTGGACTCTCTCCTCCTACCCATGTGTGCTCTCCCCCTTTCCCATGCCTACCTTCCTTCCCTCTCCATCTCTTACACACCCTCTTCCCTACCTGTGTCCTCCTCCTACCTCTCCTCCTCCTCTCCTCCTCTCCTCCTCCTCCTCCTCTCCTCCTCCCCCTCCTCCTCCCGCGCCTCCACCTCCTCCCGCTCCTCCTCCTCCTTCCCCTCCTCCTCCTCCTCTTCCTCTTCCCTCCTCCTCCTCCTCCTCATTCTCCTCTCCCACCTCCTCCTCTTCCTCCTCCTCCTCCTCTTCCTCTTCCCTCCTCCTCCTCCTCCACCTCCTCCTCTTCCCCCACCTCCTCCTCCTCCTTCCCCTCCTCCTCCTCCTCTTCCTCTTCCCTCCACCTCTTCCTCCTCCTCCTCCTCCTCCCCCTCCTCCTCCTCCTCTTCCTCCTCTTCCTCCTCCTCCTTCCCCAGGCGTCAGCTGTGTAGGCGAGGATGAGGAGCCGGCGGCAATGGGCGAGTGCCTGCGTTGGGGTGGCGCCATGCCCCAGCGCGCTCGCCCCTGCTGGGTGCCCTGCAAGGACGACTGCACCTTCAGCGCCTGGTCCAAGTTCTCCGAGTGCCTGGCCTGCGGGGGCCTGCGCAGCCGGAAGCGGGCGCTCACCGGTGAGTCTTTACCACACTCTGACCCCCCCTTAACATACAGTAGTTTCAGATTATCCTCCTGTATGCTGCCTCTCTCTACTCTACATTTCATTATTTGTTCTTTTTTTTCTTCTCTTCTCTTCTCTTCTCTTCTCTTCTCTTCTCTTCTCTTCTCTTCTCTTCTCTTCTTTTCTTTTCTCTTCTTTTCTTTTTTTTTCTTTTTTTTTCTTCTCTTCTCTTCTCTTCTCTTCTCTTCTCTTCTCTTCTCTTCTCTTCTCTTCTCCTGTCTTCTCTCCTCTTGATTTCATTCATTTCACTTCACTGCCTTTTCTGTTCAGCTGAAAGATGTCTGGTCCCCCCAAACATAGCTCAGCCTATCCTACTCTACTCCGCCTCTCTCTTCTCTTGTCTTCTCTCCTTTGCCTTTTGCATTCAGCCAAAAACAAGCCATTATAAGTCATTATGAGTATTCCCCACCCCCACTTTCCCAACCTGCCTTACCTTACCTTTACCCTCCCTCCCTATCTTCTCTTCTTCACCTTTTTCCTCTTCTTCTTCTCTTGCATTTTACTCTTCACTTCTTCCTCTTCTTGTCTTTGCTGACTCTGCTGCATTTAGCCAAAAGTGGGTCCTCGCTGATAAGTCTTCCCACACTCCTCCACCCTTAAGATATACCTTACCCCGAGCCTACCTCTCTTTTCTCTGTTCTTCTCTATTCTTCACTTTGCTGGTGAGTCTTTTACACTCGACCCTTCCAACATACAGTATGTTACCTTACCTTACCTTTATTCTACTTATCCTTTATTCTACCTCTCTTCTCCCCTCTTCTCTTCTCTTCTCTTCTCTTCTCTTCTCTTCTCTTCTCTTCTCTTCTCTTCTCTTCTCTTCTCTTCTCTTCTCTTCTCTTCTCTTCTCTTCTCTTCTCTTCTCCCCTCTTCTCTTCTCTTCTCTTCTCTTCTCCACTTCCTTCTCCTCTCTTCTCCTCTCCTCTCTTCTATTTTCTTCTCCTCTCTTCTCTTCTCTTCTCTTCTCTTCCACTTCCTCCTCTTCTTTTGAATTCAGCTTAAAAAAAACTAGGCCTCACCACCAGGCCTGGAATTTCGTCATTTTAGGGGCAAGGCCACTTGAGAGGGCATCAGAGAGGGCATCAAGGCCACTGTGGCCTCATGACAGATATTTTTTCAAGGGCACAAGGCCAAAGTGGGAGGGCAAAGTGGGAAATTCCTGCCCTGCTCACCACGATACAATGTTCCACACAGGTCCCTCTAACTTCACCTTACCTTTCCCTGCCTCTGTCTACCTCTGTATTCTGTGTTCTTTATTCTTTATCTTCCTCATCACCTCTATGGCTGTGGTATTGAACCAAGAGTTCCCTCACTGGTACGTCTCACACACAAGCCCCATAGCATGCCATACTTACAGCACCTTACCTTCAACTTACCCCTCTTCCTTTCTGTTCTGTTCTTTTTTCTTTTCTTGCCTTCTCTTCTCAGCCTTTTCTGTCCACCTAAAAGCCATCCCTTACCAATGAGTCTTGCACCTGATCCTCTAACCTAACCTTGCCTCACCTTACCTCAGCCTATCTTCCTCCGTCCTTGTGTTCTCTGTCTTTTCTGTTCATTCAAAAGCCGATCCCTCACCAATCTTCCATCTGTGTCCCTCCTAACCTGACCTTACCTTCACCTATCTCTCTCTTCTCTTCTCTCCTTCTATTCTTCGGTGCCTTTTCTGCTCAGCCAAAAGCAAGCCCTCACTGATGTGTCTCTTCCACACGGTCCCCCTGGTATATCTTATCTCATCTCACCTCTACTCTACCTCCATCTTCTCTTCTTCTCTCTTCTCTCTTCTCTCCATCTTCTCTTCTTCTCTCTTCATCCCTTCACTGCTGTTTCTGTGAGTCCTTTCATTGGTCAGACTTGCAGGCATGCCCCTATCCTCACACAACCCCTACTTCACCCTACCGTTACTTCACCGTGCCTTACCTCACC
>NC_085869.1:24692076-24699576 GCF_034702125.1 Engraulis encrasicolus | reverse complement strand
TTTAGTTGTTTCTTGAAGGCTGCAAAAGATGTGCTTAGTCTTGCTGCCTCTGGGAGACCGTTCCACCACTTGGGTACCACAACGGAGAACAATCTTGACTGGGAGTACCTAGAGCGACTGGATGGCAGAGCCAGACGGCTTGTGCTTACACATAACATACACACTATTGTTTTGTAAAACTTGCCCGAAACAAAGAATATCTTTTTCTTATGGTATTCATGCATTACTTATGTCACTTGTGAATTATTGTGCACTATTAATTTCTTCATGCCAAATACCTCAATGACCTATGACTGGCAGCTGTGGCCTAATGGTTAAGGATTTCCTCTTTGCATCAGATTGTTGCCGGTGTAAAAGACTATCTTGGGCCGTAACAAATGGCGACTGCAGATGTTAGAAGCAATGGTGATTGGTTGTAAGTAAATGTTACTCTTAATCTGGGGCGTATTCATTCAGACCAGGATTGATAGACTTTCGTTTTGACCAATCGCTGTGTTTATATTATCTGGAGTCGCCAGTTGATACGGGGGACCCAGATAGTCTGTTACACCGGTTTGAAAGCCACCCTTGCCAATACGAAGAATGTGTCTGGTCTCCCTTAATCCATCTCTGTAGTGACTTTAAGCAAGGCCCTAACCTCACATTGTTCCAGGGACTGTGACCAATACCCATTAACTGTAGGTCGTTTTGGATAATAGTGTTAGCTAAATGTATTGGATGTCTGGATTGGAACTCTAACAAAAATAAATTAAAAACAGATTTATTTTCATGTGTCTCTGGTGACTGTAAGTTATCCACTATCTATGATATTTCTACATCATATTTTTTCTTCTCTCCTCTCTTTCTTCACTCTTCACTCTGAATGAAGGTTATGTATGTTAATGTGCTATATAAATAATATCGATATTGATAAATTGACAACAGTTCAAAGATCCATGCACCATTCATCCAAGCTTCTAAGTGCTGGTAAAATGTTCAATACATCAAAAAAAGACGTTTACCGCACACTTTCTTTTTATTTATTTTTTATTTTTATTTATTTAATTTTTTAATATCTATTTTTAGGGGCTTTTATGCCTTTATTTGATAGGACAGTCTGAGATGGTGACAGGAAGCGAGTGGGACAGAGTGACGGGGTGGGATCGGGAAACGACCCCGGCCGGACTCGAACCGGGGTACCCCATGGGCATGCAAGCCCAAATGTGGGGGGCTTAGCGACCGCACACTTTCTTGACTTTATGCTCGTTTATTCAGAGCGAACAAAACGTTTTTCCTCTGTGCGTCATCAGATTCGCTCAGGCATAAAGTCAAGAAAGAGTGCAGTAAACTCCTTTGTTCTGAAGTATTGATATATTGACATTGATAACACTGTCATTTGCCTTGTGTGTTGCACATCTAGGCCGCAGCAGGAAGAGGCCACGGTGTCAACGTGAGGACCTGCACCCATTGGTGGAGACAGAGGAGTGTCCCTGTGACACCTTCCTGTCGCAGCCGTACGGCAACTGGTCGTCGTGCATCCTGCCTGAGGCGTCGTCGTTGGCGCTGGGATCGCGGCACAGCTGGCAGGCGCGGCGGGACTCCAGGGAGTGTGGCCAGGGCCTCCGCTACCGAGCCGTGGCCTGCGTGGACCAAGGAGGTCACCTGGTCAGCCTGGATCTCTGCAGCGAGTCAGGTATGCAACCGGGGTACGCGGATGGGTCACAGACGGGGTTTTTTTTGGGCTGAGACGTCAAGTGAGGTAATGGTGGAAAGCTCGCAAATCCACAGGAACGTCTGACCTGGGAGCAGGACCACAAGTGACTAGATGATTCTGAGAAAAAGTCCGCTGCACGACCAGGATTTCTTTAAATACAAATTTGGGAGCAAAAGAAATCCTGGTCGTGCAGCGGACTTTTTCTCAGAATCATCTGAGACGTCAAGTGACCCATAATGCCTATAAATTACTAGCCTGGTCCTGACCATCCCATAATACTACAATTTCATTTCGTATTCATGGTCTGGAGGTTGTTTGATCTGATGCGATAAAAGTCAGGATAAGTTGTTGAACAAACATGTTGACGCGGTGTAGGACCGTTTAATAGACATGTCTGACACAACATCCTACTGTAGGATAAAATTACAATGTAGGACTGTTTGTCAAAACACCGGCCAAGTCCTACCAGTCAACATCACTCTAAACAGTTACCAGACGTAGTGTGGAGTCAAGTCTCTTGGCGGAAGTATGTAGGATGGTGCGCGAGGCTAATAAATTAGTATTGTAATTAGTGATTGATATGCTGCAATAAATATGCTTCTTAGATAGTCCACTAAAAAACAAACAAACAAAAAATCCATATGATAGTAGCACTGGCTGTCGACTGGATGCCGCTCTGACGTGTGCTATTGCTGAAACGTCACTGACCCGGATACGAAACTTGGGCTTCAGCCCCTCTTTTACAGCCATCTGACAAGTACCACTGGGAAATAACCACTGCCATTGAGACACAGTGGATCACAGCACAGTGCACACAACGAAAAAAAATTGTGCAGGAGCATGGTCCCATGCTCAGAGCACAGATCTTATAGAGAGAGATACGTCATTCTAGTTATTTTCCGATATCCATGTGATGTCGGGTGAACGCCCCTTTAGGAGAGCTTCGGTTAGGAGGAGACCTTCGGAGTCTTGAGGTTGAGAATAAATGGAGTCCCCTTAGCACTGTAGATGACGGTAGCGCACTTCTTGTTTGAACGCCTCAAAAAGAGAAGAAGAAAGAGGGGACAACACCCCCTTAGGAGACCCAACTTGAGCCCACTCTTTTGCATTGGGTGGGCAGGGTTTGAATCATCTTTATTACTCCACCCACTTTGCTTAGAGTGCGAGGGCATGGTACTATGCTTGGACTAAGTCAGTCATTGAGGCTGCTGGTTCCTTCACACACTTAGCAGTGTCAGGAGTTGAACGGGCAACCCTCGGGCCACAAACCCGAGTTCGAAACCACTTGCCCATGCCTGCCCATGTCAGTCCTCTGCAAATGGGTCAAGTGCCGCAAGCTCCACAGTATTTTTTCCAACCACCTGAGTTTTTTCCAAGCTTTGAGGTTTTAACCTGCTTAAGCTGTCACCTCTCGTCACCTCTTCGCTGAGTTGGGAAGTCATTAGTCAAAACACGGAGCTCCCCTCAGGCTCATCACGTCACCCCGACTGAGATGAGGAGAAGAAGTCTGGAGAAGGAGAACTCTCAGTGGCATTGATCCTGGCACCCTAGGACCGCTGTTAAGGTTTTCGAGGCCCTAAGCATAACTGGTCAGGGGGCCCCCCTCATTGATGAATTAAAGGGACACTGTGCAGGAAATGGTCAAAAAGGGTACTGCAACTATGCTGCGAATTGAAAATGGGCTGCCTATTGCCAAATTTGATCTTTTCATGAAAGTTTACGAAGTAATAAACTAATATTTTATAGTATGGTCCAAGTACAGTTTTTGCAGCAAAAAATGGCTATTTCTGGAAATTCAAAATGGCGGACCATGGAGAAGATCCCCCTTTTCATGTAAGAAAAGTTCATAAGGGTTGGAGCAGGCGTCACCCAACAGTTTTTTTCTTCCTTTTAAGGGTGCTGACCAAAATATTGTAAGACTGAAAAATGAAAAAAGGTCGCACCATGCATAGGTTTCTTTTTATTTACACAGACGCGTTTCGGCGCTCTGCACACTGAGGAAGGCAGAGCGCCGAAACGCGTCTGTGTAAATAAAAAGAAACCTATGCATGGTGCGACCTTTTTTCATTTTTCATGTAAGAAAAGTGCAATTTTTTCAGTCAGAATGAATACTTAGAATTGTATGGTGGTGGTAGGTATTCATTGAAAAGGCAACATTAATGAATGGGAAGCATGCATTCTGGAAATAAACACCTAAAAATCTCACACAGTGTCCCTTTAAATAATAATAATAATGCATTTTTTAGTCAATCTCAATTAAAGAGGCCCCAATTTTGGGGTCAAAGTTGTTGAGGCCCTAAGCGCTCTGCTTACTCTGCTTGTGCCTATGGCCGGCCCTGCTGACACTGGTGGTGCTGGAAGTGAAGGTTTGGAGGGTTGGAGCCTAACCTAATGTCGCGATCACACCGCCAGCGTTGGAAGAGCCACAAAGCTGCTGACTCCTGCCTGGAAAGCACTGGTCAGGGGCGTTGAACGAGGCAAACGATTCAACCTGAAGCGTTCAGCCAGGAATCTCGACCAACCGAAGCTCGTGTTTAGAAAAATGTGAACATTCCATTGGCTGCCGCCCTGCTGCCGCCGAGCTCATTACATATTTTTAGATGAAGTTCAACTTCTGCCGCCCTCGGCTTTTGACGCTTTCGACGCCCTCGCCTCTAGAAACGCTCCCGGCGCGTTTGCCTCGTTCGCTGCCTGCTCTCCCATACAAAGTCAATTACTTCCGCATCTTTCCACGCGTTCAACGCCCGCTGTGTGATCGTACGGTAACTATCGAACTATCCTGGGCCCTGCCATGGGATCATGTCAAGGGAGAAACCGTGTTTTTTATATAAATACATATATATATATATATATATCTTAGGGGCTTTTATGCCTTTATTGGTCAGGACAGTGTGAGATGGTGACAGACAGTGAGTGGTAGAGAAAGATGGGGGATCGGGAAATGACCTCAGGCTGGAACCGGCATGACAGTGCAGTGCCCTACCATTTGAGCCACGGCAGGGCCAAGGGGGAAAGCCTGTTTAATCCTCTCCTGTTCCCACCTTTTCTTCCCTCCCTTTAGGCTTCGTGGAAGAGGTGTGCTACATCCCCTGCCCGCTGGACTGCAAGCTGAGCGACTGGTCGCCCTGGTCGCCCTGCAGCGCCACCTGTGGCAGCGGGCTGAAGGTGCGCTCCCGCTGGCTGCGAGAGAAGCCGTTCAACGGCGGCCGCCCGTGCCCCAAGCTGGACCTGAAGAATCAGGTGAGGTGTGCCGGCAATACCAGCAATTACGCAAGTCCAACCGACCAACTGATGGATAGACAGATAGATAGAAAGATAAGGGGAAGCCTTAATGAGGACGGAGTCATTAAATGTGACAAAGGGAGATGTTCAAGTGATATGTTAATTGCCCTTCATATAGAATATGCAGAGGGGGAAAAATGGCTAAGGGGGGTAAAAGAATTGAGGATAATGGTGAAAATTACAGTGACAATGGAATAATACAAGTGATTAACTTAATTGCTGTCATTAATTCTCAATTAATGCTGGAGTTTTGGAGCTACAGCCCTGTCCCTCCGTGTGGTAGTGTGAGACTATTAGCTGTGCAGAGACAGGAGCGCTAAAGCAACCCACGGGGAGAAAATAGAGTTAGTTTTTAGACCTGACAACCTTCTTTAATTCTCTGCCACTATTCACTCAATTGCTTTCTCACTTCATTATGCGCAGGCCCAATGAAAAAGAAAAAAAATGTGCCCTTCGGTTGCCTGACGGTAGAGTCTCTCTATGCAAAACCAGATTGGGAGCGTCGTAAGGTATTGTTTAGTAAATGGAGTGTTCCTTGCTTGGCCGCTTCGAGTCCACCATGCCCCCCCCCGCAAACACCCTCCTCCACCACCAACACCCTCCACCCCATCCTCACCCCTCCATCACCCCAAAGCACTAATGAGGAAAGAGGATAATTATAGTTGCTGCACAATAGGCTTATGGATCCCTAAGTCATTGTGCTGGCACTAATGGTAGGAAATGTAGGCGACAGGAGGAGGAGGAGGAGGAGGAGGAGGAGGGCCGATGTTTCTGTCACCCGCTCACTCGCCTCGTGTTTGCCACCACCCCACAGAGGTGTTTTTATTACTATTGTAATTGGCAGATTCATTTTGTTTGTTTTCAGCAGTCAGGATAAAAATACACATGGACATACGGTACTAAGGGTCTAAGAATGTCAGTATTTTGCGACACACTCTTGGATTAATTTGATTCATTATTATTTTTTATTTTTTTTAAATTAGCTCAGTCCAAAAAATGTGCATCACCCCCAACCCCGTCTCCCACTGGCATCTACGTATGTGGTGAAAGAGCTACTCCATGTTTCTGGTGGTGTCCGCTAGATGACAATATGTGTGATTGACTCAGAGATGTTGAGATTTGTTTGGCATGTCGTCGTCACTGGCGGTGGTGGTGGGAAATTGGCGGTGGTGGTGGAAAATGGTAGGCTTGCCGGTGTGGCTCTGTGTAAGTAGTAGCTCTATGCAAGTGTAGTGTCTAGCTGGCAAGAGTGAATGACTCACTGGTAAGAAGGCGGTGGGCTTGTGTAGGCGAGCATGGCTGCCTGTGGTCATCTTTGGTGGCACTGGTTTCCTCCCCCTGCTGAGTTAATGGCTCTCCCCCACTCAACTCGCTCTCCTCTCCCTCGGAGGAAAAATCAAACACGTTGGATTGGCTCAGCGGCCAGAGGCAAACAGCGCAATTACGGAAGTGAGCCGTGCCAGCTACCACTGCTATAGAACAGCGATTCTCAAACTGTTGTCTGTGGCCCACTGGTGGGGCCTTGAAGGTATTCCAAGTGGGCCTTGAAATCATTTTCTAAAAATCAAAAGGATATTTGTGTTGTTGTTGACTATTCATTAGAGTTTTATTGTTTATTGGGCTAGATGTGGGCCTCGAAAAGGTTGGGAACCCCTGTTTTACAAAAAGCATGTTGACACGGAAGCCAACAAGGTGCAACAAATGGGTCAGTTGTCCCGGCCCCAGGGAGAGCGGGGGCCCAAAACTGGGTCCCTATTACATTGTAGTAAACGTATGTATTGGGAGAAGTGGCCTGTTCAGATGACTTTGTCCTGGGCCCAGTCAGTCACAGCTATCAGCAGTCCTGCGTGTTGATAACAGATTTTCTGCAACAGTCACTCTGCACCAAGCCAAGCCACCAAGAGGCTGCGACAGAAATTGAGGCGAAATCACGTTAGTTAGTTTGAGGCTAAGAGAAAGAAACAATGAATGAACACAGGCATTGCAAATTGCAACCCCCACTGTTGTAAATACTAGACTGTGGTTTGTGACTACGGCTACAGTTTTTTGAAAGCAAATCCCTACGGAACAATTATGGAAATTAGCTTTGATGGGGCAAATCAAACTTAGCCAATCAGCAAATTGTTTTCATTCACGTTTGTTATTTAATTATATAAAGACTGACTTGATGGTTAAGCATAGAGCTCACAGGATGCACACAGAAATAGACTAATATGCATGCCAACCAAGCAGTCATCTCTAGGGATGCACCGATACCGATACTGGTATCGGCTCCCGATACTGCTCATTATACTCGTACTCGTACTCGTCAAGCACTTGCCGATACCAGCTATGAGTACTACTATTACTCAAAACAATGCAAAATCTTGTCATGTTCTGTGGACTTGAAATCAGCATGGAAAAAAGTGCCACCTCATACATTTACTAACATTTAAATCTACATGGAAATGGACAATAAAAAATATCACAGGTGGAAAAAAACAAGGCCATGCATTTATTTTCATTGTATTTTGGTGGTAAAAGGT
>NC_085869.1:24672076-24687076 GCF_034702125.1 Engraulis encrasicolus | reverse complement strand
GTGGTATCAGTCCTCATGGCGCAACAGTCTGACCTGTCTGAGTCAGATTTAAATATTCATTTTGCCTGTTGTGGTCAAAATGGCTCGTAATAGATGACAAAAAATGTACATTTTCGCTTTTAATACCTGGCGGACCGGTCTCAGCTGAAAATGCCCGGCCTGCTTTCTTGTCCCAGCCAGCCCTGATATGAGCTGGCCGTCGAGCAGAGCTACTGTATCAAGCCATTACAATGCACTACAGTGTGGCCTCTTGGGGGTTAGGGTTTGGGCTTGGGCTTTGACTATGTTATTCCATTACGTAAGACGTGGCCTCTGTTATGAATTACCGGTAGCTGTTACCAGAATGCCAGTGCCCAAGTCATAATGTATTACTAAATGCTCTCTATGTAAAGTCATAGCAGTGCAGCCAGTACTATGAGGGTAAAGTCTTTTCATTGGCTACTTATTACAGCGTTCTACTGGCGGAACTGTGCCCATTAGGAAGCTATTGGTAGATCCGCTCACTGAAGCAGCCCATTTTGACTTTACTTCCCCTCAGAATCATTTAATTCCATTGATTCTTTCAGGGAACATGACCATGAAGTTTCTGGTTCATGAAGCTTCTGGTTTCCGGTTGTTTTAGGGCCAAACAGTAAACAGGGATCTATACTAAGAAGCTGGTTCAGGAGTAAACCAGGTTAAGAGGTAAATCATCTAATAGACGAACCTAGAGTCCTCATTTTCTGGGGTCGTGATGGGGCCGCCCTGGACAATTGCCCCATCGGCCCGCCCCTAGGACCACCCCTGTAAAAGGCTAGTGTTAAACAACACAGAACAACGGGGTTTGACATGTCATAAGACACACCTCAAGACTCATTACCCCATTCTTAACTCATCTCTCTCATCTATATTCCATATCTCGGTTATTACAGGCTTGTCATTTCCATTATCATCGGAAAGTAATGCGATTTTCATCACTCTATTACCCGTTAATTTGATTTGGATCCATCATTATTCATTATTTTTTCGTACTTCCCCTTCACATTTTTATGGTTCATCTGGTAGCTCTGGTGCAATGAGTTGTAGGCGTAGTAGTAAAATGGACTCGGGTAAAAAAAAAGCACACATTCTCATTCATGAATAACCCCCCCATTCCTCTCATCCATGAAACGACTCGCGAAACCAACAGCTCTGGCGAAAAACAGGAGCACATTTAATCTCCATCAGTTATGGAAATGTTCTACCAGTCTTTCTCACGTCTTCCCTCGGAAACGGGTTAAAAAGTCACAACAAAAGTGTGTGTGGATGCTGATTTCTACTGGGTTGCAGCAGCAGCAGGCAACCAAAGCAACAGCCAGGGAGGGTGGCAGAGGAGGACAAAGGGTTCAGTCACCATAGGCCCAGGGAAAAGGGGGCGCAGAATTGGATCCTCATTACATACTGTATGTATAATGTTACATACATACAGTGAGTCCAATATGTATTTGATCCCTTGCTGATTTTGCCCGTTTGCCCACTAATAAAGACATGACCAGTCTATAAATTTATGATAATATGTATTCAAACATGGAGAGACAGAATATCAAAAAGAAATTCCAGAAAATAGCTTAAAATAATATATTTTAATTTATTTGTATTTAATTTAGGCTAATAAGTATTTGACCCCTCTAGCTAAAGAAGATAAAGTGCTTTGTGGCAAAGCCCTAGTTTTCTAGCACTGAGGTTAGATGCTTCTTTTAGTTAATGACAATGTTTCTATTTTTGCCCATTTTTCTTTGCACATTATCTCTAAAACATTAATAGTTTGTGGCTGTAGCTTGGCAAATGGGAGGTTCAGTTCTCTCCATAGAATTACTATAGGGTTAATATTTGGAGACTGTCTAGGCCACTTCACGACTTTAATATGCTTCTTATTGAGCCACTCCTTCGTTGCTTTGACTGTATGTTGTGTATTATTGTCATGTTGGGAGATCCTAAAATGGCCCACCCTTCAGTGTAGTGGTGGAGGGAAGGGCGTTTGCACTCAGGATTGCACATTACATGTCTCCCTCCATCCATTCATTGACGATGTGAAGTTGTCCTGTGCCTTGGCCAGACAAACACCCTCAAACCATAATGATACCACTTTCATGCATGATGGTGAGGAGGGTGTTCTTGGGATCTTAGACAGCAGTACTCTTTCTCAAAAACACATTGAATTGTGATAATGCCAAACAGCTTGATTTTGGTTTCATCTGACTACAGCACCTCCTTATCATATCCAAAACCAGTCTGATGTCCGTTGGCAAACCTCAAGTGGGACTGCGCAGGTTCCTTCTGAAGTAGAGGTACCATGTGTGCACTACAGGATTTTAAACCTCCGTGGCATTAAGTGCTACCAGTAGTTTTCTCAGTGATTTTGGTCCCAGTAGCTTTGATATCATTGCCTAGTTCATCACGTACAGCTCTAGGGTGATTTCTTTCTGTTCTCATGATTATCAAATCCCTACAAAAGGTCAAATCTTGTATAGAACCCCAGACAGGCTGATGGATAGTCATGCTGTATTCCTCACATTTTGGAAGAAATGCATCAACAGCTGGGTCATTAATACCCAGTCTCTTTCTTGTGGCTTTGCAGCCCATTTAATCTTTGTTCAGGTCTAAAATCGTGTCCCTGATATCATTTGACCACTCTTTGGTCTTTCCCATGCTGGTGAGGTTGGAGTGTGACTGATTCACTCATACTATGGACTGATTCTGCTGATTCAATGTGTCTTTTATGTATGTTAGTATGTACAGGTGTCTTTAATTCAGATGACAAGTTGATCGGAAGTGCCCATCTGGTCTGTGGACCCGGAACTGTAATCAGTTGGCAGGGGATCAAATACTTATTTTGCTCGATGAAATGGAAATAAATTAATATATATTCTCTTCAGTTAATTTCTGGATTTTCTTTTTGATATTCTTTCTCTCCATATTAGAATACATATTATCATAACATTTATTGACTGATCATGTCTTTGCTAGTAGGCAAACCAACAAAATCAGCAAGGGATCAAATACATGTTGGACTCACTGTACGTATACATTATGTATTGGGTAGGGGATGAGATGACTTTGTCCTGGGCTCCTGGTAGCACCAACGATGGCAGATGCAGCAACAGTAGCAATTTCCATACCACAGAGCTAGGGATGCACCGATACCACTTTTTTGAAAACCGATTCAAGTACGAGTACATTAATGTGTGTACTTGTCGATACAGAGTACCGATACCGATACCTTCTTACCACCAAAATACAATGAAAATAAATGCATTGCCTTGTTTTTCCCCCACCTGTGATATTTTTATTGTCCATTTCCATGTAGATTTAAATGTTAGTAAATGTATGAGGTGGCACTTTTTTCCATGCAGCTTTCAAGTCCACAGAACGTGTCAAGATTTTGCATTGTTTTGTGTAATAGCAGTATCATTCCTGGTATCGGCAAGTGCTTGACGAGTACGGGTACAAGTATAATGAGCAGTTTCGGGTGCCGATACCGATACCAGTATCGGTGTCGATGCATCCCTACCCAGAGCCCATGCCATCTTGTCTGCAGTAAGATGCCCTATTCCTCATTCAGCACCTGGGGCTGTGCCGGGCGGGCACCACTCCGCTCCCCCAGTTTCCCCTGGTCACCAGGACCGGATTAATGTACAGGCTATAGATGTGGCTGTAGCCTAGGGCCCCCCCACCTGCCAGGGGACCCTGATTGGTCAAAAGTGAACATTTGCAGAATTGTGACAAGATGCAAATATTGAAAAACATAATCTGTTGTGTTGAGTACAGTTGGTAGACATGTTATCCTGAATTCCTATCTCATAATTATGACACTGTCTAACTAATTTGTCACGAAATTTGCCTTCCGGGGGGCCCACAGCAACGGGCCTCAGGCCATCTTGCTCGAGCCCTGCTGGTCGTCGACCACATGAAAGCTCATTGCTCTTGCCCACGTTTTCTTTCCGCGGTGGGTCATGCCATATGGCAGACATCGCACATACACAAGCAAGTGGACCAGGCTGACTGGTGGTGGTGGTGGTGGTGGTGGTGATAGTGGGACCAGTGGAGGTTCGGGTTTGCCCAGACTGCATAATTTAACAAGGCTCATAAATCTTTAGTGGGGGAACCAATTGCGCCCAATAAAAAAAAGACTCCCCCTCTGTCATTTCAAGTCCTGCATCATAGCACAGGGATTTTTTTTGGTCTTTTATTTATTTTTATTTTTTTTGCTCATCCACTGTGTCTCTCCAGAGAGTGCGTTATCCAGAAGCGGCGTTTTAATGATGGCATGGGTTGGCAGAGTATGTCTTTTTTGTTTTCAAGCCGGTGTTCAAGCAAAAAAAAAAAAAAAAAAAAACGTCTCTTTCCTCAGAGCTGTTGTCCAGTGAGTTAATAGCGATAATTATTTTGTTTTTTATCGAAGCGCATTCTGGTACATAAATTTAACGTGCAGTCCATGATGAGAGCTGCAACAACAAAGTAAATGAGTCAGAGTTATTTCCAATCGGGTGGCTACCCATGTGTAGCCGCTGTGTTTTTTTTATTACAGGCCGCGTTTTGTAGCTCGCAGGTGTAACGCTTTCCAAGCCAACATGAAAGCGTTGGTTGTACCCTAGTTTGTATCCATTTTTGTTTTTGTTTTGTTCTGTGTTTTTTTTTTTCGTTCTTTCTTCTCTTCATCGTATGGTTTTTGCTCGGTTGAAAGGAGCTGTAGGATCCAGACTACAGCTGGAGGAAACTTAACTCAGGAGGGGTGTTCAAGGTTCAAAAGGGCATTTCTCACACATGAAAGACGTGTGTGTGTGTGTGTGTGTGTGTGTGTGTGTGTGTGTGTGTGTGTGTGTGTGTGTGTGTGTGTGTGTGTGTGTGTGTGTGTGTGTGTGTGTGTGTGTGTGTGTGTGCGTGGGCGTGTTCAGTGTTTCTTTGGTGAGTATGTCTGTACTATATGTGCATGTGTGTGTGTGTGTGTGTGTGTGTGTGTGTGTGTGTGTGTGTGTGTGTGTGTGTGTGTGTGTGTGTGTGTGTGTGTGTGTGTGTGTGTGTGTGTGCGTGCGTGTGTGAATATCTATATGTGTGTGCGTGCGTGCGTGCGTGCGTGCGTGCGTGCGTGCGTGCGTGCGTGCGTGCGTGCGTGCGTGCGTGCGTGCGTGCGTGCGTGCGTGTGTGTGCGTGCGTGCTTGTGTGTGTGAATACCTGTGTGTGAGTGCATGTGTCTAGATGCCTGTCTGTTCAGTGAACTGAGCTGGGGGCTGGTTAAGAAAAGGTTTGTAGTGGACTGAAGCTAAGGCTGAAGGTATATGAAGGTAAAAGGGTATATGTATTATTATCAGGATATTTCATTAGATTATAAGTTAGAGATGCACAGGATCCAAGATCCAGTTCCGGATCCGGCAGAATAATAGGTTTTTCCCAGGATCCGGATCCGGCAGGATCTTAAGCAGTGGATCCGGTATCCGGCAGTTACCTAAAAATCAGGATCTGGTGCATCTCTAGCCTGGGTTTTTCAGTCAGTCTTTCACAACCCCAATTGCTGCATGAAGTGAAAGCCCTTTGGAAGCGGCCAGTGCAGGCCATGAGGCAGTAAGCCAATGAGTCTAAAAAATAGTTTGAGCCAACGTAATAAAAAGGGCCAACATGTGCGAGTAGGCAATGTGTCTCAACCCTTTCGTAGGATCCGGTTCTGGATCCGGCAGGATCTTAAGCAGTGGATCCGGTATCCGGCAGGATCCTAAAAATCAGGATCCGGTGCATCTCTAGTTTGTAGTGGACTGAAGCTAAGGCTGAGGGTATATGAAGGTAAAAGGGTATATGTATTATTATCAGGATATTTCATTAGGGTATAAGTATTATAAGGGTATAATATTACTCTGAGGGTATAAGCAGCAGTAGGAGTCAACATCGAACACTGTGGGGGCCGCTGTGGCCCCCCACATTTGGGCTTGCATGCCCACGGGGACCACGGTTCGAGTCCGGCCGGAGTCATTTCCCAATCCCACCCGCTTCCTGTCACCATCTCAGACTGTCCTATCAAATAAAGGCATAAAAGCCCCTAAAAATATATATTTAAAAAAAAACAAAAAAAACATGGAGCGCTGCTCGCTGCTGGTTCTACCTGTAGTACTTGCACTATCCTCCATCTTTCCATCCTCCATGCAGTAGTAATACTCCACCACCCCCCATCCTCCACACCCCCCCTCCCTCAATCCTTCATCCTCCATGCAGTAGTAGCGCTCCACCACCCCGATCCTCCACCCCCCCCCTCATCCCTCCCTTTCTAAATCCTTCACCCTCCATCCACCATGCTGTAGTAGAACTGCATCCCTAGCCTGGCTCTCGCGCAGACTCTTCGTGCTTTGTGCATCTTCGTTAGACTTCGTTAAACTTTGTGAGCTCGCACTTGGGTCTGGAAATCTTAGATGAGCCCGAAGGAATCAGATATTTCACAGCCTGTCCAATCAGAATCACGGGGGGGAGGATCGCGGGGAGGGATATATACAAGTCAGTGGTTGAAGTGGTACGTGATTCAAAAAAAGCCACGTGAATACTCCAATCAGGTTCAAGCTGTTTTGAACACACCCACGCCTTTCCAGAGCTAAGCGATTGACAATGTTCCAAATGGTTGGTAACAACCATCGCGTCAGAACCAGGTTACTCCATCCCCCCCTCGCCTCCATCCTTCCACCCTCCTTGCAGTTGCAGCACTTCACTCCCCGACTTCTCCATCCTTCCCACCTCCATGCAGTAATAGTAGCACTCCACCAACTCCCCTCTATCCTCCATTCTCCAAGCCCCATCCTTCCACCCTGCTGCATGTAATTGGTTGGCCCGGATCAGCCACTCACACCAGGGCTTGGCGCTCGGTGCTCGGTGGGGGTTGAACGCGTTCCCTGCTGGGCAGACTCTCCCAGTGTACCCCCCCCCACCACTGTTACATCCACCACACCATGACAGCACCACCCTGCCCCCGGCCCAGAAATAATCACGTCCCCCCAGTCTTATTGAATGCTGCAGCGATCGATGTGTTTTCCATTTATGCTTCTTAGGGTTTTTGATCTGCCATTTCCTTAGCACAGGCTGTGTTGAGGTGTAAGGTGTGTGTGTGTGTGTGGCGGGGGGGGGGGGGGGGGGCTGTGAAGTGGAGTGGTGGGGGCTTTAGGAATGGGCTTGTTGAATAGGTGGGTGCCTGGGTGGCTGGCTGGCTTGCTGGCTGGTGTGTGCGGGGGCGTATCGTATCGTATGCTGCTGTTAGTGAACAGGTGAGGGAGACGTTATGCTTTGATGCCCCCTGTCAAAGCATTGACAGTTTGAGGCGTTGGGGAGAAGTGGTGAGGCGTGTGTGTGTGTGTGTGTGTGTGTGTGTGTGTGTGTGTGTGTGTGTGTGTGTGTGTGTGTGTGTGTGTGTGTGTGTGTGTGTGTGTGTGTGTGTGTGTGTGTGTGTGTGTGTGTGTGTGTGTGTGTGTGTGTGTGTGTGTGTGTGTGTGTGTGTGTGTGTGTGTGTGCGTGTGTGGCGGGGTGTATAGTGGTGCGTAAGAGGCTGGGGTGCGGGTGGGGGTGTGAGATTGATGTTTTGATTTGGGATAAAGCTCTTTTTTCATTAACACTGGGCCCTGCGTGGCTGCGGCGAGCGCTGCTGTAGCGGCGAATTTGTCTGAGGCGGGGAGATTTGTTATTCATCTGCTGCACCCAATTTAGCTTTTCAACTGTGATTAGTCACATTGCTCACCAGAGAGCGTCTCTCTCTCTCTCTCTCTCTATTTCCCCTTCTCTTTGTCTCCCTCTCTCTCTCTCTCTCTCTCTCTCTCTCTCCCTCTCTCTCTCTTTCGCTCTTTCTCTGAGTATATCTCTCTCTCTGTCTTTCTCTCTCTCTTTATCTCCCTCTATGTCTCTCGCTCTCTCTTTCTCTTTTTCACTCTTTTTCTGAGCATATCTCTCTCTGTCCCCCCCCTCTCTTTCTCTCTCTCTCCCTTTTTGTCTCTCTTTCTCATCTCTCTCCCTCTGTTCTTTCGCTATGTCCTCTGTCTTCTCTTTCTTTCTTTCTTGCTCATTCTCTCTATCACTCTTTCTCTTTCTGTCGATCGCCCTCTATCTCTCTGTGTGTATTTCAGAGTCTGTCTTTCTTTCTCTTTCTTGCTCTCTCTCTCTCTATCTCTCTCTCTCTCTCTCTCTCTCTCTCTCTCTCTCTCTCTCTCTCTCTTTCTCTTTCTCTCTCTCGTTAAAACATGTAGGAATAGGAAAGAAGGAAGGAAGAAAGAGAGACAACCTTGGCACAGCAGAACTATCCACCCAAACCCATCCGCCCCCCAATCACAACCCCCCCTGAGCATCCTTCCACCTCCACTTTCATTACAGGGCTGAGGCACCTTTTGCTGAAAGCTGGGTGTCAGAGGAGGCGAGGAGGCGAAGGATTCAGTTGCTGATGGGTTGAGAGCCGTGCATCACCGGCATGCCGTGGAGTAGACCAGCCGTTCCCAAGCTTTCTCCGCTGGGACCCCCGTTTAGACCTAAGACTATTTCTGCAAAAGCGTTTTTGCCCCTTAATATTTATGTGAAAGTACAGCAAACGTAAATGCAGTATGTTTAATAATCACAGAAGTTAACACCGTTACCATTTATGTCATGGTTATATTACTGTGAAGGCATATATTCAAGGTTTATGGAAACAGTCTGACTGTTCTCTCTGTGACACCATCTTGCCGAATGGTCCTCTCGCCTAGCCTAGTAAATTATTTTTGCCTGCGAGTGGTTCTAGCCTCGGACAATGCCCCAATGCCCTGAATCTGGCTGGCCAATCACAATGCAGGACATTTGTTTTGATTTGTTTTTAATCTTTGGATGCAAATCGGACAGGGTTTTCAGGGAGTGACGACAAAGCGTTGGCCAATAGGCACAGACACAGTTTGAAAAAACAACGGGTTGTTCCCATCAACAATCTTCTGATGTCTCATTAATTAGGGCCCGACTAAATTACACATTTAATCTCACATTTAGTCTGATTTATCGGGCTACCCCATTCTCAGTTTGGGAACCGTGGACATGCTTCGTACAAATGCTTCTACCACAGTGCACCTCTATTCTTTTCTCACAGCTCTCTCTTCTCTCAAAGAAAAAAAAAGATAGAAAAAGATAGAAAAGAAAAGAAGGCCCTTTTTGTGTGCCTGGCAATTTCGTCTTCCGTCTTTCTTTCACTCTTTCTCTGTTAAATAACGTGTTTTTTTTCCCCTCGCCATTCACAAAGAAAGTCCTGTAGTCAGAAGAGCTGCAAAGCGTGTTACTACTTCATAATATGCTCAATAAGGGCTAATGGTGGACTTTTATGCAAACTCTTACTGGGAATTAAAGTGTCTGGAGTTTCTTCTTCTCTTTTTATGGGCTCTGAAAAAGCAAAGCACTTCTCTATCCCCCGCAATCGTTTGAGTTTAAGAGGGAGAAGAAACTGCCTCTTTCCTGTGCTGTGCTATGCTGCCTGTTCTGTATTTAACAGCAGAGAGAGAGAGGGAGAGAGAGAGGGGGGGGTGAGTTCTTCAAGGGCAGGCTACACATACATAATATGGGTTTCAATTCCTTGGCCCACTGACCGGCCAACGAAAAGCTGCCCCCCCCCCCTTTTTTTTTCTTTTTTTTACCTCTACCTCATTTCAACCTCCCGGCACAAATATGCATAGCGCTCAGACGGTTGCATAGCGCTCAGACGGTTGCTCCCAGTCCCAGGTGGGGTGATGCTCAATTTAGTTTTGGAGTCTCTCCAGGACACTGTCAAAGTGAGTCCTTCCACTGCCCAGCTGCCTCTGTGTGTGTGTGTGTGTGTGTGTGTGTGTGTGTGTGTGTGTGTGTGTGTGTGTGTGTGTGTGTGTGTGTGTGTGTGTGTGTGTGTGTGTGTGTGTGTGTGTGTGTGTGTGTGTGTGTGTGTGTGTGTGTGTGTGTGTGTCTGTGTGTCTGTGTGTCTGTGTGTGAGTGTGTCTGTGTGTGTGTGTGTGTCTGTGTGCGTGTGTGCGTGCGTGCGTGCGTGCGTGGCTGTGTTGGTTTGTGTGTGTATGTGTGTGCCGTTTAGCACTGTTGCAAAGGTTAGCCACAGTTTTCATCGGCTAATTAGAATAACAAAACAGCTAAGCCAGGATTCCAGAGCGCGACAATAAACCGTCATCTCTTTACCTAACAATGATGGAATATCTCTCTCTCTCTCTCTCTCTCTCTCTCTCTCTCTCTCTCTCTCTCTCTCTATCTATCTCTGTGTGTCTCTCTCTCTCTCTCTCTCTCTCTCTCTCTCTCTCTCTCTCTCTCTCTCTCTCTCTCTCTCTCTCTCTCTCTATCTCTGTGTGTCTCTCTCTCTTCATTTCTTTCAGTGGGAAGGAAAAAAGGTCATCTGTGCTTTAGAAAATCTAATTTTAACCACCCGCTTAATGGCGCTTGCCCTTCTACCAGAGCCTCCGCTCACACACACACCTCCACACATACATACTGTATGACGAGGGGGCAGAATGGTCTTTTTTCTTGCTGGAGATGCTGTTTAGCAACCAAGGTCATGAATGTAATGTCTCCATTTTTTTGGGGGGGGGGGGGGGCTGTCCTGTGTACATTATGTTCTCTGCTCCATTTCACATGGTAAACATTGTGTGCATAGGTGTGCACAGACAGGGACGAGGTGGTGCTTAACCCCCTAGCGCAGCACTATGGCTCTCTGTAATGTCAGAGCAATGTTGTTATGATGTCGTTAAGCATTTTCAGCAAGTGAATAGGGTCGCCGGCGACCCCTGCTGTAGTGAGAGGCTACGCACCTGCCCCTTCACCCTCCTGGACTAAACACTTTTTTTTGTCACAATGTACTCTGGTCCGATCGACATACAGTATAAAGCCTGTAGTCTATGCATAGCCCAATAAGGCAGCTAAAAGTTCCACATATTCCCAACCTCCCCTTCAGCACCTGCACCCCCCCTCCCCCCAAAAAAATGTCTGTGCACCCCACTGACTGTGTGCAGGGTATAGTTTTGAGGTGAGGATACGGGTCATTCTGGGAGGAGAATCCATTTCAAGTTAGCTTTTTTTCCCACCCCGAAAAGGAGCCCTTTTTCTGAACGCGTTGAAGCTGCCATATCTGTCTCTCCCAGCACTGTAACTTGCCATTGCTTATCTCCGGTGAAGTGTGAGATGATTGTGTACTTTGCCTCGCGCGCTGACAGGACAACGGTTTCATCTGTCTGCTCCAGCACGAGCTGTATTCTCACGCCTGACTGTGTTTCTTCTCCGTAGAAAGACTGCTTTGCCTTTCTTTTTTTAGAGTGAGCTATGCATTGCTGTTTTCGTTCCGGCGAGGCAACCCCTGTTGGTTTTTGCCATTCTGTTAATGGTAATATCGAGCAGGACGACGCTACATAACATAACAGCACCTCAGCGTGGTGGTGGTGGCATACAAAGTCTGATAACAGCCGCCAGTTTGTACTGCTGTATAATAAGGCAGATCATTGGTTTGCATTTGATTCGCTTGTCCGTGTGAGTGTTCGTGTTAGTGCAGTGCGGTATAGTGTAGTGTAGTGTGTGGTCGTGTATATATGGAGACGAGCTGATAACTTGGTTCGTCGCCCACTCTCACACTTCAATCTGGCTTTACATGCATAAGTAGTGACACGGATATTCATGCGGGTGGTGGTGGCGATGGTGGTGTGTGTGTGTGTGTGTGGGGGGGGGGGGCTGTTTCAAGTGCATTACAGTCCATCATGAGGGGAGACATTCATCTCGGGGAAGTTGCTCGGCGGCACACAATTGTTTTCTATCCCGTCCAGAGGCCAAGCGACAGTAATGGGCCAATCTGTTTGAAGTTTGAGTCAGTAGTGCCGGCACTTAAAGAGATTTATGGCGTGGTGCCGTTATCGCGCACGGCGTGCCTGTGAGGCTTGCCATCTCAGTGTCTTTCTCTTTTCCTGCATGGCTTCCTTCCTCACTTCCTTACCCAATCAAAGGCCCTCAAGTACTGTATGGAGCTTGGATGTGCTCGTGTGTGTGTGGACACGCGTGCTGTAGTGTGTGTCTTGTCAGTGTGAGTGTGAGTGTGCCATTGTTTGTGTGTGTGTGTGTGTGTGTGTGTGTGTGTGTGTGTGTGTGTGTGTGTGTGTGTGTGTGTGTGTGTGTGTGTGTGTGTGTGTGTGTGTGTCATTGTGTCATTGTGTCATTGTGTGTGTGTGTGTGTGCGCACGCGTGTGTGAGTGAGAGGGAAAGAGAGAGAGAGAAAATTGGAGAGAAAGATTAAAAAACAGAGTGAGGGGAAAAGCCCGTAAGAGAGAGGGACGGAGTGCGAGAAAGAGAGAGTGTCTTCTTTGTCCATGCAGAATTAAGTGTGTGAGAAAGCTTCGCTTCCATATTAATTGTGTGAAAGCTTTGTCAGATGGTGCTACTGAAAAAAAGTCGTTAGTTTCAATAGTTTTTGGATCATTACAATGGCCAATACAATGGCTTAATAACACAATGGCTAATTGTGCCTATACAGTACATTCCTTAGCTATTTGTCTGTGGTGTATTTTTTGTTGGAATGTGTCTCATACTCTGTATATTCTCACTCAATGACATGTGCTACCACTCCACATGCAATATCAAGTGAGGAAGGAGCAAAAACACAATGTGTTGAAAAGATTAAGAACAAGTCAAGATCAAGTTTCATCAAGTCAGAGTGCTGGGACATCTGTTATGTCAAACAACACCTTTTACGAGGGAAATTGACGTGAGAGGTGTCGCGCTAGCACTGCGACTTGATTGTTCCTCTATCTATTTTAAATGGCCTCGCCTCACAATCTGTGTTTATCTCTCGGCATCATGGGTGCCGCGAGGGGGGGAAAGGTGTTACAGATTCTAAGGGCCCGGCAGCACTGGCAGGGCCCCTGAAGGATGCTGATAACGTAATTTGTCATTTTGGGGGCCCAACATTTGAATCTTTCATGGGGCCCAACATTTTTAGCAGCGCCCCTGCTCGGCATACTGTATGCATTGAGTTGCCGATCATCAGGCTGCTGCTAATTTATGCATCTGACTGTCTATCTATATAAGGGGCTGTGCAGCAGTGCTGGTGCATCTATAGTCGAAGCCTATGGAAGCGTGATCCTGCTGTGCTGGGCTGTATAGCAGTAGGCAACCTGCTGCGGGAATGAGGCCTGATTGCTATTGGTATTTCCAGGTCTAGCTCGCTAACGCGCAACAAGCCCACAAGTCCGTCCCATCGGCAGCCAATCACGATGGCCTGCTTCTGCTTTTGCTTCCACCCCCCACCCCCTTCCATTCTTCTTGTAATAAGACACAAATGGCCCACCACGAGCAGCCGATATTCAGCACTTCATCATCCGATGTGTAATTTATTTATAAACTCACTGGGGCTCTCTGCTGTCAGGCCAGTCCCTGTGCTGCGTACTGTAAAAGTTAGACCTCTGAGGAGGGAGAGGAGGACTGGAGAGGACGAGTGCATACCCCCAAAACTAATGGCTCTATCATCTCTCTTCTCTTCTCTCTCTTCCCTCCTTCCTTCCTTCCTTCCTTTTCTTTTTGTGTCTTTTTTTGTTTGTGTTTGACCTGTCACGCACTGCTAACACGGACATCTACGAAAGGCTCAGGTCAGTGCTGCTCCTTCTGTGTTTCTGATTCTGTGCTTTCAAGTCATTTTTTGCTGTTTTTGGGGGGGGGATATTATTTTTCAGATAGGACAGTGGAGGAGAGGCAGGAAGCGAAGTGAGAGAGAGAGAGAGAGAGAGAGAGAGAGAGAGAGAGAGAGAGAGAGAGAGAGAGAGAGAGAGAGAGAGAGAGAGAGAGAGAGAGAGAGAGAGACGGGGAGGTATCGGGAAATGACCCGGGCTGATAATCGAACCCAGGTTCCCCGCATAGCAGTCCAGTGCCCAACTGCTTGAGCCACGTCTGGGCCCTAGACTTTCAAGTTAACACTTCCACTGACACTCCTTGTGGCAAATCGCTTTCCCCACCCACCACCACCACCACCACTAGCACCAACATCGATCATCGCTCAACCTCTCTACTCACTCCACTCCCCGCCACCAACTGCCCTCCTCGCCCCACGCCGCCCAAAACACGCCCTAATTTGGCTGAAGGAGGGTGGCGTGGTGAGGACAGTGGCAGCACCGCAAAAAGAGAAATTGTTACGCACTCTGAGACGCGCGGCTTCCATCTTCATTACATCCGCTACTACGGCAGCCGAATGGCACCCAACCATCCACCCAACCATCCCACTCCACTCACCCCCGCACTGACATTTGAAAAGGGCCGAGGGGACTTCATTAGTTGTGCAAATTGTCAGCGAACCTTCGGAGGGAGCGCTCCTAGGAGCTGACCCTTAGTGCGATTTTATTTTCGTTTCGCAATTCACACCGATTGGAAAAAAAGTTGCGATGAGAGACAGGGAGGTGATGAGGGGTGAGAGAAAAAGAGAGACAGAAAGATAAAGACGGAGAGAAGGAGATAGAGAGATGAAAATGAGGGGGAGGGGGCGGAGAGGATTCATGGACTTCTCTGTCAAATGGATAGAGAGATGGAGAGAGAGAGAGAAAGAGAAAGAAATATGGAAGTGAGGGAGGGGGGAGAAAATTCATGAACTTATCTGTCAAATGGAGAGAGAGTGAGAGAGCGAGAGAGAGAGAGAAAGAGAGAGAGAGAGAGAGAGCCAAAGGTCATTCTTCCATTTTTTATGGCGCATATTCTGATAGCTGTTATTGTTCCCGGGTTTAAAATCAGAGCTTAGTTATTGAATGTAAATGGCAAGTACGGGATGTACGGCGGTTATCCATTGTGCGGCTGTCAAAAAATCTGCCACAGGAAGAAGGCATCTTGTCTCCGGAATGCTCCTTCAGGCTGGCCATGTAGTACTTAAGGATTGAATAGTATTCTACTGAGTCTGATGAAATGTGGCATTGGGAAGGAGAGAAAGAGAAAGAACGAGAGAGAGAAAGAAATGTGGCATCAGGGAGGAGAGACAGAGAAAGAACGAGAGAGAGAAAAAGAAACCAGAGCAGCAGAGCGATA
>NC_085869.1:24664576-24667076 GCF_034702125.1 Engraulis encrasicolus | reverse complement strand
TGTGGAGCATTAGTAAACCTACCTCACAATCACAGACACACACTCTCATAACAGAGAGAAATGCAGTAATTCATTGGCCAATAAAATTCCGCTTGCATGATGTAACACATGCCAACTAGCACAGCTCTCTGTGGAGCACAAGTAAACCTGCTACCCGATCCGTATCTCTCAGACACATTACTGACTGCACGAGCACCTGGGCTTTTAAGCTCACACGTAGACAGCACATCTGCGTCCTTTGCTGAGTTTGCTGGCAGGGTGCGGGCATGAGGCTGCGTCTCAGACACAGCTCTGTGTGAAACTTTGTTAGCCTCCCTTTTGATACCCCTGCCTTAACCCCTTAGTGCAGCACTATGGCTCTCTGTAATGTCATGGCAATGTTGTTATGATGTAGTTAAGCATTTTCAGCAAGTGAATAGGGTCGTCGGCGACCCCTGCTGCAGTAAGAGGCTACAAGAGAAAAACACATTTTTTACATTGGGAGCTTGATTTCACTTAACCTCATATTCTGCTCATCCCTGTATCTTGTGGGTCATTTTGGAGCTCTGCCGAAGATATTCAGCCATGGAACGATTTCCTATGGGCAGCTTTTTGCAGGCACAAACTACCGTTTTTGAAAGTCGAATGTGACGTCACGTCACGAACATCCACCTTTATCAGTCTTTTAAAAAAACTGTGTTACCCGCAAATCCGAGAAGTTTTCCAAACAAGCAATCCACCTACACATAGCGTACCATAATGAATAAATTAAAAACAACATATGTTGTGCCTGCAAAAAATGGCCCATAGGAAGCCATTTCATGGATACAATCAAACCGAATATCTTGGGCAGAGCTCCAAATGACACACACGTTACAAGGGTAGACTAGAACATGTTATAATGTGAAATCAAGGGCCCAATGTAAAAATAAGAATAATTTTAAAAAGACGTTTTTCTCCTGTAGCCTCGTAGTGCAAATGGGGTTGCCGGCAGGCCTATACACTAGTCACTGAAAATAAGTTTAGAACATAGGCTCTGCACTAAGGGGTTAAGAAGATACATAGGTACGCGCCTCTGTACCAGAGTGTGCTGTGAGGTCAAAGGTCGTAACTGTGTCTGGACTGCACAGGATGCCTTTCCTTACATAAGCAGGAAGGGATGGGAGGTGGAGGTGGAGGTGGGTGATGATGGGGTCACACGCAGCAGTATCATTCAGCATCTCCCGCAGGGCATACATACTTGCATTCTCTTCTGGCCTTTAATGTCTACTCCTGTTATTTCATCTCTCTCTCTCTCTCTCTCTCTCTCTCTCTCTCTCTCTCTCTCTCTCTCTCTCTCTCTCTCTCTCTCTCTCTCTCTCTCTCTCTCTCTCTCTCTCTCTCTCTCTCTTTCTGTCTTCATGTCCATGTTTTCCTTCATCTTTTATTCTCTTTCTCACATGGCCTGTGTCTACTCTCTGGGTTTTTCTATTGCCTTTTTTTGTATCTCTGTCACTGTCTCTGTGATTTCTCTTTCTCTCTTTCTTCATCTGTATGCTTCCTCAATTCCCCCCCCCTTTTTCACTTTTCAACCTCTCTCTTTGTCTCTCTCTCTCTCTCTCTTTCTCGGTCCATCTCTCTCTTTCTACCTCTCCCGTTTCCTCTATCTTTTTCTCTTCATTCTTGTGTTACACTTGGAAATGTTGTATGAGAATGATGCATGAGATGATCTTTGTGTTTTAGCTTTCAAATATCAAAGTCTCTCACTCCCTATCCCTCTCCCCCTCCCTCTCCCTCTCACTCCCTCTCCCCCTCTCTCTCTCTCACTCCCTCTCCCTCTCTCTCTCCCCCTCTCTCTCTATCTCTCTCTCTCTCTCTCTCTCTTTCCCTCTCCCTCTCTCTCTCTCTCTCTCTCCCTCTCTCTACTCACAGATGTGTGACGCGTGGTAGTGAAGGCCATGGCACCAGTGTGGATGACTCCCTGTGCGATGCGGAAGAGATGCCGTTCGGTGCCCAGACCTGCTTCTTGCCCTGCCCCAGCGAGTGTGTAATGTCAGCCTGGGCTCCCTGGAGCCAGTGCCCCACGGTAGGACATCCACAGGGCTGATAGTATTCAGGCTCCATGCCTGATTTCAGGCTTGACAGAGTTTGCAAAAATAAAAACATTGATAATAATTAGCCATTAGGTTATTCTTATCTCAGAAGGTGTTACAGGTTCATGGTTTTCTTCTACTATCAGCCTTGAATAATGGTCATACACAGGCTATTAAATGTTTAAATAATGTGTGAAAATAGGCCTACGTTACGTCACTATGCAGTATCTTGTCGTCGTCGTTAGAGCAGGGGAAAAAGTTCAGGCTCAGGATTTTTTTTCACTATCACCCCTGCATCCACCACTCCACTCTCCCAAGCCCTCCCTGCTGCGACCTGACCCTGTGTCATTTCCCCACGCCAACAAAGCTGCACCCTGCGGGGACCAATGCATGAAGTTAGCAGCCTGATCTCATAAACTTATTTCATGGCGATGATGATGTTGTTGCGG
>NC_085869.1:24654576-24657076 GCF_034702125.1 Engraulis encrasicolus | reverse complement strand
ATGTTTTTTAAGTTATTTATTTTTAAAAGCTTGTAAATTAATTATATTATTGCAAGTAGTACATGCATGCTATTTTGTGCTCGTTTTGTAGATTACTCCGTATGCTAAACTTGAGCTAAATTCCAAGGTAGCAAAGCTGTTCCCGGGGCACTCATACCGGAGCACAGCAAATCAATATCCAGGCATGTGCACCTGTAAATTCGGTCTGGCAACGCCCCTGCTTGCAGTCGTTATTTATTTTGTTATTTCGGTTCATGCCTTTGCGCAGCATCCAGACTGGGTTTAAGTGGATGTGTGTGATTTCATTTGTTCCCAAGGTTCTTATTTTTGCCATTGCACACTGAAGAAGGCTGTTTAGCCTGAAACATTCATGGATGAATTAAAAAAAATCTGAGAGTGCTGTCCTTTACTTATTCAAGTCGCTACAATTGGTGTGGGATTCAGTACACAGGCAAGACTCAAGGTCCTCATTCCATCAGGGTTAAGTCGTCAAAAGAAAGTAGTCAAAAGTTACAAGCAACTGCACTTCTATTTTGACTTCAGACTCGTGTTGCTAATGGACGTCCAGATGCCTCTAAGCAGGCACTTATTACTCTCCAAAGATATATATATTTAGAAGTTCAGATGGCGCGCACGTGACATACATGCTTGTAGGCTAATTGAGTGTAGCGATGTGAGCACGGTGCTGTTCCTATGCATGAATGATGAACAACGGATACTTATGATGGCCTAATGTGTTTCCCTCGTTAAAATGGATACATTACATTAACTTGCGCCGTCATTAGCATTCGCAATGCAAAGGGCTCGTCCTTAATTATTAATGTGGCATTTTCAATTGTACAGGTTAATGATAGCAGGTTAACTAAACCTCACTTTTCCTGAACGCGATGAATGATTTATTGAGTTAAGTGAAATATTTATTTAGCTCCATTATCTGCGTCAGGATTATCATTTTTAATTCAGCGTGTGTGGGTTGTTTGCCATCTATTTGCTGGTACCTCATGCAAAATAAAACGCCTAATTATTTTCATGAGAAGCCTTTTAGCATGAGCCAGGTGTCTGCGACACGTCACCTAAATTAAAATATCCTCCCTGCTATGCTGCCAATTAGGCGCGTTAATCTTCATTAAACACACTAAGCCTACTCGGTGCAATTCAACACGATCCTCCGCATATGCAATTTTAAACCTTAAGTAAAACAATGAAGACGTTCGCACGCCGAAAATGAAAATCAGACAGGGAATTAGATTGGACTTTGTGATTGCTTGCGCCAAGCTCCAACTGACGTCTTGTTTTTTTTTTTCTTGTCTTCCCGGCCTCTGCTTGTTCCAGTGGTTGCTTAACTTGCCTTCCATTATACGTAGTGGTGGTGTGTGGAGCGTGCTCAGTCTAACTTGTCAGTCAGCAGGGCCGTATTAACGCACAGGCTAGATACGATTGCAGCCTAGGGACCACCCCCACCTACCAGGGGGGACCCTGATTGGTCAAAAGTGAAAAATTTGTACAGTTGACCAGATGCAGTGTGGAAATGTTCATCTGTCATGTTCAGTACAGTTGGTAGACATGTTATCCTTATTAATTCCTTGCTAGTAAGAATGACACTGTCAATTTAAAATTTGACGTGAAAACTGCCTTCCAGGGGACCCCACAGCAACCTGTAGCCTAGGGGCCACAGGCCATCTTTATCCAACCCTGTCAGTCAGAACTAAGTGCTAGAGTTGGCCTTGTGGCACCTCATGGTCAGGCTGCCTCCCTGCCTGCCAGAGTGTCTCCCTTGTTCTCAGGGCTGGCCTGGGGGAAAAAAAGGGCCCGGGCACTTTTGGCTGAAAGGGGCCCCTCATAATTAGCGGTGCAGAACCGGTGGGCACCCTTGTGGACCCCTATTTTCAGAAAGTGTGTGTGTGCGTGTGTACGTGCGTGCGTGCGTGCGTGCGCGCATGCGTGTGTGTGCGCATCTGTGTGCGCGTGTGTTTATTATTATTATTTTGATTATTATTTTTACATTTCTGAAAACAGGGGCCCACGAGGATGTGGGGCCCACCGGGAAATGCCCGTTATGCCAGATGTCCAGTCCAGCCCTGCTTGTTCTGCTACCCTCTTTCCCCTCAGGCTCACAGCCATGATTTTTTACTGTCAACTCATTTGAGTCTGAAGTGTGCTTCCTTTGTAGAACATGTCTTCTAACAATGAATTGGCCATTTGAAACTAGCCAGCTGTGCAAGCCACCTCTTGAAGGGAGAAAGAGAACATTGATTTGACATGTCATATAGGGGGGTTAAATTCTCTTGACTTTTATGGACGTTTTGTGCTGAATGGCAGAAAATAACTTGGAGTAGAAGATTGGTTCTCCGTGCTAGTTGATCCTTTCCTAGAGTCCGTGCGTGGGTGCGTGCATGGGTGCGTGGGTGCGTGCGTGCGTGCTTGGGTGTGTGGGTGCGTGGGTGCGTGCGTGCGTGCTTGCCCACTCTCACAAACATGCATGTATGCATGCCAATGTGTA
>NC_085869.1:24597076-24652076 GCF_034702125.1 Engraulis encrasicolus | reverse complement strand
CATACCCCTCCTCCTCTCTTTCCCTCTCTCTCTCTCTCTCTCTCTCTCGCTCGCTCGCTTGCTCTCGCGCGCGCGCTCTCTCTCTCTCTCTCCCTCTCTCCATCTCGCTCTCTCTCTCTCTTACTCGCTCTCTCTCTCTCTCTTGCTCTCTCTCTGGCTTGATTTGCCTGACTGCCTAACTACACCTCCACCATCTTTCCTATTCCAAGTCCTTCTCCTACTACTACTCATTTCTCGAGGCCCTTCCCCTCTTCCCCTCCTCCTTCCATACTTTCCTAGCTTCTCTTTCTCTCTCTCTCTCTCTCTCTGTCTCTCTCTCTCTCTCTCCCTCTCTCTCTCAATTTGCCCGACTACCTAACTACAACCCCCATCTTTCCTACTCCAAGTCCTTCTCCAACTACGGTTAATAATCTCAGCCCAGAAGCACATACGTATATATATCCCTCTTTTTTTCCACCACAAACGTCATCTTTGTGTACGTGTGGCCAAGGTGGCAGTCCAAGATACTCTGGACCTACCCATATTATTTTTATACGACTGAGATGATAAAAACTGATAACCTTTCTCATACAAACCCAACTCCCACCCCCTCCGCTCCCATCCCCAGTCTTCCTCCCCAGTCATACAACCCCGTTTCCTTGACAGGTAGGAAATAATCATTGCGCTGTGAGTTTGATCTTATGGTGTTTTTAAGAAGTGATTTGTGCCGAGCAGCTGGAGGCTGACGCAAAGGATCCTGGGCCGTGGTCAATCATTGTGACTGCGAGCTGAAAAAAAAACCCTGATGCACATCCTAGAGAATATGCCTGAGCGGTTGTGCGGTTGTTTAATCCACACATCTTAATGTAACGGGCAATGCTCGGGCATTTTTTTTTTTTTTACAGTAGGCGGGTTTATTTTTTTCCAGCTTGCATGTGAAAACACACTCATGAGAGGTCAATAAGATTCTGTGATCAATGTGGAACACTTAAGGTTGTATTGTGCTTTCTTAATCTCTTAATGATGTTGTTTTTTTGTGCGGTATTGTTGTATCGCAATAGGCCTCCATCTGTTGCACTTCAGTTGAACAAAGTCAGACATATTGGGCCAGCTCGTAATTATTCCTGCACAACACATTTCATATGCGAGAGGATAATAATTAATCGTATGTTTTTGAAATCCTTTGCAACATGTTGGCTGAGAGCCAGACTTGTTTGCACCCCCCCTCCCCACACACAAACACACACATGTGTACTCATCATAATTAGATAGCTGAGATTTTAAGACATTATTTTTTTTCAAAATTTCCCTTGCAGTCGTTCTCACAACAACTAAGCTTCCCTGACAAAACACGGCAAGTTTAGTCGACTGTGATTAACAAAGTTGTGTCTCCGGCAGCTGTTTGACACCCATGAATCAACTTGACATGTTCTCACGCCCGGGTGAACCCCTCATTACTGTCCCAGTGAGCGGATAACAGCAGCATTCACAAGCCCTGTCAGCCGTCGCATCGCAACACCAAAGCAAAAAAAAAACCTGTTAGCCGTTAGCCGCCTGCTTCCACTCCACTCTCCCGACTCCCGCACCTTGCAGTCCTGACCTCTGCCACTCACTTTGTAGACAGATAAGCGGGAGGTTTTCGACTCTCGGACCACCATGCTGGGAGCCAGCAAGCAAGGTTGTGGTGTGTAGGCGGTTTTATAACGAGCGGATGATTTTCTACTCTTTAGCGTTGAGATGCCCTGGATGAATGAGAACCTTTACAGACACGAATCTTCACTCACTGGCACAGACAGCCCGTGGCCTTAATGGTTAAGGATTCAGAAGGTTGAAGTTTCGAATCTCATGCGATTTACTCCCGGGGTGCCCTTGAGAACAGCTCCACATTGCTCCAGGGACTGTAACCAAAACCCTGAACCTAAATAAGTGTACGTCGCATTGGGTAAAAGCGTCAGCTACTGTTACTTTAAGTGTAATGTAATATAATGTTTTCTACCCCTCTCTCTGCAGGCTGGTCAATGTGGCAGATGAACCTCACAATGACTAAGATTATAAAAAATAATACAGAGATGATCTTCATTTTATCCTCTTGGTTTTGACAAAGATGACCCAGTGAATGAGTGTCCTCAACGCCATTGCTTTCTCTCTTTCTGGGCAGGGTGGGGAGTGTGGCGAGGGGGTGAGGGAGAGGAATCTCTCCTGAGTCTTTTCTCCTCTTAATTTTGACAAAGATGACCTCTCTTCCCTGTGCATGGTGGGCAGTGTGGCGAGGGGGTGAGGGAGAGGAATCTCTCCTGAGTCTTTTCTCCTCTTAATTTTGACAAAGATGACCTCTCTTCCCTGTGCATGGTGGGCAGTGTGGCGAGGGGGTGAGGGAGAGGAATCTCTCCTGAGTGTTTTCTCCTCTTAATTTTGACAAAGATGACCTCTCTTCCCTGTGCATGGTGGGCAGTGTGGCGAGGGGGTGAGGGAGAGGAATCTCTCCTGAGTGTTTTCTCCTCTTAATTTTGACAAAGATGACCTCTCTTCCCTGTGCAGGGTGGGGAGTGTGGCGAGGGGGTGCGGGAGAGGAACCTGTCCTGCATGGTGCACTGGGGCGACTGGCTGGACGCCTCCTCGCCCCGGCCGGTGGAGGACGAGCGCTGCGGGGACCGGCTGAGTAAGGAGAGCGAGCAGGAGCTGCGCCTGCCCTGCTTCGTGCCCTGCCCAGGTAAGCCCCCCCTGCCCCCACTTGCTCTCTTTCCCTCCCCCTGCAGCCAGGCACAGCTGGAGCCTGCAGCTCACAGAATTGCGAAGTTGCTCCCAGATTAGATATTTCGCCAAAGCATCTGGCTTTACTAATTAAAAAGAATCCAGAGCGGCGAGGTCCAATTGACAGGATGAATTAGATGAGCTGGTAGCCAGGGGTTAGAAAACGTCAGAACTTGTTTTCACAGAAATGAAACCTTCAAACTCTATGAAAAAAAAAGAAAATGGAGCATCAGGGACTGCCGTGGGATTTTTAGGAGAGACCTACGGGTCGGAGAAGACATACTACAGGGAGAAATGGAAAGACAGCGTCAACATCTGTGTGGCATTTAGTTGCAAGTTGTAGCACAGTCTGTCGTGGACATTCATTGTCGCCTGGCAACACTTTCGTGGCAGAATAGATTTTTTATTCCTTTACGCCTTATTTTACGCCTCTCCCAAATAACAAGGCAGTGGCTCCAACACTGATGGGCTGTCGTTTGCTTTCTCTGTCTGTATTCTTCTTTCTCTGTCTCGCTCGCTCTCTCTTTGTCTGTCTGTCTGTATTCTTCTCACTTCCTCTCTCTCTCTCTAGTTCTCTGTCTGTCCACCTCTCTGTCTTTTAATGTCACTCTCCCGCCCTGTAACACTCCTTCCTCTCTCTCTCTCTCTCTTGCTCTCTCTCTGTCTCTGTCCCTGACTCTTTCCCTCCCTCCCTCCCTCCCTTTCTATCTCTCCATTTCTCCCCTTTGATTACCTCTGACTTATCTGCCCATCTCAGCTCCAGCTCACCCCTTCCTACTGCAGGGCTATGTCAGGGGGCTAAGAAGAAGCAGCAGCAGCAGCAGCAGCAGCAGCAGCCACAGTGAATTTCAGACGTTAGTGGAAGGGTGGATAGGGGTGATGCCTGGTGATGGTGGTGGTGCCTTGTGGTGGTGGTGGTGGTATGGGGTGGTACCGTACGGTAGATGGAGCATACGGTCTGCTATATGATGCGTTACGTTACGCTGCTGCAGCCTCCTGCGAGAGGGGTGGAAGAAATGGAGCAGCAGAGTCAGACCCCACCAAGATGAGAGATAATGAGATGCTCCACTGCACAGATTGTCACTAATAGCGAGCCAGAGCTGGGGAATCAAAGGGATGTCATGGATGAGGAGTCGCCATCGTCACAGTAGGCGGAAAAAAAATTGTCATCGCAAGAGAGAGGGGGAGAGATGGAGGGATGGAGAGAAAGAGAGAGAGAGAGAGACAGGGGTCCCTCTCGTGTGGATTACCAGGCTCATTGATGTGCGACCTTCAGTTAAGCAGTGTGCTAATGTGTCTGTGGAATCCCCTAATATATTCAATTTCTCATGCGTTTTGCGCCATGTCAGTCACCGAATGAAGTTGCTCGCCACATGTCATGCTCGTGTCCAATTGAAATATGAAATTTCTCGAATTGCTGGTGGTGGACGAGACAGAGAGAGAGAGAGAGAGAGAGAGAGAGAGACACAGAGAGGAGAGATTTTGATGTGTGTTCAGAATGATACCTGCTGTGCTGTGCTGTGCTGTGCTGTGCTGTGCTGTGCTGTGCTGTGCTGTGCTGTGCTGTGCTGTGCTGTGCTGTGCTGTGCTGTGCTGTGCTGTGCTGTGCTGTGCTGTGCCCAGGGTCGTTGCAGCCAATTGTGGGCCCTATGTACAATCAGCTCCAATGGACCCCCTCAGCGATATATATACATAAATCAGACTGTGTGTGGGCCCCCTATCTACATGGATGACTCAGTCACACCTTACCCACCTGGGTTGCGTTTCCCAAAAACCCTTAAGTAGTACTTAAGCCTAAGTAGTACTTAATAATGAGGGGCCGGCAATATACCACATCACTAAAAGTGTATGCATACAATCATTTTATAGGTCTACATACAATACTTTTTCCTCGCACATGCAAATAAAATGGTTGCACCAAGTGCATGTGCGAGGTAAAATAATGTATGTATAAACTTTTAGTGATGATGTGAGACCTATGTCAGATACATTGCCTAGACGGCCCCTCATACTTAAGTACTACTTAGGTTTAAGTACTACTTAAAGTTTTTGGGAAAGGCACCTGAACGATATCCCTGGCTGTGCCACAGGTGACTGCCACCTGACGGAGTGGTCCACCTGGAGCTCGTGTCAGCTGACGTGTCTGGAGGGCCGCAGCTTCGAGACGGTGGGGCGGCAGGCGCGCTCCAGGGCCGTGGTCATACAGGTGCTGGAGAACCAGGAGAGCTGCCCGCACCAGGTGTTTGAGACACGCTCCTGCAAAGGTGAGTTGTGAGAAGGACATTCCTTTGTAACACATTACATTACATTACATTGCATTTGGCTGACGCTTTATAACCAAAGCGACTTTCAAAAGAGGACACTGTCATAGCCAACATCACTAGCAAATACAAAGTGCACAGGAATATACAGAACAACAAGTGCAGATGCAAAGAATGGTTAGTTTTTTTTTCTTCTTTTTTTCTAAGAGTACACGCACAAAACACACACACACACACACATATCATGTAACACTTTATTTCACGCTGTCCTTTTTTTGTTTGTGTGTGTGTGTGGGGGGGGGGGTGTCAACATCATTTAGACAGGACAGTGAAGAGTGAGACAGGAAACGAGTGGGAGAGAGATAGCCTGATAAACCAGCCTAAATGGATTGCCGTCCAGCAGTTGGCGCTGGTTTTCCAGGCTAGGAGAGAGAGAGACCGGTCACGGGTGAGGATCGGGAAATGCCCAGTGCCCAGCCGACCCATCAGCCCATCAACATGAACTTACACTGTACATACTAGCAACAAATCTTATCCTTAACCTATTCTGCGGCGTTGACACACATTTGTAAAGTGTTTTGGGAGTGACCTGATACTTTAGATACATTCAATTTTATGATCTTTGTGTCCTTGATTCCTTGTTTCCTCGATTTTCAACCATCCCCCCACCCTTCCTATGGAGGAATCAAAGAAGGAATGAAGTGAGGATGGAGGAATCAAGCATCATATGCAACCTCACTTCTCTGACATCTTGCCTCTCACCTTTTCTTGTGTTGACATCCTCAATGACATGAATACACAAGGAGAGAAGGGCATAGGAAGCAATTCATTTCAGTTCAGTTCAACTTTATTGGTACCCGAAGGTAAACTGGGTTTGCAGTTTAAAAGAAAGATGGCTGTCCTTACATCAAAACCACAAGACACATGACACATAACATGGAGTCTAAAAACACATGTAGGCTACACAAAGAATAAATAAATAGTAATACAAAGACATTTTACTTATACACATACAACATATATACACACAAGGGGTGGGACTGCAGTAGTGGACCACAATACTTCATACAACCACTGCAGGACCATGGCAGAAGTGACACCACACTCCTAAAGTGCAAAAAGGCATTGTTACAAATACATAGATAAACCTGCAAGTTATACTTTGTTTGTTTTACATCTTGTTTAGCAGAGTAATTTCAGCTGGGACGAAAATGCTTTTAAACCTATTGGTTCTGCAACCAGGAACTACCTACCTCTGTCCAGAGGGGAGGTACTGGAACTCTCAACAGGAGGACAGGAGGAGGGATATTGAGGTCGAGCCCAAATTCATCAAACAGGGCCAAAGATGTTGGGGTGGGGGGTGGTGGGGGGGGGGGATCAGGCGTCAGGTGGTACAACAGCATCTAATGTCCATAGATTCATTAATTTAATTGGTGGTTGATATGCTGCAATGAATATGATTGTTAGATAGCCATCTAAGAACAAACTTTAAAAAAATCCATACAATAATGGCGCTGGCTGTTGTTGCGCCGCCCTGACGTATGTTACTGCTGAAACGTCACTGACCCAGCAACCAAGTGGCTGAGGCTTAGATACAGTATGATTGGGTGCCATTCTTGCACAACACCACACGTCTCCCAATTTACTTCCCACTTACTTGCATGTCTGAAACCAAACTCACAATGCAATGCCCCCCCCCCCCCTTTTTTTTTTAGAGAACAGCAGCTGATTATTTGACTTTACACAATGGGAAATATTCAGCTACATTCAGGTGCAGTGTGGCCACCTACTGTAAGTGAGACTATTGAGTGAGTCGGTGGGCAGACTGAGCCTGCCTGCCTGCCTGCCTGCCTGCCTGCCTGCCTCCCTGTCTACCTCCCAGGCCTAATAAGATGGCTTTGTCCCTGCTCCGTTCCACAGGGGGGAAATGCCACAGCTATGAATGGCACACCAGCGGATGGCGAGACAACGAGCGGTCTGTGTGGTGCCAGCGCTCTGATGGCGTCAATGTCACAGGTAATGTATGTCATGCTGGGCATTTGTCTCTCAAACACACTGCAGCACACACACACATCAGCAGCAGGTTGAACCTCACTCCCCCAGATACCCTGTTTTTAGCACAACACTGGATATTGTACAGTAGAACCACAAGGTCCAGGATATACAGTACAGCTCATAAAGGTTGGAGCAGGCTTCACCAAAACATATTTTTTCTTCTTTTTAAGGTGCTGACCAAAATATTGTCAAACTGAAAAGTAAGAGAAGGTCACACCGAAACGCGTCTGTGTAATAATGAAAACAAATTCAATGCATGGTGCAACCTTCTCTTGCTCTCCAGTATGCAGGGGCTGATCTAGCCTTTTTGGGGCCCTAGGCGAAAAAATAAACAGGGGGCTCTCAAAAGTCATTATATAGACGTAGAATTCTGTGTTTTGGTGCTATTTAAGTGTTTCGTCTCATATAGATCTTTGATTACTTACATAAATGACAAATTAAGATCAAGTCTACCTTTTTTGTGTTTTTACCATGACTGGTGTGACAGTTGGGAGGACAGATTTAGTCGGGGCCCTAGGCAATTACCTAGGTTTGCCTAAGGGAAAGTCAGCCTCTGCCCGTATATACAGCACAATGCTTCTTCTGTGTTGCACATTTGCCAGTGCTGAGAAGTGGCAGTGTGATACCCAATAGCTGTTGTGAGTTTGCTAAGTCATTGTTAGCGAAGAAGGAGACATTTTGAACCATGTCTGTCTCCAGTGATGGGCAAAATAGATTCATGAGTTACAAACCAGCGCCACATATTCCTAATGACATGGTTTCACCTGGCCTGGTGATTGGCTGATTGAATGATGACCAGGTTGATTTTGGAAAGGTAAAACTGTGGCACTAGATTATAACTAATGAATCCATTTTGCCCATCACTGATTGTCTCATATTAGCTAAGGTGGTTAAAGGCACATGGATGTTGGAACCCCCCCCCCCCCCCCTCCCTCATGTACATACTGTTGTAAACTTCAGAGCTACTAGGAATACATGACAACAACGTTGGTGGTAAATATGAAAAAGACAAGTAATGACCACCTAAGTTGTTATGCACTGTGCCTTTAATGACCAAAGATATTGTTGGAGAGCGAGGCAAGTATGTGGGGCAAAAAAAAAACAGTCAGCAAACCATTTGCTTGGGCATACAGCTCCCTAATGCTGCTCCCATTGATCAACAGCATACTAACCAACCGCAGTCATCAATAAAAAAAAAAAGCCCAGAATTCACAGCCAGCTCACGAATCCATACAAATGCAATATAACACCTTTTTATTAGTGCAAAACGTGGCAGCATAGCCCCCAGTCGTCGTTGCACACCGAAAAGAGTTATTTGCGGAAAGCGCTGCAGTGAAGGCTTTTGGATGGCTTGATGGGCCGTAAATAACAGGTAGCTGGTGATCTTATCTGTGTAAGAAATTGTCTCCGGCAAATATAAGCTCCAACCGGGGTAATCTTTTACTGCTCAGCTAAGCGTGAGACCCCGGGCATTTTTCTCTGATGTTTTGACATGTAATTTTCCATTGGCGGAATTACAGTGTTCTCCCGATTGATCAAAGCCCCCGATAGGTTAGCCGAGCCATTAATCAAGAGGCGCGCAGCTTGCATTTATTTGCTTATCAATGGGCGGAAATGCTAATGATCACCTCTGCGTTGTTCTCCAGGGGGGTGCTTCCCGCAGAACCAGCCCACCACCGTCAGACACTGCCACCCCCCCTGCACCAAACCCTTCTCCCACTGCACACAGGTAAGTAGTGCCCAGTGTTGCCAGATTGGGCGGTTTTCCGCCCAATTGGGCTGCTTGGGATGGCCTTCTGCAGGTAAAAAGAAGGGTAAAAGGGGTATTTGGGAGGGTTTTTCTGCTGGTTTATGACTATAGAAATCAATAGAATTTTGATCAAATTGATAGTGATTTAGTGCTTGCAGACGAGTTTTGAGTATTTCTTTGGGTTGAAAATCATCAGTCTCATCTGGCAACCCTGGTAGCGCCTTATACTCTCAGCCAGTACCAAGCACCAAATGTTGAACTGCTGTTGTGTCGAGATTGGCTGCTTTGTTGAGATGAGCTACTGATTACAGTTGCCTTTCTCGACATGACCTCAAACTAGCTCTGTTTTGAAGAGAAGCATCTACAGTACAAACTAGGAATGCACCCAGAGAGTGCAGACCTCTGGCAAGGAAGATGTTTGATAGAACATTTTACTATGTTGCACCATAATTTTGTTTTCTTTCTGCCTTGTTTTGTGGAGTTAGAAACTGGAATGCCAAAATATCCTGCAGTGGTGAAGAATCTTTTAAAAATGTAATCACTTGTTCCTTTTGTCATTTCCAACAACTCCACAAAATGTCATCAAAATCCATGTTTAACTTTTTGAGTTATCTTGCTCACAGACAGACAAACAGACAGATAAAAAACCCCAATGCGACCGAAAACATAACCTCCTTGGCGGAGCTAATGGGCTCGTTTTTGATGGAGCAGTGCTGCTTTTGCTATGCAGAGTGCATGCAGAATGCATTGAAATGGCATGCACACTGCCTTGCAAAAGCAGCACTGCTCCATCAAAAACGCGACCAATGTCTACTGGTTTCAGGCAGGAAACAGGAACGTGTAATTATATGTCTACGCCACTGGATGCAACTTATACATGTACCCTCCAAAGCATTGCATCTCAGGTCACATAAAAATGGCCATAGGCTGTAAACATTGCCCAGTCCCTAATTCTAACTCAGATGGGGCACTAACCTACTGCATTGTAATGACTTTGAAAGCTCAGCTCGACCGGGTAGCAGCTCATCTCAACAGACACAACACCGGTCCGGAACACACACGTGCCGAATCCTATCCGGAACGCAATGTGTTTTTTCCACCTTACCACGTCTTCTCCCTGCCCGTTCTTGTCTATTAGCCAAGATGTCTGGAAGTTAACAAAGTGATTAGAGTGGAGCGGGGGGGAGAGAGCAGCAGTCCGTCTAGTGGGCTCTCCAGCCCTTAGTGTGCTGCTCACTCAGACGTCTGCACTTAGTGTAGTGCTCAGCCCCAGACGTCTGCTTTTAGTGTTGGTGTTTGGAGAGAGGGAGAGAGAGAGAGAGAGAGAGAGAGAGAGAGAGAGAGAGAGAGAGAGAGAGAGAGAGAGAGAGAGAGAGAGAGAGGGGGTATTGCAGGTAATGTGCTTTTAATGCAGTCTATTGCCAACAACAAACACTCCCTAAGACAAGAGAAGGGGGAAAAAATCCATTCAGTAGCAGCAGCAGCAGCAGTAGCAGCAACACTCATGGTTGCCCACTACTGCCCCCACTAGGCCTGCCTGGGCCACTGCAAGTTGCTTTACATCAATCACCTTACACATTGCAGGCAGCGATAGTAAAATAGAGATGATATCGGGGAACATGGAGCAGTGGCACCTGAAGATACTGTACATGACAAGTCGGTAGTAAAGATACAGAGTCTGGGGTGCCGTTTGACACAGGGCACGATGAAAAATGCCTCTAGCGCCACTGCCAGCCTTCTTCTAAAGATGGTAGTGTTATTCCACTATATTTACTTTCCCCAGTCTTTTCAGTCTTCAAATGAGGGCTTAAATAAAGCTGATTTGTGTCCTTTTGTCCTTCGAGGGGTTTTAAAAGGAAGCATTCGGAATTCAGTGAGGCATGGCCTTTTGCCTCATAATTCCGGTATTAAGCTCCCCATGCATAAACAGTGTCCAGCAAAAGACCAATAAGTCCTACTGATTCATATGCTGCTGTGCCTCTGGCCGTTGTGCGTGTGTGTGTGTGTGTGTGTGTGTGTGTGTGTGTGTGTGTGTGTGTGTGTGTGTGTGTGTGTGTGTGTGTGTGTGTGTGTGTGTGTGTGTGTGTGTGTGTGTGTGTGTGTGTGTGTGTGTGTGTGAGAGTGTGGGCATGCTTTCGTGCCTGTGTGCGTGTGTGTGTGTGTGTGTGTGTGTGTGTGTGTGTGTGTGTGTGTGTGTGTGTGTGTGTGTGTGTGTGCGTGTGTGCGTGCGCAAGCAATGTGCTTTTGTGTGTGTGTGTGTGTCTGTGTGTCTGTGTGCGACGCCTGCATGCATGTTTGCATGATGTGTAATGTACTGTATGTATGTGTGTGTTTACACGCCTTCCTGTGTGTGGGCAGAGTGGCGTGTGCGGCTGCGAGAAGGGCTACACGGAGGTGATGACCACGCACGGCTTCTTGGACTACTGCACCAAGACGCCGGGCAGCGCGGACAACAATAAGGCCGACGTCAAGACCAACTCGGGCCGCGGAGCCAAGCCGGGGCCTTCGCACATCCACGACCTCTTCGGAGAGTGGTCCCTGCGGCCCGTGGGGCCAGGTAGGCTGAAGGTCTTTTTTCGACTTTATTTGATAGTGTGAGACAGTGAAAGTGAGAGGTTGGACAGGAAGCGAATTGGGAGAGAGACGGGGAGGGGTCGGCAAAGGACCCGGGCCGGGAATCGAACCTAGGTCAGCCGCATGGCAGGCGAGTGCCCTACCGGTTGGCCACGGCAGGACCGGGACCAGGTTGTTTGATGTGCAGATGGCATCTGGCGATCCTACTGTACAGGTAGTCAGTGCCCAGTGCCCAGTGCTGAACTAAGAGGGCCTGGAGCCCCTAGGCTACAGGTTGCTGTAGGCCCCAATGGGAGGCAAATTCCATAACGAAATGACATTGGCAGCGTCATAATTCCAACCCAAGAATTTAGTATTAATGGAATTTATACGGCAGACTAAGTTATCATTGCAGCATCTTGTTACATTTCTCCAATTATATAGATCCCCCCCCCTTTTTGTAGCAGTTGGGGGCCCCTTGGCTGCATCCATATCTAGCCTGTGCATTAAAGGGGTATGCCACTATTTTGGGGCTTAATACAGTTAAAATCGTTGGCCAGGGTTTATAAAGGTGGGTAAGTGTCTTATTTTTCATGTAAGCCGTTGTCTCGCTTTAAGACAAGTTAAAAGAGGGAGCATGTCGCTAAGCAAGTGAAAGTCAATGGATCCGTGTAGCATGCTACAATACTACGCTTAACATGGAAAATAAGACACTTAACCACCTTTATAAACCCCAGCCAACGATTTTAACTGTATTAAGCCCAAAAATAGTGGCATACCCCTTTAATACTCCGGCCCTGACAGTGCTAGCACCCAAGCACCCAACCGCTCTACTCACCCCAGCCTTCACCTCCACCCTCCCTCCCTCCCTCCCTCACCCCCTCTCCGTCCTTCTCAGTACCAGACAGGGCCAGCACCCAACCCCTCTACTCACCTCAGCCTTCACCTCCACCCTCCCTCCCTCACCCCCTCTCCGTCCTTCTCAGTACCCAACCGCTCTACTCACCCCAGCCTTCACCTCCACCCTCCCTCCCTCACCCCCTCTCCGTCCTTCTAAGTACCAGACAGGGCCAGCACCCAACCCCTCTACTCACCCCAGGCCACATCTCCAACCATAGGTGCCGAAGTAGGGGGGACACAGAGCTTTTTGGCCCCCCAAATGGTTAAGGTGGAGGTGCAAAACCGCCCCAATAATAACGAAATTGTAGATAGTTCGTTGTATTCTATTTTCCTGTACACACACTTCAGTCATTCTTTAATTTTGACCCCATAATGTTGAGCTGGAGTTGGCGCCTTTGCCCTCACCCTCCGTACCCCCTCTCCTTCCCTCACGGTACAAGACAGGGCCAGCATCCACTCCACCTCCCTCCCTCCCTCCCTACCTCCTTCTCACCCCATCCCAGCCCTCCACCACCTCCCCCTCTCCTTCTGTCACAGCACCAGACAAGCCCAGCGCCCACCCCACCTCCCTCCCTTCCTCCCTACCTCCTACTCACCCTATCCCATCCCTCCACCACCTCCACCCCTCCTCACCCCCCCACTCTTTCCCAGAACCAGACAGGGCCAGCGCCCACCTCCCTCCCTCCCTACCTCCTACTCACCCTATCCCATCCCTCCACCACCTCCACCCCTCCTCACCTCTTTCCTTCAGATCATCCCCATCCCTTTGAATTCAAAAGCAGCAGCTCTCGTCTTCTTCTTTTTCCCCTCTTCTGTCTCTCTCTCTTCTCAGTGCCACAGATAGATGACAAGATGGGCTGTAGATAAACAGCATTCATGTTTTAGCTGGAGCAGAAGTAAAGCATTGCATGCTGTGGAGACATGCGGTGCGTTTGTAATGGGAGTTTATATACCATTAGTGGCTATATATAATTCATTTCACTGTCGATGTTTAATTCATCTGCTCTGAGCGGCACGTTTTTGTTTGGGTGCTGCACGTCTATTTTTTTTGTCTTTCTCGTGTCCCAAAGGACTCCTCGATTGTCTTGCCAGGGGAGGGTAGCAGAAATAGCATCAGACGTTCTATTTGTCAGTAGTTATTTACGAAAACAAAACTATTTTTATTATTAGTCTGTTGTTCCCTGTCAAAAATAAAAGGTTGGGCTGAAATAACCCCATTATGCCAATAGTGTTTTTCAAGACTTTTACGTTACCCGGCGTCTAGTGCTATTTCAGTGATGAAAGGAAGAAGGTAGTATTTTTGGATGCCGTCTTCAAGGCTCGGAGGGAGGTGCAGAGGGCACGGTAAATAATTCTGCATTTCTCTTTTCTCTTTGTCTGCACAGATGGAAGAATAAAGCTCTGGGTGTATGGGGTGACTGCTGGTGGATTTCTGCTCATTCTGTTAATTATATCAGTCTCATTTCTCTTTTGGTACGTATGCCACCGCAACAATATCATCAATGCAAAGGTTAATGGTGCTGAATTGTACATCACACTATTATAAAGCTTGTATGGTTTTTTTTTAATGGGAGAGAGTGTGATACCCTTGAAACAAAGACAAAATACTGTATTTTTCATCCATGTCCTTTTTAAAAATTTAGAACAATGTTTCTTTGCTGCCCCCAAGTGGTGAGTTATGATTAGTGCAGTCGTATCCAGGCGTTGCACAAAAGGTTATCAATGCTGTAATATGTTATTATCATTCTTGATAATCAAGCCCAATACGTACAGTATATATCAAGCCCAATACCCATATAAAATTACACCCAGGCTGGTAGAAATATTTAAGATCCTTGTTACAGATATGACTGAAGAAGCCACAATCTCTTTTTTAAGGGAAATCTTATTAATGATTCATAGAAATTCACCTTTTATAAAAACGCTTTACTTGCATCTTGCATCACAATACATTAAGGTTGTTTCTTTTCTGCTTGTGCTGTTTCTGTCGTCCTCCACGTACAGCAGTCCTCCCAGCCAGACAAAGAGCTCGTGCCCGCCACAGAAGCCCCTCACGCTGGCCTACGACGGGGACGTGGACATGTGACAATTGTGCCCTCATAGTCACCCTCCACAGCCACCCTTCAGCCAGGGCTGGACTGGGGGAGAAATAGGGCCAGGGCGTTTTTCGCTTAGAGGGGCCCCTCATAATTAGCGGTGTAGAATCGGTGGGCCCCTATTTTCAGAAATGTGAAAAAAGAATGTTTTGTATTTCTGAAAATAGGGGCCCACAAGGGTGCGGGGCCCAACTGGGAAATGCCCGCTATGCCAGACGGCCAGTCCAGCCCTGCCTACAGCCACCACACAAGAACGCACACAGCAGTCACAAACATCGCCTCGTCTTCACTTGAGCCCCGCACTCAGCTGGAACTGGAGCTAACATGCAGAACAGGATTTTGGGGAGGAAGAATGAAAAGAACCTTCCATCGTCCCCCTCCTCCAACACGCTACAGTACATCAAAGGGATTGTCAGTTTCTCTACCAGACTTCTGTGAACTGGGGTAAGACGGACGTCAGAGTCCAAGGACACACACACACACACACACACACACACACACACACACACACACACACACACACACACACACACACACACACACACACACAATGAAATGGGAAGCCTTTTGGATTAAGCACTAACGTCTATGTGTTGTCATGACATTCAGAAAGGGTAACTCAACACCCGACAGAAGTGGCATTCCATGCACCAATGGAATATGCTGACATTTTCCTGAGGTGTGCGTGGCTTTTTTTTTTTCTTTGTTTGTTTTTTTTTCCCCTCCGACCTTGACGGAACGTGACAGCGGTGGATGAAATATAAACAATAGGGGGCGAATTGAGGAGGTCACAGTTGTGTCTTCAGGCTTTGGTTGTGCCAGCTGCAAGTGACTTCTCTGAAGAAAAAAAAAATGAAGAAGACGCACTATGCACTATATTAGTGCTTATGAGTTCTCTTTTTTTCCTTTACCCCTTGTTTTTCAAATAAAACGGTTTTTATTGTGTTTTCATTGTGCTGCAAGGTTTTTTGCCGTTAAAAAAAGTGTTTTTCCTTGATAATATAATTGGGTGTACTATATGTATTTACCAGAATGGAAACCAAAATGAAATCAGCGCGGACTACATCATTGCGACCTGAACCTTGGTTCCCTCTGTCGCTCAAACTAAACAGGCTTCTACGTTTCACAGCTCTCACATTCTGCACCCACCAACTGAAAAAGCATTACGTCTGCTCTCTCCCCCCAATACCAGCAACGTTAACTTTTATTTTACTTTTTTTGTTGTCAGGTGCCCACTGTGACTGTGCAAAATGTAGTAGTGATTATGTGAGGTGGAGACGTGTCCATGAATGAGAGCTTGAGAGAGTACAGGTGTCACAGATATTATTGTGTTTGTGTGCATGAACAAGCTTTTAGGGGGAAACTGCCTCTTATGTCTGTCAGAACAGAAGAATGGTGGAAGCTGCCGGTGTGGTGTTCAAAATGAACCGTAGTATGCTCCAGTCACCTTCAATTATTTTTGTTAATACGTTATTTTTGTACTCAGCCACCCGTACTTCAATAAAGACGAGAGGCGTCTGGTGGCATCTGGTTGTCGGGCCAACCATCCTACTGACATCGACGACTCCTGCCATGTTCGTTACCTGCCAGATTGTAATATCTCTGCCCCCATCCTCCTCCTCCAAACTCCTCGTGGCAGCTGACAGATGTTTGTCCTGATGCTCAACTGGCAGTTGCCATCAGCGTGGCCGCCCGTGGACGTTACTACAAGTGGAGTTTGTCTCATGGCTCTCATGTGTTGGTGTTCAGCTCAGCCCCTGAATGTGAAATGACATTGTAGAGCTTTTTTATTTATTTATTTTCTACTGCCTCTTACAACATGGGCTTAGAGGAGAAAATGGAGAGTTGTGAATACGCAGCAACGACACGCCAGCTTTGTTACATGTCATTACAAATGAGTTGAATGTCGAAAAAGTATGTTTTTTTATTTATTTATTTATTTAATTAATTATTTAATTATGTATTTATTTATTTATTGGACAGATTATAATCATTCAGGGCTACCTTCGGAAAGGTTCAGTGATACTATGTTTTTGCCATGTAAAATCAAGTCCTTCAATTCAAAGACAGAACTGTATTTTTTTTTACTTATTTTTTTATATAGTTTCATGCCATTTGATGAGGTTAACTATAATGGAGAAACAAATAAGTTATTATTGAGAAGGATCAACTGAAAGTATTGGTAAAAGTCTGCACTTTTGTAGGTGACGACAGTTCGCTTTTGTCGAGCATTTGAAACATTCCAAAACCAAGGCCTCAATGCAATGGGCAGGATGTGTATGTTGTTAGCTTCTAAAATGCAAGCTTGATATGTTTGTGTTACCAACCAGGGGTGCTGACAGGGAGGACAAAGGGGAAATTTGTCCTGGACCCATGAAGAGAGGGGGCCCAGAAATTAGTCCTCATTACAATGTATGTATGGGGCTGGGGGGCCCTTTCAGGCCTCGCCCTCCGAGTGACGCAACACCTTCGGCGTTGCTACCAGTCAGGTCAAGAGCAATGCAAGTACTTTCGGAGTTCCCGCAAATACGGGAACTCCTCCCACTTTGTCGGGAAGCAAACAACCATTAGCAAACCAAGGGAGGCAGGTCAACCATGCCGTTTGGGAAATGTTAATTGTTATGCTCTTGGTCAGACCAAGTCTCGAAGAGATTTGAACGTCAATGATAATCAGGCTACCTTTCAGGTGACTTTGCCCTGGGCCCGTCCAAAGCTGTCAACAGCCTGTTACCAACAGTACCAATACCACAGTTGCCGATCCAAGTAGATTCAAATATGTACTTCCCTTTTGTTTTTGTTTAGTTTGTTTGTTTTGCTGTTCATTTTTAACTAAATGGACCTAAATTCTTTGCCAAAAAACCCCATCAATTTGTATTTTTCATGTCGAGGTCCAGCATGTGAGATTTCTCCTCCTTGCTTTAAACTTGGTAATGATGAGAAGTGACAATACAATGCTCATAGTTAATTGGAGTTTATCATGCTGTAGTGACCAATTCCCAATTTGTTTCTGTCCCTGATTAGGTGACATCAGTTCAAGATTGCGTGTTAATATGGAAGCTGGACCTACCGTATGCATGGGTTCTAAATGTTTGTTTTCTCCTGGCTGCACGACACTAGCTGCGCACAGCTCAATCTCTGATTGTTGGAAACCGCTGTGGTCCAAAAATTAGCTCACATGGTTGGCTTCCAGTGTCTTGCCCCTCCTCACAACATCGTGTTTATAAACACGATGAACCCATGTATAGGAATACATGAAATTGATGGTGCAGGTAAACATTCATGACAGTGTAACATTGACGTGAGTTACCATGTTTTGTTTGTCACGTTTTCCATCTTTGTCCAGGTTAGTGGCAACCACGGGCACTGACTGTTTTGGCTGAGCGCTGGAATAAAGCCATTTGAAAGGGCCCTTGACTTACTATGTCAGGGGTGGGCAATTATTTTGGCTCAAGGGCCACATTGGGTTTAGAAAGTTGACCAAAGGGCCGGATGTCGTAGGCAACTTGCCCGTGCCAATAATAAGAATTGGTGTACGGCAGCATAATTACACCATTTAGTACTTTAGTAATCTTAGGTTTCCAAGACCCTTGTTTTAGGTAGCGCATTGAAGAATGAGTGACCATGAGACGAGAGTCTGCATTTTTTTTCTGGGAAAGGCTCTGAGGGCCGCATGAAATGGCCGAGCGGGCCGCATGTGGCCCCCGGGCCTGAGTTTGCCCACGTCTGCACTATGTCATTATGATCCAATTCTGGCCTCCCTCTCTCTCTGGGCACAGGGCAACCGACCCATTTTGGACCCTTTCCATTCAAGCAAAAGTCATTCACCCCCAGACCAAACTTCAGCCGTCCTCAACTGATCCCCTCTTAACTCCCTACACATGCTGCCCCATGCTAGCCTAATAAACTAGCGCCACCCGCTGGCGGCAAAAATGTTTTGAATCTCACATTTAGTCTGCCCCATGAAGTATGTTGCTTCATCTATCTACCATCTGTGGCTGTACGTTCAGTGCTGGCAACGATTCCCAAAAATAAAATTAAGAAATGTCAAAACGAGATTGAAACATTTAATGGATGCTACTTGGGGATGCTTCCTGTAGGGAAGAGGTGGGGTGTTGGAGAAAGTTTACTTGTACAGATGGACCCATTTGTGGTGAAGACATTGGGGAAGCCCAACCAAACAGTGCAGTAGCAACTGTGGCAGCAGGAAGCATCTGCCCACTATGGAGTGAATGTAGGCTAATGGATCAGACTCAGATGCTGCACAAAGTGTAACTATGTGAAACTATGTGTTGTGGTGCATCAAGCCCGTGTTTTGGATCCACTATTGGTTGAATACATCATGACAGAAACTGCATTGTGAGCGATTTTCAGTTTTTTCGTTTGCTTTCCAATTGACATTCTGGCAAAAAAAAAAAGACAAGATATACTAGAACATCCAACTGTGCATATGCATGCTTGAACCTTAATGTCAAAAACATACAATTTATCCAGAAGTGGCCTTGCATTTATTGTTTATTCTCATAAGCATTTTTAAGAAGTGTTCTTCAGTGACCGTGAAAGGAGCCCATGGACTTAACATTGCCCCTCAGACTTTTCTAGGTTTTACATTGCTTCAGAAATGTTAAATATGCTCTCAACAAATATCCAGTTGCCTGGAAGAAACACACTGGACTTTTTTGTTTTACGTTGTATTTTTTGTTCTATTTGTGTGTATTTGAAGAGTTGAAGGAAAATGCTAATAAATTGTGATACTCTGTGGAACTATTATGTTTCGTTCTCATTCGGAGAGGGTATTGTGTATATTATATAGACAATGTATTCTTGCAATGATATGCCTTAACACACAATTCATCTTTTCAAATGCATTATTGGGCTTAAATAACTTGTTGAATCCGATCATTTTAGCTTTTGTTAAAGCCTTCCTTTTTTCCCCTGAAATGATTTTGTCCTACATTTCTCATTTTCATAACAGTCTTCGTAGAGGATGGAGTTCTCTCCTCTTGATATGTGCTGTTTCCTGCCTCTTATCTTTGAGCGCCTTGCAAAGCGCCGCTGATAAAGTCTTCCCTCTCTCTGACTCTCTGGCTCACTCTTGATGAATGGCTGCGACTATAGCAATGGAGTTCATTGGATATTATTGTAATCTCTAGCGATCTTCAACCACTCTCCATTTCATAGAATTGATACTCTTTCGCTGTCTAGAGAATTACTTCTTTCTGAGGAATTCCAAGTTTTTTTTCTTTCTTTGAGAGTGTAATGCAGTGTGTATATACATCCATCCAACACATATGCGACTTTGACAGAATACTAAGTGAGTTTTGTGATATAACACATGTCGAGGCTGACAGAAAAGGCTTTCAGCGTAGGTGTGTTTGCATAATTAGTTATGCCGCAAAGTCTTAATCAATTTCTCTCATTCTCAACAAACGCTTTTTGCTCGGTTCCCTCCCAACACTCGCATGCCATTCATTGGTTACACTTCTCACAATCTTGCCAGACAGTTCACACGGCGGGGAATGTTGTGCATTGGGTCTTCAGGAAGTAGGGATCGTTTAAATCTTTTTGTTTAATTTAACTCATTTAGTTAAGCGTGTCAACTCCACTCAGGGAGAAAATGAATGTAAGTGGTTGTGTCATAGGCACCTTGCTGGGGAGCGGCTGGATGTTGTGATCTTGTCATGGTTAATCCATCTATTTAGGCCCCCTCCCCTGTGCCACAGGCATTAGGCTACCCTGCCTGCCACTTCTCTCAGAGTTACAGGCCTCTGCCTTTCGGGCTGCTGGACCTGACTTCACTTTAATCATGATTTATCATATGCCAGGCAGCCCCAATCTACTGATTTGAGTGAAGAGAGGAAAAATGGATGGTAATTGGCCAGCATGAATATGTAATAGCTATTTAGGGGCCTGAGAGAGGGGCCTGTAGGGTGTAGTCCTATTTGTGCATAATCTAAAACCGAGTGGGCATGTACCATTGCTTACAGAACCATCCCGGGTTAATCTACAAGTTTGCATTAATGATGATGGAAGGTTTGTGAAATGGATGGAAGATTTGCAAATCCTGATACCTTTCTCTGACATCAAATCATGACTTTGCATTTGTCTGACTCTGGCTGCTGTGTGTGTACGTTGAAGTGTTTTCACATTTAAATGTATCAATTTCTATGACATCCTGGTGTGCCAAAGCAAAGACCTGCAGATCCTGCAAAACCCATCACACAACCTATAGTAGATAATGTGAATGAGGTAATAAAACAACTACTGGATGCTTAAAAATCACAATAAGAAACACAATGGCACACTTCTTTTTTATGTCATTTTTATTTCAACAGACAATAACTCACATTCCCATTTTTTTTATCATTGAGCTAATGTGTCAAACTCATCAAAGCACAAATTGTACATTGCACATTGTACATCTCAATTAATTATACTATCAAGGTTGCTTTTTTCCTTAATTCAATTCAGTCAAAGCAACATACAGCAGGTTTATTTACAGTAGTCTACACCAGGGATTCTTAACCATAGGGCCGCGGCCCAAAGTTGGGCCACGCTCACAACCACCAGGGCCACAGCCAACTTTCAGTTTCGCACCATTGGGCCGCTTGGGCCATGGGACCGCTTATCAAATTGACTACTAGTGCGCGTCTTTTCCCTCAAACGCAACTCTGTCATAACGCAATGACCACACCCCGCGTTTTTGTTGTTGGGGGGAGATCCATTAACAACAAGACAGTAACACAGCCTGTGATGGTAACACCATTTGCAGTGAACTATTTGCAAAAAGAAATTACCAACCGGTTACGGTTTCTGACTTGGCGACATCTTCTTTGTCCTAATATCCTCACGCTTTAGTAGTTAGAAATACGTAGGTGTTCAACGGTTAATATAATATAATATAATATAATATAATATAATATAATATAATGTACTATAATGTAATGTACTATAATGTAATAGTTCAAGTTCAAGTTCAAGTTCAAGTACTTTTATTTGTCACATACATGTTAAGTGTAGTGAAATGATGATGGGGTCATCAGCTCTGCATCTTAAAAATTAAAAATTAAAAATTAAAAATTAAAAAAAAAAAAAAATAAAAATTAAAGAAGTAAAGTAAAAAAGGAAATAAAAGGTGAGAAATAAGTTAAAGAAAATTATTATTTAAAAAAGTCTCTGTTCAGCAGTCGCACTGCCTGGGGGTAAAAACTTTTCCTCATTCTCTCTGTTCTGGCCTGAATGGTTCTGAGTCGTCTGCAGGACTTAAGTAGGGTGAACATGTAAGAGTTGGGGTGTGAGACATCCTGCATAATCTTCCTAGCCCTGGCTCCCACTCTCTTAGTGTAAAGGCCCAAGAGTCCTGGAAGGTTGGCTTTAATAGTGCGCTCTGCAGAGCGCACCACTCTCTGTAGGTCCTTCTGTTGTTGTTGTGTGCAGCTTCCAAACCAGGCCGTAAAACAGCCTGTTAACACACTTTCCACCGCTGATGAATAGAAGGTGGTCAGGATGGGAGTGGAGACCTTAAACTTCCTCAGTAGGCGGAGAAAGTACAGCCGCTGCCTGGATTTTGCTGTCAGGTGTTGAGTGTGTTGTGACCAGGAGAGGTCCTCAGTCAGGTGTACTCCCAGGTACTTGTAATTTGAGACCCTCTCCACAGGCTCCCTGCTGATGGTAAGTGGCGTGTATGCCCTGCTCTGCACCTTTCTGAAGTCCACTACCATTTCTTTCGTCTTGCTGACGTTCAGGGCCAGGTTGTTGGACTGACACCACAGTGCTAGGTCATCCACCTCGTTCAGGTAGGCTGTCTCGTTGTTGTTTGAGATGAGACCCAGCACCACGGTGTCGTCAGCGAACTTAAAGATGGAATTTGAGCTGCTGGTGGTTGTACAGTCATGTGTGTAGATGTTATAGAGCAGTGGGCTCAAAACACAGCCCTGGGGCGAGCCAATGTTGAGGGTCAGCTGACTTGAAGTGACACCTCCACCTATTCTGACCACTTGAGGACGATCAGTGAGAAAGCTGAGCACCCAATTGCACAACTGTGTGTTGAGTCCCAGCCCCCTCATCTTGTCAGCCAGGCGCAGGGGGATAATGGTGTTGAATGCTGAACTGTAATCTATGAACAGCATTCTAACATAATTCCCCCTCCCCTCATCCAGGTGGGACAGTGTGGTATGTAGAAGGCTTGAGATGGCATCGTCCCTGCTTCTGTTTGCTCTATAGGCAAATTGGTGAGGATCGAAAGCACTGGGCAGGGTGTCACATATGTGTTTTTTCACAAGCCTCTCAAAGCACTTCATAACTGCTGATGTAAGGGCCACTGGGCGATAGTCATTCAGGCCTGCTGGCTTGCTGTTCTTGGGCACAGGAACTATGATTGAGTGTTTAAAACAAGATGGGACAACGGCTTGGGCAAGTGACAAATTAAAGATCTCAGCATATACGGATATAGAATGTAATATAATATATATACATGGGTAATATGGGCCCTGGGACACTGTGCATTGGAAAAAATGGGCCTTGACCTCAAAAAGGTCAAGAATCCCGGGTCTTCACTCTTTGTAAAACAAAATAGTGTTCAGTTCACAACTTCACACTATCAAAATCTCTCACATAGGCTTACTGTATTTATTTCATTATCAACCCTATTGATAACCATTTGACATGATATAACAAAGTTGTTACACCATTAACCCTATTGTACCTAATGAGGTAGACTACTAACACGAACACTAGTGTGCATTGGCACTGCCCTCACGATTCGATTACGATTCGGGAGGTAGCGATTCGATTCGATTCAATTCTACGATGCATTGCAATGCATTAGGCTGCATTTCTACTGAAAGCAAAGCAAATGTTTCATCAGTCATGATGAGGCCATACAAGTAGTCAGATACTGAGCAACTGCATTGCATTGCATTGCCGAATCGATTATTGTTAACACCACTAACGAACAGTGTTGCCAGATGTACGATAATTATCGTATTTGTACCATAATTTTGCCCATTTTGACCTCTGTACGTCCGATCAAAAAAACACATGATGTACGATAATTTCAGAGTTCTCATTCAATTCATTTTGATGCCTTGAAACAACTATTTGGCTCTTGTAGGCTAAAATAATTTCCGGTAACACTTCCAAATAAGGGGCCATAATTAACAGTAAAGTAGCTACAACCTAATACTTAAGTAAGGGTTAATAATCATTACTTAATGCCACATTAGACACATATTAATTGTTATTAATGCATATGTTGAACATTAGTAAGCAGTTACTTAACTATTAGATAACTACTACCTTGTGTTACAAGTTAATAGCATATTATTATTTAACTAATTGATAAGTAAGGGCACAGTTAATAGTTAAGTAGCTATCAGCTCATACAGAACTAAGGACCAAAATTAACACTTACTAAATACAAAAGTAAGGCATAACTAATGGATAAATAATACATAAATATTGGGGTTTGGGACCCTTATATTAGAGTTGGCTGAGGATAACTAATGATTAATTAATAGATAGATATTGGTGTTTGGGACCCTTATATTAGAGTTGGCTGTGGATAACTAATGGTTAATTAATCGATAGATATTGGTGTTTGGGACCCTTATAATAGAGTTGGCTGAGCATTCCTAATAGTTAAGTAATTCATCTTCTGTGACATCTAGTCTTCAATTGTTCAAATCACTGTGACAGTGGCAACAGGAGCCATTATATAGCAAGGATTGGACGTACACTTCTCAGTGATGGTGGGGTGATGAGATGTAATTTTTTCATATACCACTAATTCGTTTTAAAGGTAAGAACCCTAAAATAAATGCAGAACATTATGAAGAGTAATAGTTTTGAACCGAAACTAAACTATTCCTTTGTGATAATTAAGTTAATGTTATTAGGGTATTAGCTCCAAGAAGTGCAGTGCATGATGGGTACGCAATCTACAGACAACAATATTTCGGTATTATTTATTCATTAGATATGCCTTGCTTTTGTATTAAGTAAGTGTTAATTTAGGTCCTTAGTTAAGTATGACCTAATAGCTACTTAACTATTAACTGTACCCTTACTTATCTATTAGTTAAATAATTATATTGAACTTGCTATGACTATGGCTATGAACTTGTGACACATGGTAATAGTTATCTAATAGTTAAGTAACTGCTTACTAATGTTTAACATGTGCATTAATAACAATTAATATGTGTCTAATGTGTCGTTAAGTAGTGATTATTAACCCTTACTAAAGTATTAGGTTATAGCTAATTTGTTGTTAATTATGGCCCCTAAATTAACAATTACTTAATACAAAAGCAAGGCCTATCTAATGAATAAATAATACCGAAATACTGTTGTCTGTAGATTGTGTACCCATCATGTACTGCACTTCTTGGAGGTAATATTCTCAAACATTAACTTAATTATCACAAAGGAATGGTTTAGTTTCGCTTCAAAACTAGTACTCTTCATAATGTTCTGCATTTATTGTAGGGTTTTTACCATTAAAACTAATAAGTGTTATATGAAAAAATTACATCTCATCACCCCACCATCATTGAGAAGTGTACGTCCACTCCTTGCTATATAATGGCTCCTGTTGCTACTATTACAGTGATTTGAACGAGTGAAAACTAGATGTCACAGTAGATTCGTTACTCAACTATTAGGAATGGTCAGCCAACTCTATTATAAGGCTCCCAAACACCAATATCTATCGATTAATTAACCATTAGTTATCCGCAGCCAACTCTAATATAAGGGTCCCAAACACCAATATCTATCTATTAATTACCCATTAGTTATCCTCAGCCAACTCTAATATAAGGGTCCCAAACCCCAATATTTGTGTATTATTTATCCATTAGTTATGCCTTACTTTTGTATTTAGTAAGTGTTAATTTTGGTCCTTAGTTCAGTATGAGCTGATAGCTACTTAACTCTTAACTGTGCCCTTACTTATCTATTAGTTAAATAATAATATGCTATTAACTTGTAACAAAAGGTAATAGGTAGGCCTATCTAATAGACTCATTGAGTGCCAGCCATTTTCAAATTCAGACCGGGGGTTGCCAGGCTTTTTTCAACGTTTGAGTGATTTTTCAAGAGCCATAAAAATTTAGTTATTTGTCCATGAGAACAACAAACATACCAGATCAAAGTCTTAGGCCCCATCCCCCATTAAAAAAAACACAATTGACTTGATATCAAGTCTTTGGCACTGTGCCATACATTCTGAAAAGACTCCTTTTCAAGTCCATGCCATGGCACTCAAAGAGTTAAGTAACTGCTTACTAATGTTCAACATATGCATTAAGTAATGATTATTAACCCTTACTTAAGTATTAGGTTGTAGCTACTTTACTGTTAATTATGGCCCCTTATTTGGAAGTGTTACCTAATTTCCTCCCAAAAGCCCCCAAAAACGATAATTTTGAGGTTTAGATACAATAATTCAGCACTTTCTATCTGGCAACATTGCTCACGAACACGAACACTAAACATTAACCTAACAAGAACTAACCACACATTTGATCCATCCAGCACAGAGGTAGCTGATCACAAGTGCACAGGTCTAGGGCCTACTGTTCACTCAAATAAGTTAGCTGTGTGATTTTCTTTTTTTACTTTTACTTTTTGACACCTCTACTAATTTGATATGTTGGGTAGTGTTAGTGTTTTACCAAACCATTTTCTAAAGCTGCTAAAATAGCAAAGGCATAGTAGACCTAAGCCTAAAATAGGCCCAAAAATACAGTCAAACCAATCCCCATGACACACTTGTGTTTACTGCCAATGTACCAAACCATAAATGACCTTTGTACCTAAACTTAACGCCTTAATTTTGAACCCCCTATATACCTTCTGGGTGACCTTATAAGATCAGGTATAAAACGCAAGCAAATAGTATACAAAAACAACGCGCCACGCGTCTCGCCAGAAATGAATGAGTGAGGTGTCATTCATTAAAAATGCGTATCACACAAACGAAATATTCGAGGGGGACGAGAACATGACTTTTACTCTCGCCATTCACGTGTTACGCGCCTGCTTCTTTAAGGATCCCAGCCAGTGGAAGGGAGGCGTCAAGCGCTGACAGAATCTGGAGCACAACAGAAGATTTCACAATGCTTGCCGACAGACATCGTTGACACACAAGGGTAGACTACGTGTACATGTTCATAGTCTGCTCACTTGAAAGCCTAATTCATTTACTTATTCAGCGCACAACTAGTGTATGCAGGTAAAGTCCGAATATTGTTTACAATGGGTCGTCGTTAGATAGCTTAAAACGTCGACATTCAGTTTCACTGTCCATTCCACTTTCACTCGCGCTCAAATGGTCTGCCATTGCCATGTCTAAAATGTCCACCTGTTGAATGATGTTTGAAGATGCACTCAATTTGTCTGCGTAACCTTTCAACAACGTAGCGTCTTGCGTTGTCGCATTGCACGTGCTTTCCATGCATTGCGCAGACGTACATTTTCACACAAACTGTGTCTTACATGTAGCTTACTTGGGGCAAAGGTTGACAGGTCTCTGAATTACTCCTTTGTCAAGTGGACTGTGAAACAACTCTGGATTCCCTGTCTTTCTACATTATATTAAAAATAAAAACGCAATAACGCATTAATTACAGCGCTGCTCTGGCTAACAAATGTCACATGTTAGAGACGGGTGATTAAGACTATGAAACTGAAACTGATGAAACTGCTCCTGCTCTTAAAATAATGTACTAATATATCATCATTATCTTGTCCATATAGTCTACGTTCAGATGGCATCACCATTCCGGTCCCTGGTAGAGGATGAGACCAGATACAACACGTCATTCCAGTTGTTTCTGGAGCGCTCCTCTGAACACCAATGCATGCAAGATTTCATCCATGGGGTTTTGCCTGACATATTTGCCAAGTATGCCTTAGATTGTTACTACCTTTTATGTTATTGTTTGGTGGTGGTTACTCATACTGGTCCAGCAGACTTTTTAAAGTCTTAAAATAAAAAGGATAATCATTCTGGAATATTTCATTAATTTAAAAACTGCCTAAAACACTGCCTAAACACTTCTGTGTGTAGGCTATTAGTCCTAAAATATTCTGATCGGTTATAAACAACATTGGAGAGATATGTAGTCATTCATTGCTTTCATGTTTTCATACATCTATTAGTTCAGAATATAGGCCTACTGTACAATGACAAAATGATTTTGACTTTTTTATCCTTCCTGAAGAGTTGGAAAGGACAAAAGCAGTCTGAACGTCCTTGGTGTGGGCAGTGGGGCAGGTAAGTGTATTTTCGTTGTCTGTCTATAAACAAGAACTGATGTCATAGCCTTGCATGCACTTGAATATCTGTTTTGATTTTTCAGCTGGGAGCAGGCTTGTCTTAGTTAAATAGATTGTGAGGCTGCACCTTGCATACAGTGTTTTTGTGCAATTAAAAAAAACTGTATGCAAGGTGCAGTCTCTTTTTTGAGAAATTAGATCTGGTTTGATTAATTTCCCTGGTAAACCAGCGCAATGAAAGCGTAATTATTCACAGTACAGCACCTTTATTTTTTCCTGTCTGTCAAAATAAAAATAATCCTGTCCCCTGATTTACTCTTAGCATAGAGCCTCTGTTATAACCTTATTGTCACCAAAATGATAATGACCAAGTCTTACTTGGTTACTTAAGACTCTCTGCATTGTCATAGCAATATTGTTGTCATGTAGTTGAGTTTTTCTGCAAAGAGCAAATAGGCCCGTCAATAAGCACATCTGCAGTGCTACTGTTTCTGCATTTGCTCGTCTGAAGATTAGATAGTGAAAGTGAAAGCACACCTGGGAAACTCCAACTCTCATTGTCATTGTGACCCAGCACACAGTGCTCACTGCACACAATGCAATTGCATGTATGCCTCACCCATGCAAGGGGGCAGCCCCCAATGGTGCCCCAAGGGAGCAGTGCATCAGGACAGTACCATGCACCGGATACACCAGTCATGGAGGAGGATGGGAGAGAGCACTGGTTAATTACGGCCCCCCACCACCCTTACGTGACGTGAGACCTGGGAGTCTAACTGGCAAACTTCGGGGTTTAAGGCTGATGCCCTAACCGCTTACCCATGACTTCCCTAGATACAGTAGATATGCAGATGGTATGTCCTTAACTTCAAAATCAGGGGTGGAAAGTAACTAATTACATTTACTCAAGTATTACTTGAGTAGCTTTTATGAGTACTTTGTACTTTTTAAGTAGTTTTTAACATTAATACTTTTACTTGTACTTAAGTACATTTTGACCCAAGTACTTTACTCAGTTACACTGAAACCTGGCCTGAGTACTGAGTAAAAAAATAGACAAAATGGCATGCAAAATAATGCCAAAATCTGCCGGAAATGAAAGGTTATGTAGGATGGCACACAGCATTTCCACTATTTTATCTTTGATCAATGTATTGGATGATGGCTTGTGCCAAGCAAGATATAGAGGATATGAGGACGATATTCAAGAAAAAGAAACATTAAATTATCGAGAGGAAAGCTAATTAAAAGTAACTAAGTACTTTTACTCAAATTACATTTTAAGTGAAGTACTTTTTACTTTTACTTGAGTAGATTTTTAGATAGGTACTTTTACTTTTACTTGAGTAGGATTTAGGCAAAGTAAAGATATTTTTACTTGAGTACAGATTTTCTGTACTCTTTCCACCTCTGTTCAAAATACACTACCATGTATTAAACTGATTTACTTCCTGGTTTGGTGCTTGTGTGAAGGTCAGATAGATCTGCAGATGTTCTCACAGATGCGTCAGAAGCTTCCAGAGATCACAGTGAACAATGAGGTGGTGGAACCCAGTGGAGACATGCTCTTCAAGTACAAGGGTAATGGCCAAAGGCATAAGAAAAAATATACTTATACCTAATAATTCCTTCATGCATGCTCTTGTGTGTAATGTTCAAATGTTCAAATGCTCAAATGCGTCACAGCCTATTATTAATCTTACTACCAAAGTGTGATGTTAAGCTATGTTCCTACATACCTAACCCAAAGTACATAATGGTAGGCCACATCGTATTACATACTTTGTTACAATGTACCTAATTAATGTAACAGAGACAAAATAATGAATTGTAACCAGTTTTAGTACCTTTTTTTCACAATATGTTTATCATTATTTGTTGTTCGTCTTTTTTTCTTCTTTTCTCAGTGTTGGTGTCGAAAACACCTAACCTCGACTACATAACCTTCAACTGGAATAAGATGACTGCCTCCGAATTCGAGACCCACTGGAAAGAGCAAAAGCTGGAGAAGAAGTTTGACTTCATCCACATGATCCAGGTAGCTTGATGCAGGAGCGTCTGCACCTCGGTCTATTTCTCAGTGCAGCTAATGAAGTACATAAGAAGTCCAGTTATTACATTTTGTTGCACTACATGTGCAGCAGGGCTTGACATTAACTTTTTCGCTTGCCGGACACTGTGGCTAGTGGTTTTCCCGAGTCACTAGCCATCCAGCTATTCTACTAGCCACAAATTGGGTCTTTTTTTTGTTTTTTTATCATGACGCTGTACATCTAACCTTAGAAGATAAGGTGCTTAAAGCAAGAAGATTAGTGCATGGGTTTCTTCACGGAAATAAAACAAACAAATATAAACAATTGATACACAAGGGGCAAAGTGTAGAATATATGCTATATACTGTATGTCATACCATAGGACAGGGGAGTCACACTCAAATTGACTGAGGGCCAAAATCAAAATCTGGAACGAAGTCGCGGGCCGAACTCAAAAATTATTATTTTTAAAAAGTTGTGCATGCATGCACCTCATACTCAGTTAAATTTCACGTATACACATTCACTCTTTCCCATAACATTTGTCTGTTCAAATGTGTCTGCACATCCTGTGATACCGCAAATTTCATGTTCAAGTTGTGTTACGCTAAACATTAATGGTATATGAGGGCCAACTGTAATACACATTTGAAATGATCTTGCAGGCTGAATAAAATGGCTCCGCGGGCCAAATTTGGCCCCCGGGCCTGAGTTTGACATCCCTGCCATAGGACAAGCAGGACACTGAAATTGTTACCAGCCACAGCTAAGTTTTACCAGCATTTGGCCGGTTGGCAGGTGCCAGTGTCAAGCCCTCATGTGCAGTAGCAGACACTTTTGTCCCAGGCAACTTACAAAGGAGAACGCGCACATCAACATAAACAGTGTGGGGATTTGCAGAGTACAATATGTAGAAATAATACACTGTTTTAGTAAAACCTCTTTTAGCCATCTATCTGCACTATCTATTAAAGGCAGTGCATTATGGAACTCAATACCAGTGCACATAAGGGAATATCCTTCTTAACCCACTGTCAAGAGCCAGAATAAAATGAGAAAAGTCTTTGCCAACTTCTGTACCACACTGTAACAAATAGCTGTTTATTTACGGAAATTCTGCAACAGCATTCTACTGCTTTTCGAAAAAACAGACAACTACTGTGAAAATATTACTTTGAGTCACATATTGAGCAAAAACAGTAAGTACTGCACAATAGCAGTATTCGCCGTTGTGGAAAAAACTAGAGATGCACCGGATCCTGATTTTTAGGATCCTGCCGGATACCAGATCCACTGAATAAGATCCTGCCGGATCCGGAACCGGATACCGGATCCTACAAAAGGTTTGAAACATATAGTCTACTCGCACACGTGGGCCCTTTTTATTACGTTGGCGCAAACTATTGTTTAGACTCATTGGCTTATTGCCACACTGCCTTCAATAGCCGCTTCCAAAGGGATTTCACTCCATGCAGTGATTGGGGTTGTGAAAGACTGAAAAGCCTAGGCTAGACATGCACCAGACCCTGATTTTTAGGTAACATGCCGGATACCGGATCCACTGCTTAAGATCCTGCCGGACCCGGACCCTGTGAAAAACTCCTGACGGATCCGGATCCGGAACCGGAACCGGATCCGGTGCATCTCTAGAAAATAACAAGTTATTTTAGGCAGCACCATTGAAACCCATTCATCCTCCACTTGTCCGTGATCACCATCAAACTTCAATACCACCTGAAGAACTGAAGTCATTCTGACTGGTTAAAGATTATCTGATACTATCAAGCATGATGAAACAATTCCTAAGGAAACTGCAATACTTAAAAAGTGCTTGATGCAGCAAAGTGTGAGTAGCACATGCATTTTGATAGTGACGAAAGTGTGAATGGCTGAAACATTTTAAGAACTTGTAACACTCTTGCAACAAGCAGCCCCATCTAAACCAATCTGCTAATCAGTGCCTGGCCTCACCTGAGTAGGGCTGTTATGCCATTATTCAATTACGGGCGTCACCTGCCAAGGGCCTGATGACTCTGGTCACATGGTACTCTTGCACCTGTATATAAATCTGGACTATCAACACTTCAGTTGCTTGCCTGCCTGCTGGCACAGCATAGCACTTGTTTGCCTACAAGCTTGCCTACAAGCTTGCTTACATGCTTGCACACTTTCCTCTTTGTGAAAGCTTGCTGTATGTGGCATCATTTGTGGCATTGTGGCATATAATGTGCCTGCTGCAAATTAGGCATTGCTTTGAGAGCTAGCTTGTAGTGCTGCTTGTTTGCTGTGCTACTTGGTGCAAAATATTTTTTTAAAGACTGACCAATGCTATATTCATCATTGGCTCATCAAGAGATACAGTAATAAGCCCACCTTGCACACTATCATTGTAACATAGCACTGCGTACTCTGACATTTTGTTCATGCCCACACTTTCAAAGGACCACCGCAAACCATTTTCTCAATACAGCATTGCGGCATAGTATCATGCTCAAGGCACTCCAGTCATGGTGAACGATGGGAGGGTGGGGTGGTAACATGGCCAGAGTACCACAGTTATGGAGAATGATGGGTGGGGTGGGAAGTTGCCATGGCCATATTCATGAATACAACTATGACCCAGTATTTGCCTGTCATCACACAGTACAATTCAACTTTTTTAACTGAAATGTACTGTTATTTTTCTGTAGAGTACTGTTATTTAACAGTTCAATTGCTGCTGAAAAAATGTTATATACTGTGATACATTAAACAGCAATGAGCTGTATTTGATTTTTGGTGTGAAATAACAGTAGAATTACAGGTAAATATAATTGCCAGTAACTGCCGTTATTTTGCAGGGAAATTTTCTTAGAGTGCAGCCATGAATTCAAACTGATGTCGTTAACATTTCGCTAAGGAACAAAACTAACCATTTTCTTCCAAATTGCACATTATGACCTTTTACTGGCCAGCAGAAAGAAGAAGTAATTGTTCAAAAGAACACAGAAACATTCAATTACACAAAAAATATAAAAATATGCATGACCAGTTTGACTGAACACTGCTGCCTTCTGTCCCCCTCTGCAGATGCTGTACTATGTCAAAGATCCCAGTGCCACAGTGCGCTTCTTCAAGAGCCTGCTGAGGGACACTGGAAAGCTGGTCATCATTCTTGTGTCAGGTGAGTCGTATGGTCTCTAAAACCATGTTGACATGTCTAAACTATGTCTGCTACAGGTGCAGACAAGCCATTTAATCCATAAAAACAAGTCTGAATGAACCAAACATCGCTTGCTACCAGCAACAACAAAAACAGTGAAAAACGCTTGTAATAGCTGACAAAACCATGTTATTGTTGCAACAGTGGGGTAATAGTGTGAGAATAGGATGTTTTAACCATTTAAAATATGTGTATAACTATTTTAACATGCTTATAGCAATTCAATTACTATGTCATTGGGGGGCAGAATTTCTTGATGGTGCCCCGGGCAATTGCCCAGTTAGCCCACCCCTAGGACCGCCCTAGTATTCAGTATATGGGTTTTATGTGCCTTTAATAGAGAGATGGGGTACGAACAGGAATGTGCCTTTAATAGAGAGATTGGGTAGGAACAGGAAAGCTGAAGTGAATCCTGGGTCCCCATGAGCCTGTATATGGACCAGTGTATCAGCACACTGCACCACAGTAGCCCCAAAACAACATCACTTTTAGCACAATAAATGAAAAATGAGAAAAGGTCGCACCATGCATAGATTCCTTATTATTACACAAGAATCTATGCATGGTGCAACCTTTTCTCATTTTTCAGTTTCACAATATTTTGGTCAGCACTCTCAAAAGAAGAAAAGCTTGTTGGGTGAAGCCTGCTCAAACCTTTATGGACAATAAATAGTTTGTCTATAGCTGTAGCAGTGCTGCCTTGTACTGTTCTTTGAAGTGATATCTTCTCAAATACTTGTAGCTGCACCTGCCAGCAAAAATGTTAGCCATTGCACCTCAATGCATTACACTATACACCTCCACTGCATCTATGGGGAAATGTCCCAGCAGTGATGTCGTCAGTCATGGGTGAGCGGTTAGGGCGTCAGACTTGCATCCCAGAGGTTGCCGGTTCGACTCCCGACCCGCCAGATTGGTGGGGGGAGTAATCAACCAGTGCTCTCACCCATCCTCCTCCATGACTGAGGTACCCTGAGCATGGCACCGTCCCACCGCACTGCTCCCCATGGGGCGCCACTGAGGGCTGCCCCCTTGCACGGGTGAGGCATAAATGCAATTTTGTTGTGTGCAGTGTGCAGTGTTTACTTGTGTGCTGTGGAGTGCTGTGTCACAATGACAATGGGAGTTGGAGTTTCCCAATGGGCTTTCTTGTCTGTCTAACAGTAACAGAAATGTGGTGATCGTTGCAGGCCAAAGTGGATGGGGGAGGTTGTGGAGGACATACAGAGCGCAGCTCTGCAACACGGAGATCAGTCAGTGCGTCACCACGGGGGACATCCGAGACTTCCTGGACGGCCAGGCCATGGCCTACAAGAGCTACGTGCTGCCGTCCCAGATGGACATCACAGAGTGCTTCACGCAGGGTGACGAGAAGGGCGAGCTGCTGCTGGACTTCCTGACCGAGGTCATCGAGTTCAGCAAGAATGCCTCTCCCGAGCTGAAAGAGGGCGTCATGGCGTTGCTCCGCCACCCTGACTGCAGCTCCGAGCAGGACGGGAAAGTCATATTCAACAACAACCTGGAGGTGCTAGTTCTAGACCCTTAGGGTGGTGTTAATTTATCCGAGTGGTTCTTAACCTTTTGTTCTTAAAGCACCCGCTTACCTGTGCCCAAGACAAGCCACGCACCCCCAACCCAAACTTCTACACGTGTATACATACTAAAAAATTATGTAAGTGATTAATTACGATGATTCTTCCTTGAGACATTAATCAATACTCTAATCAAATAAAGTGGGGACCAAAACATGCTTTAATTTGGAGTTTGATTTGAACAAATTAGGATGTTCCCGAGCAGAATTTCAGGCACAACCTCAACGCAAATAAAATTCTGTGCACCCCCTATCTCTGGCACACCCCCAGGAGGTTAAGAACCACAGATCTATCCTACCATCCTCACTGCATTACTCACTTTGTAAATGACCTGGGTCTGTCATTGAAGTTTAAGTATGAAGTGCATTTTTTATATTGTCTAAGTAATTGATACTTGTTCTCACGTGATGATACAGTACTTGATTGATAATTGATATGAGAATCTCAACTGCATAGTTTCTGGTGGTCTTCTTACTTTAAATGTAAAGGTCATGCAATCAACCTTACACAAATGCACAGTCATGATTATACTTCAAAAACATGTTGTTAACAGGAGTATAGTGGTTAAATATTACCTGGCATCAACTGATAAACCCAATATGGAGGTAGAGTTTAATGATTATTAGCTGCGTATTGCCTTGGTGAAGCACATATGCTCATATCAAGATCAGTTTGTTAACAGTTAATTGTTCCATTTTTAGTCGTTATCTCAACAATTTGCCACATGCTTATATATTACGTAGGTCACCATTTCCAAATGACTGTCGCAGGTCAGACCCGAAGGTGCCTTTTTTAGTGTAACTATGTGTATCAAATCAACATGTAATATTGTGTGCTTACACTGTATATGCCTAAACTTAAACCTAACCCTGAGGAACAGAGTGTGCACATCATGTTACATGATGTTGTTACACTGTACCTAATCAATGTAACAAGGTCCGTAAATACAGTGAAGTGAATTCAATTCACTTTCCATTTACTGAAGTGTAGTTTCACCAAATTATGGTCTCAAAACACGGTATGCGCAAGAATAGGTGAGGCACAGGCCTGCCGTGGCCTTTAAAGGTGGGGCACTGGCTTACTACACCGGCGACCCGGGTTCAGATCTGGCCCGGGTCAATTGCCAGACCTTCCCCGTCTCTATCTCCCCACTCGTTTCCTGTCGCACTGTCACTGTCCTGTCTCAAATAAAGCACAAACCCCCCACCCCAACAAATCTTTAAAGGGACACTGTGCAGGAAATGGTCAAAAAAGGTACTGCAACTATGCTGCTCATTGAAACTGGGCTGCCTATTTCCAAATTTGATCTTTACATGAAAGTTTACTAAGTAATAAACAAATATTTTCTAGTCTGGACCAATTACATTCATTTTTGCAGCTAAAATGGCTATTTTAGGAAATTCAAAATGGCGGACCATGGAGAAGATCCCCCTTTTCATGTATGAAAAGCGCAATTTTTTCAGTCATAATGAATACTTTGAATTTTATGGCAGTGGTAAGTATTCATGAAAAAGGTAACACTAGTGAGTGGGCAGCATGAATTCTGGAAATAAACAACTAAACACCCCCCCCCCCCCCCCCCCCCCCCCCCCCCCGAACAATCATCCTACAAAGGGGAATCATAAAAGGATCAATTTGCTTCTTTGCTTCACCACCTGTTTTTATTATTACTTGTTATGGATTGGGTCTGCACCAGGTGAACAAAGAAGCTGCCATACAGTAAGTGGCCACCATGTAACTTGAAATGATATTTCCATTTTGAGGAAATTGGTACTGAACAATAGCATGTGTAGCGCATTAGTGGTGTACATATGAGGATATGCTGCTCTATATCAATAGGGTGTTAGGTGGAGCGGTTGAAAAACTTGAAATATGTAACTAATGTATGAATAATTAATAAACTGACCTAACTGTACAACTGTATATTTGGGCATTCCATTGTTTACAAAGTCATAAGAAAGAAGTGTGTATTTAACCACAAGAAGGAGGTTGCAGCCACTGGAAAGGATACATACCGGTACACTGTACATGACTGCAATCATTTAACCTGGTTCTCTCTCGATGATTCTGGAACATTGTCAATCGCTTAGCTCTGGAAAGGTATGGGTGTGTTATAAACAGCTTGAACCTGATTGGAGAATTCACGTGGCTTTTTTTAAAATCACGTACTACTTCAACCACTGACTTGTATATACCCCGCCCCGCTATTCTGATTGGACAGGCTGTGAAATTTCTGATTCCGTTCGGGCTCGTCTAAGATTTCCAGACCCTCGTGAAGTTGAGCGGAAATGCACAAAGGCTCTGCGTGAGAGCCAGGCTAGCAATCATTGTGCAATGAAAGGCAATATTCTAGTCCTGGAACAAGAGAAATGTGGATTGACTGGAGCTTTACAGAAAATAAGGCCATTCTTTTATTATTATTATTATTATTATTATTATTATTATTATTATTATTATTATTATTATTATTATTATTATTATTCAACAACATACATGAACAAACAAAAACAACAATGCAAAAACAAACCAACAAACAAAAAAACACAAAAACAAAACCACATCACAGAAACCAGGCACTTTCACCCCGGCACCTCCCACCTCGCCCACAACTTCCCAAACCTTCCCATCTCCCCACTCCTCACTATGTTCTATCAGTCTGCGGTTGCCAGTGTACTTTTTATGCAGTGGTCTGCTGGGGTGGCTGCATAAGGAAGAGAGATGTTGCGCGGCTTGACAGACTGGTGAGGAAAGCTGGCTCCGTTGTGGGAGAAGAGCTGGAGAACTTCACTTCATTGTCATTGTTTGTTTTCTTTGAGCAAACTGCTCACCATCTTGGACAATAAGGCGCACCCACTCTACAACACAATCATCCAACAAAAGAGTGTGTTCAGCTAGAGGCTGAGAGCACTGAAATTCAGGACTGACTGACTGGGGAAATCATTTGTCCCTAGAGCCATGCAACTCTATAATTTGTCCATTAAGGACAAAGAGAAACTCCTGGACTTTTCTGAATGATCACCTTTTTTATTTTTATCTACTTTTTTATTTTTATATTATTTTTACTTCTCTTTTTAATCTACAGAGCAAACTGGAAAAAGAATTTCCCCTTGGGGATAAATAAAATTTAATCTAATCTAATCTAATCTAATCTGCAACCTGAAAAAAGGCCATTCTAATATAAAGGGTTTTTTAGTATTGCGTTTGGTGCCTGTATTCTGGCTGGACATAGACAGCCACACCAAGACCAGGTTAAGGGTTAAAAATTTTGCTGGCAGCAGTACAAGTTAACCCTGCATTGTGCAAGTTCACCAAGTTCAAGTTCACCCTTAGCCTAGCGAGCTAAGCCCTGCGGCCACTAGGGGCATCTAGGTTTCTAGGCTAGTTCACCCCCACCCTGCAAGTTCAAGTTAGCTGTAATCACACTGTTCAGGCCACTGACGGTTAATATGTACTTTAAGTGTAAGGATTTTGTTTGTTTTCTTAATTATGATTATTTTGTTCAGTCTGAGTGCTTCAGATAACCTTGTCACATTTGCTAGTCAGTCCCTGTTTTCCAGGATTGACATTGGCTGCGAAGCTACTTAGAAAAATCTCCACTTTTAATCTCAGAGATCTGGCAATCCGACCATGCTTGCATCTGTCCATTCTTACCTTCATTTTCCATTGGTGAATAAACTGTGTGGCATGCAGGAGTTGAGACAATGGACCACCTACACTCCAGGTCAAGTAATCTGTAAAGTCTTCTTCGCAGATGATGACCAATCTTTCTCTAAACATTCACAGCCTGCCTCTCCCTTTTTCTGTGTGCATAGTTCAAAACCACTGCAGGATGTTGTGCAAGACAATGTTTGACATGCTCAACTCGTGAACGTATATGAACCAGTGCCTTGGGATTGGGTTGATTGCTGTAATACCTGTAATATTTTGTTAGAATGTAGTTTTTTGTCATGTGCCACATTAAAAACAGAATATACTTTCTAAACTTAGTATAGGCTTCACTTAATACATGCAGCCCTGCCCATTAGTATAGCACATAATGGGAAATATCTCCAGACAACAAACAATAAGGTCAACCATGATTTTTACTATAGTTTGTGGTTGATAAAAGTACAAAATACACAACATTAAAAACTTAATTATGAGAGGGGAAAAAAGAAAAAGGTCATGGTCATTGGTCATTGGTATGGACACCCTTTACTGGATATCACTGTGAAAACCAATTAAGTAAGTAAGTACGTAAGTAATTATGCCCTGTATTATTCTTTATCCCACAGAGGGTAAATTCATGTCACCGCAGTATCACACATACAACGTACAAGTGTAGACAACACACATACAAACAGAGGACCAAAGAGTTAGACAGTATGTAACAGAATATAAATTAGAGATGATATTTAAAAAAAACAACTGTCTAAATAAATACACCAATACATTGTTTGAAAAAGCCAAGGGTAGTGCCATTTTAGCAGCATAAAAGTATGTTATTCAGAAATCTGCCAAACTGGATGTCGGGGTAAGGGGAAAAATTATCATTGAAGTCTGCAAAGCTTGGTGCAAATAGTGGGGAAAGCTGAAGGCCAAATAGGACCAGTCTTGGGTAGGCTAGTTTCAACAAGCATTATTTTAAACAGAAGTCTTGGGTAGGTTAGTTTCAACAAGCATTATTTTAAACACAAAACAGGGCTTTTTGGGTGGAGACCAAGGCAGATCCCATAGCTTCATAAAAGGGAACATCTGATATTTGTATAAGAAAACACGGACAAAGCACAATCCTTTTACAAATGTTTTAATGTCAGATGAGGCAATAGTACAGCTTTTCAGTAATGCCCACAAACAGGATGTTTGCATACTCTGCAAAAAAGTCTTTAAGGAAGGGAATACCCGACCAAAAATCAAGCATGGTATCAACCAGGAATCATAACAGGTGAAATATATTCTGACTTCCAGTTGAAAGATCCTGGTGGTAAAAACTTGTGCATATTTCCATTCATTTACGGATATATTACACATTTTGTAAATAAAATGAGGGGTTGCCAATACAAATAGGTTGGCGCTGTGTACATTAGTTGTAACCTTCTTGAAATGGAAGAAATAAAAGGATAAGTTGACTGAAATGTGCTTCAAACAGAATGCTAAAAAAATTGCAGCATTTAGGTTGCGACTGACTGGGATGGAAATGATGTGCCACAGTGCAGTGGAAATAGGTCTACTAGCAGGGGTGGAAAGTAACTAATTACTTTTACTCAAGTATTGTACTTGAGTAGCTTTTATGAATACTTTGTACTTTTTAAGTATTTTTTTAAATTAATACTTTTACTTGTACTTGAGTACATTTTGACCCAAGTAGTTTACTCAATTACACTGGAACCTGGCCTGAGTACTGAGTAAAAAAAAACCGACTGAGAGACAAAATGCCATGCACAATAATGCCACAATCCGCCGGAAATGAAAGATTGTGCAGGATGGCACACAGCATTTCCACTATTTTACTATCTTGTATCAATGTATTGGATGATGGCTGGTGCCAAGCAAGAGATATAGGTCATGGAGGACGATATTCAAGAAAAATAAACATGACATTCTCAAGAGGAAAGCTAATTAAAAGTAAGTAACTTTTACTCAAATTACATTTTAAGCGAAGTACTTTTTACTTCACTTGAGTAGATTTTTAGATAGGTACTTTTACTTGTACTTGAGTAGAATTTAGGCAAAGTAAAGATACTTTTACTTGAGTACACATTTTCTGTACTCTTTCCATGACACTAATACTATACTGCACATGGCTACTCCTGGTCACGTACAGTATGATTGTGATAGCTGAGGGTGGTAAAGGGGATTGGCTGTGATGGTGACTGTATGAGACTGGAATTTCACTGAGCAGCTGCGGCCAGGACTCCCTTGTGTATAGAGCTCTAGCCTGTTATGCAACAAGGACACTCCCCCCTACACACGTTCACATTAGCTTAGGGCTCCCTCCACCAAGACACTCCAAGTTTTACTACCAAAAGCCACCCTGCAAAAGCACTAAAGGTAACAGTTTCTTAATTTTGACTTGTGTTATATTCTTGAGAGCCAACTTGGGCGGTCAGATTTCTGTTGTCCAGTCTTGCACGTTAAATGTCTGTATGTGTACTGTCTATGTCTATATTGTCTATGTCTATACCTAAAGTATGTCTATGTCTCTGCATAGGAAAGTAAGAAACGTAATTTCAAATTCTTTGTATGACCCGTGCATGTAAAGAAATAAACAACAAAACCGACTTGACTTGACTTAATATCACCCATCTGGCTGAAAGTCCTCCCGAGCAAGAAGTTTGACCAACTGAAAGCAACTATAGTGGACTTTGTGCAGCTGAACTCTCAGCACATGGCCACGGCTGGCTGGCTGGCTGCGGCGGTGATTTAATGTCTGTTGTTGTTGGCTGTTTTTAAGACTTTCTAGGAGTGAGTGACACAGGAAACTGATCGTCATGGACACCTCTGCAGCATCCCAGGCCCAGGCTGGCTACACGGGCGACTACGTCCAGCGATTCCAGTTCTACCTTCAGCATTCTGGGGAGCACACGGCCATGCGAGAGTTCATGGACAAAGTTCTCCCTGCTGAATTTGCAAGGTGGGGGCAAAAAAGCATGAGCATGAAAAAACATTACAGCATTATAAACAATGTTGAATTATGTAAATGCAATATGATTTTCATTATGTTGCAATACATTAGACCAAAAGTACAGTAGCCTGCTTTTATTTTACCTATCTCGTATGTAGGGGAGATATGGAGGGTTAAGACAATGAATCACAAACTGGATGAACATGATTCCTATACTGCTTAACTGTCTGCTGTCCTATACTGCTTAACTGGGTGGAATTAAGCACCTTGTTCTACCATCCACCCTTCTTCTTGTCAGCTTGTTTTACTAGATGAACTACAACATCTCTTTCTCTTTAGTTTTCCTTATATACATTTTACTGCACCATTAAACTGCTACCCTCTGTATGTCCACTTCACCACATCTGGATGGAGGCCAACTGCCTCCACAGACTGTTTACTTTAACCGTGTGACACTATAAGCCCTAGCTGCATTAGATAATTGCACTTGTTGAAAGGTCATGGTTTATTTATGACTGAATTTAAAGAACTCAAATTAGTTGTTATAGAATATGCTGGTTGCTAAATTAATCATTATCACATGTAAATATGGATTTGCCTGACTTAATGACTAGCCAAGTGTTTGGCCTTGTTATTATGTTTCATAAGGTGGAAGTATTCAATAAACTGAATAAACCTCGAAAAGACATCGGAATCCTGTTGCAAAATAGAAAGGATATTAGATGAGGTGGTATGAAAGGCATAAAGTTTACATTTAAAGAAGTTATTGATTACACATTTGTAAAACATGAGCTTTTGTCTGTTTTAGAATTGGAGAAGGAAAATCTGATGTGAAGTATCTTGGGGTTGGAAGTGGCCAAGGTAGGAGCGGGCTTTTTGCATGCTCTGATTCCCTGTTCTATGTCTCCATCTAGTGGCCATTTCTACTGTAATATTTGTGTCTGCTATGTGTCAATATTTAATCAGAATAACTTGAATTGTAATCAGAATTGTAGTCAGTAGCCTATTATTAAACAAGCAATCGATCTGTTGTGTATTATGCAGTAATTGCCTATACACTACACAGCTATGTGCAAAAGTGTTCATTTTCTGTAACATTTAATGATAGTCTCTGCTTATAAAGCATTAATAATACTTAGTAAATAATGAACAAAACATAAACAAATGTTTATAAATGACTGAGAAATGTTAATATTTTTTATTTATCAAACATTATGAATTGTTTGTAAATGAATAAAAAATACTCTGTTGAAAGGTTTGTAAAATCTTTAACATATTTGTAGATATTTTATAAAGCATGAATAAAATGTTTTGTTCATGATTAGTTAATTATTTACTGTCTTTATAAGCAGGCATTACTGTATTATAAAGAGTTACCTCATTTTCTTTTCAACAGGTGAAATGGATTGCCACATGCTGAATATTCTGAAGTCAAAGTTCCCCTCGTCTCCCCTCAGTGCTGACATTGTGGAGCCGAGCACTGATCTCATCGGAAACTTCAAAAGTGAATATAACTTTCAAAACCTCCATCTACTCACTTAAGCAATAAAATCAGCATGACACCATCATTTCAGTCCCCAATTTCCCCCATGTTATCTCTGTGTGAACTCCAGCAGAAGGTTGAGTAAGTCATCACATTCTACTCCATCTCCAAATAAAGATAATTAAAACTTTTATATATTTTTAATATGCTCCACTGTAATAAAGAGATGAGTATGGTGCCAGCGTTTAAATCCCAAGTTCCTTGATATTAGGCCTATCTATCTCCATTCCAAATTTAGACAGAATAATGTACCTATTGGCCCTATCGTGGCTCTAACGGTAGGGCACTGGGCTGCTACACCGGCAAAACGGGTTTGATTCAGGTCAGGTCCTTTGCTGATCCTTCCCCGTCTCTCTCTCCACACTTGTTTCCTGACAATCTATCACTATATATATATATATATATATATATATATATATATATATATATATATATATATATATAATTTTTAATTATTATTATTATTTTTATATGTATATATTTTTTTAAATAAAATGACTAAATAAAATAATAATTTACCTAGGTGTTGTTCCATCTCCTTTCAACAGGTTCTGTGGCGAAGGACGCAAACTTCCAGAAGATTCCTTTCACGTGGCACCCGGTGTCATGCGCTGACTATGAGAAGCAAGTTAAGGGCATTAAAGACGCCAAGAAATTTGATTTCATGTCCATGATTCAGGTACAGTTGTTGTGCAGTTATGCCCACCAATTTGTGGAACATACATTTGTGCTATAGCCTAGCAAAGGGGTTTTGAATCGACTGAATCGTTCAGTAGGCCTTTTTTTTTTACAAAGTGTTAATAAATAATTCAGGCCTACCACAGTAAGTTTTAATAAAGCTTTTAAAAAGCGTTTTTTGCAAACTGTTAGCCTATAAGTGACAGTAATAGCTGTATTTGCATAGCATAGTTCATATAATAAAGTTCAAAACTTTTAACAGTTTGACAGGAACACCTGGTTTGCAGATTATCTTGCAGATTATGATCCTTAATCCTCACCTTTCCATGCTCTACAGATGCTCTACTACATGGATGACTACGTTGCCGTCATCAAGTTCTTCCACACTCTCCTGAGAGAAAAGGGAAGGCTGATGATAATTCATGAAGCAGGTCTGCAAATTAGTTGTTTTCATCTAAATTGACTTTTCTATCAATTCTTTCTGTTCAGTATTGTACACACATGCAAATGCAACTGATGTAGGCCTACTGTACAGTTCATCATTACGAATGGACTTGTGACAGTTTATGTACCAGAAGTGGGCAAACTCAGGCCCAAGCAGCCTGCTGAGCCATTTTGAGCCTTCGCTATAGCCTTTGTTATTGTCTATGTTACAGTCACCAAAATTGTAATGACCTGTAGCTTCATATATCTTAATATTTATTCATGCGCTCCTCTCACGTTTAGCTGGCAGTGGCTGGGGGACCCTGTGGAGCACCTTCACAAAGGACCTGTGCACCAAGTCGGTCACCAAGTACATCTCGGCGGGAGACATCAAGGGGGAGCTGGACAAGATGGGTCTGAAGTACGAGGAGCACAGCATCCCCAACACCATGGACATCAGCGAGTGTTTCGTACCGGGCAGCCAGCTGGGGGCCATGCTTCTGGACTTCATGACCGATCAGGACAGCTTCGAGAAGGCCTACAGCGCCGAGACCAAGGCCAAGATTCTGGACCTGCTCCGCAGCAAGTGCTGCACGGAGAAGGATGGTCGCTTTATGTTCGACTGCAGCCTGACCGCTTTGCTCATACATGCTTAAAAGGTGCACTGTGTAGGATGGTGGCCAGAGTAGGTATTGCAACTATTCCGCTCACTGAAATTGGGCTGTGTACTGCCAGATCTGACATGTTAATGAATATTTACCAAATAATGAACAAATATTTACTAGTCTGACTAGAAGTACTAGAAGTACAGTAGGTTTGCAGCTAAAAATGTCTATTACTGGAAATTCAAAATGACAGACAACGGAGATTCCCCTTTTCATGTTTCCAGTCATGAGGAATACTTAGAATTTGATGGTGTTGGTAAGTATTCATGAAAAGGCTAATATTTGTGAATGGGCAGCATGGATTGTGGAAATAAACTACCAAAAAATATTACACGGTGCACCTTTAACTCTTGAAAATAGTTGCCTGCAGCGCGTCTGACATGGTTGGTTGTTATAACTGTTGACTTCAAGTCAAAGACACTGTCAGAAGGCATCAAGATAAGTCAGACAGCAGGCATCGAGATTTTCTAGTACCATTTTAAACCATCAAGTGGACTGGTGCCATGTTAAATTTGTATTTCTTTTTCAGGTGTTCAAGCCATGCTGACCGTTAGAGGGCAGTGCAGCACACTGTTGATAAAATACAAATAGCTGGATCTACAGCAGAGGTCGGCAAAGTCAGGCCATGAGGGCCACATGCGGCCCACTGCACCATTTCATCTGGCCTGCAGAGCCTTTACAAGAAATGCAACTTTAATATCCAAAATGATACTGTCACCCAACATTCTTAAAACGACTCCTCAAGACAGTGGTGTTGCAGGCTTGAAATTAATCAAATACATAGGCTACTGTATTAATCTGAATACATTTCATTAGGAAATGCAGGATTGAAATAGCCAGTGGGTCATGTCATAGTACATTAAAGGACCAGTTTGGTCAATTTCAACATGCAGTTGTAATGCTCACACTACCCTGGACTTGTCAGTACCTGAGATTTTTTTTTCTTCTTCTTCAGCCTTTTCCGAGATCTTGGTCATTGTAATGGGGGCAGCTCTTTGTTTACATTTCATAAAAACATTTTTATTTATTCCCAAAAACATCCAAAAGGTTATACAACATCAGCAGACAACTAACAAACAGCGGTGCCTTATGGGAAAATATTTGGAGTAGGCCTATGTTAATAAAAAAAAAAAAGTAAACAAACGCTGCCCCCATTAGAATAGCTCATATCTCGTAAAGGGCTTAGCCGAAAAATGTGGCATCACCGGGTACTGACAAGTCAAGGGTAGCGTGAGCAATACAACAGCATATTGAAATTGACTGAACTGGTGCTTTATGACGGGCAAAATGTTTGCGACATCTGGCCCTTCGTTCAATGTTCTTAACCCAATGTGACCCTTCGGCCAAAATAATTGCCCACCCCTGATCTGCAGTATATGGTAATAATCAGGGCTGTAGTGGAGGGTAAACGCACGTAAACGCCGTTTACGCACCTCTGGAATTTAGGAAATAGCGTTTACCCACCTCTAAATAGCGTTTACCCACCTCTAAATAGCGTTTACGCAGCTCTTAATGGCAATTACGCACGTCAAAGTTCCCTGTTCCTTGTGATCTGCCGTTGGAATAATCCAAAATAAATGTGGTGTCATTTAAAAAATATTGTTGAACATACTTAACGCTTTAGTAGGAATCATTTAGTAGGAATCCACTCCAGGTTTCTCTCTACCGTTCGCAAATTAGTCACGCCCTTCTCATCAAATCTAGCCACTCCGCAACGTTTGTCCGAAAGAAGTAGGGGACAAGCCAGTGCGCCCCATGTTTACAAGCGAAAGCGCATCTGCCCGCCGGTTCTACGGACGGCAATGCCGATAGAAACGCAAATGCACGTTCGCGGTGGAGTTGGGGAAAAAATCCCGCGTGTGAAGCCAGGTATGAAAGTAACCTAACACAGGAGTAAGCCTAGTAACACCACCAAATCCATCATTTAGGGAGGTACAAGTTTTGTTACACCTTGTCACAAGACTTAGCCTAAAAATTATTTCATGATCTGACATGTCCAAGTTATTTGCAAAAGCAATTTCTCAGAGCTAGAAGGACTCATTCCTGAGTAAAGAAATTATAAGCTTCTTCTTCATCAGCTTCTTCTTCTGTCTATTTCCTTTGCAGTTATTGATAACGCTGTATGGGTTAGCTTATGAATGGTAGGTAAAACTCCAGTTCCTCTCTTAATGGCTGCAGTGCCTATTGCTAATCTATGAGCACCATGCCACTACAAGTAGGCCCTAGCCTAGCTAAGTAGGCCTAATGGTTGATGGTGGTGGGGTAAATTGTGAGGTGTCTTATAAAAATATAAGCCTAAAATGTAGCCTAATAGCACTTCATTATCAATTCAGTTGAAAACCACAAATGCTGTGTTTTTTATATTTAGTTTCCAATGTTATAGCCTAATGCCATTCATCTTTGTGGGGAATGGCTGAGATGGGCCTACAGTACATGATGGTGAATCTATTTTTAAAAACCTAATGCAGAAAGTGGAATAGGCCTATGAAATTGAGCTGCATTGTTATGCTGTTGAGCTACTCCAATATAGGTGTTAGGCCTACTATCTAGGATTGTAGCAAAGGCACACTCTGCATCATATGATCACACAAATTATGTGATAGGCCTATAGGCCTAACTGAAGAGATTTTAATTGTCATTTATAGTAGACAAATGAATGTGCATGCCAAAAAGTTCTAGTGGCTTTTAAACAAATGACCATTTTGGATGCGTTGATACCGATACTTTATAGGCCTACTATCATGCCTGGCCTCAAACCCATTTTCATACCTGTAGATACACAGATACACCGATGATACACGCGTCGCGTCGCGTCACGGTCTGTCTGATCAAAAAATTCATAGTTTACCCACCTCTAATTTGACCACTACAGCCCTGGTAATAATGAACCAATGATTTTTATATTGAATGCAGCTAGACAAAAACACAAACACTGGGGAAGTGAAGGGAAGCAAGAATAGGATCAATTTTACATTTATGATTCTTTCTGACTCATACCTTGTTGCTTTTCTGCTTTTGTGTGCTTCTTTTTGCGTCATTTGACACATTTCTAGTCTGAATCATCTATATATAGTATTGCTATGCATGCATTTTTGATGCTACCACTGTTTTTATAACTATATGGCCAAATTATTAAAATGTTTGGTTACTTTCATTTCATTTCAATAGTCTTCAATGAACAATGTCCAGTCTACACTATGTCCCAAGTTCCAACATGTTAACATATTGGCCAGAAGGTGGCGCCCCTTGCCTGTTACATTTTATGAGTCCACATACGGGAAATAAGAGACCAGCGACAGAGAAACTGAAAGTGATGTCTGATCAAATGCACAATTTCATTGATATGATGCTCATCATCGATTGGAGGCTAAATTAGCTGAAGTGTATGGTCCACCAGCTGAAGTTGTGTTGCTCCGGCGTAAAGTCCTTTTCAATATAGCCAATAAATTACGGATTTGTGCTGGATCTGTTGTGCAATTTCTGTCTGATTACTCCAGTGGCTGCATAATAAGTTTGGCTAATTTACACCAGTGCATTCTTGTCAAATGCAAATTCCTCACAACTTCTGTCTGCCTCCTGAAGGGAGTGAGAGGCGGTCTCTCTCTTGAAACCTAATTGAAAATCTCCATGACTTCTTTTCCTTCTTCATCCGTAAGTCTTCTTCTCCAAACCCAAGCTACACAGACACACACACCTTTCTCTCTCTCTCTCTCTCTCTCTCTCTCTCTCTCTCTCTCTCTCTCTCTCTCTCTCTCTCTCTCTCGCTCTGTCTCTCTCTCTCTCTTTCTCTCGCTCTCGCTCTCTCACACACACACACACACACACACACACACACACACACACACACACACACACACACACACACACACACACACACACACACGTATAGCCTTCTCTCTCTCTCTCTCTCTCTCTCTCTCTCTCTCTCTCTCTCTCTCTCTCGGTCTGTCTCTCTCTCTCTCTCTTTCTCTTGCTCTTGCTCTCACACACACACACACACACACACACACACACACACACACACACACACACACACACACACACACACACGTATAGCCTTCTCTCTCTCTCTCTCTCTCTCTCTCTCTCTCTCTCTCTCTCTCTCTCTCTCTCTCTCTCACACACACACACACACACACACACACACACACACACACACACACACACACACACACTCACACACACATACACACACACACACTTACTATACATACATACTACACATACTACACACAACTCCTTCCTCTTAACGGTGCATTCTGCTATCAGTGAAATGACAGAGTATTTGTCACCGTGATAATAAACCCCAAGGCTCCAGGAGCCAGATGTGTGTGTGTGACTCCAGAAGACTCCATCCTGCTCTGCTCTGCTCTGCTCTGCTCTGCTCTCCTCCTTCCTCAACACATACAGTACAGCGTGCTATTCCCTGAGGCTCAGGGCTGGACTGGCCATCCGGCATAGCTGGCATTTCCTGGTGGGCCCCGCACCCTCGTGGGCCCCTATTTTCAGAAATGTAAAAAATATATATATATTATTATAATTTTGTTTAACATTTCTGAAAATAGGGGCCCACCAGGGTGCGGGGCCCACCGGTGAGTCAGTTGTGTGCCGCTAATTGTGAGGGGCCCTTTAAGCCAAAAGTGCCCGGGCTGGCTCTATTTCTCCCTCAGTCCAGCCCTACTGAGGCTTGCACTTGCACAGCACGACACATTCTACTATAATATAAACAAAAAAAACCTCCTCGATTGCAGTTCAAAGGCCCATTATGTGCCAGTTCAACTGTAGCTTTTAGGTGCTTATAGAGGGAGGTGACGTGTTTTGAAGGGTTGCGGTTGCATGAAGCACACTGATAAATTTGCTCTGGTTGCTTGGGTAAACACTGGGTGGCACTTCACCTTTCAACTAGGGATTTTCACAACCAGTGTTTTTTTTCATTATTATTATTTCTCCACACGCAAGCTCCTGTTTGCAGAAAGCAGTCTCTGTCACCACCAGTGCTTGACTGCCTGCAGAGAAACAGTGTGATTGTAAACAGCCTGGGCTATCTGAAGATTGTAATGGCACCGAGTTTTTCTTTTATATCCTGCTTGTTCACTTTGTGGGACGGTGCTAGTGAAACAATTCACAATCTTCCCTCCCTACAGCCGTGTGAGTGGAGAGCCACAGAGAAACACACTGAGTGTTGAGTAGCAAGTCTGCTCTGTATTCGCAATGGCTCAAGTGGACAGGAATGTATTGCACGTAGCGTAGTCTGCCTTTTAGCAGTATAGATAAATGACAAAAAAAAATCAACTCGATATTATGAAATCTGATATTGTTTGACAGCAATATTGATATCGCGATATAAATTCGATATATTGTACAGCCCTATGGTGCTGCGGCAATCATACAGTACACATCATTTACAGCAAATTCATGACCAATGTCCAGTGGCCTGTTAAAATGCTAAGAAAACACTTACATTTTTAATTACAGTACAATGAATTTTAATTATCTTTATACCTTAACATATTTAAAATGACAATCCTCGTTCATCATCACTGTGATTGAGAAGACAACACATTGTTTCACATGTTTCTCCCCTTTCTCCCCTAGGCCACTTCTGCATCCTTTCCTTCATTTTTTGTGTTGAACACGATCCATCTCTCTTTCCCCGGACAGTGCAGCCGACACCTGCCGACAGCTTTAAGTCAAAGTTAGTGCCTGCCGTTTTTCACGCTGCCCAGACCTCGCAGAGGGTGAATAAAAGCCTCTCCCCATTACAAGAGATCCCTCTCATTGCCCACCCACCCCCCACGCCCCCATTCCTCCCCCCCTTTTCCGCTGCCCCTCTCCCGCTATCAATCACAGCCTCTTATCACCCATCATGTCAGAGCGCGGACCTCTGTGAGACTTCGGCAGGACATAAACTCGGCCCTTTAATGTATCAAACAGCCTGTAATGGGCAGAAGCTGAAGCGCGACCTTGAAATATAGCCCTGCTACGAAAACCCTCTCTGAATGCCTGTACTGTACAGCTTCTCTCCTCAGAATTGTCTTTTTTCCCCTCCTCCTCCTCCTTCTTCGTCTTCTTCTTCTTCTTCTTCGTCTTCTTCTTCTTCTTGGTCTTCTGTTTCGTCTTCTGCTCCCCTTCTTCTTCCTCTAGCCTTCTACCTCCAGCCTTAAAAAAAGAGCTAAGCCAACATGAAACCAGTCATTAAAACCCTTAAACATATCTATGCTCACTCGGTTTAAAACCCCTCATTCAGTGTTCGCTGCCCGTCACAGACTCTGTCTTGATCCTCGCCTAAATCTTCTGCTGCTGTAGCTGAGTGTTGGAGCTTACTGGTTAAACGTTTTTCACTGCAACAATATTGGCTGTTTAGTAAAACTGGCTGCTAGACTGTCTAGTAGTTTTGTTTTGTTGGTTTGTTGCTTCATTGAGGTCATCTTTCATTTTGGTTTGTACTGACCTGACTTACTTGATTTAAGTCACTTTGGGTTCATAGGCCCTTGACGTCGTACAACCTCCATTTCACTCTCATGGTGGCTTTCTGTTCAAGCTCTTTCTCTCTCAGACATTTCTGTGAATGACTGCAATATGCCTGATGAAGATCCAAACCAAACCATGAGCATATTTAGGCCAGTCATATACTGTACTCCTGGGGTGGATTTCTTGAAACCAAAGTTGCTTATTACATTAGCTACTTTGTTGTTTTCAATGTATTTTCCCATTGGCAACTACCGACGTTGCTAACAGGCTAACAACTTCCCTTTTGAGAAATGCACCCCTGATTTCTGTATAAATCCTCTGCTGTTGCTTCTGAGTTGGAGCTGTTTGCTTTTGAGTTCTACACCTCTGACAATAGTTGGGTGTCTAGGGATGTGCTGGCTATAGCAGGGGTGGCCAACCAGTCGGAGACCAAGAGCCACATTTTGTAATGTGTCACAGCAAAGAGCCACATCGGCACACAAACATCACGCGGGCAAACAAGCGCACACCCACCAACATGGGCATCACCCATCCTTCTCGCACCACAGATCAGCAACAACATACACACAGCAAAAAGACAAACAACAACACGGGCATGAACATCAACCATCTCTTCCTTACACACACACACACACACACACACACACACACAGTGTCAGATTGATGTTACACTCCAACTAAATGGCCTGACTAAAAGACAATCCTGAATATAAGATGACCACCACCCCTTTTTTTGCTGCTTCAATTTTTTGGGGGAAAAGGTTTTTTCAAGATAAAAAAAATGTTGTTTGACATAAGAAGACACCACTGGTCAAAATTCTGTTCATAAATTCTTTCACATTTTAATAAAACACGTTTCACAGCATAATTTCCATAAGCACTCGTTATAACAGCACAAATATAGTTAAGCGGCATAAAGATTCCCCGCCTCTCTTCATTCGGGGGTTAGACGCACACAGGCACATCTTTCTTGCGCACAGATGAGATGACCATTGGATGTCTGGCGACGACACCATCCAAAACTTAACAAGGTGGTTCGTCAAATGGCCGTTCATTTTCCATAACGTTTCAGCGGGTGCTGACAATGGGCCGGGGGAAAAAACAAAGTTTTCCTTTTGAAACTAAACTGAGCGGGGAGAAGCGACAAGTCGAGTCGATCGGTTTCCCACCTTCACGCTGTCTGCCCGCACGGCTTTGACAATGGCTGAGACTATAACGGCCGACATTCATAGCGAAAACCAGAATGAAACATTACTTTTGGCGCTATTTTGTCTATAGCCCGCGAAAATTAGACGATTTTAAACCTAAAACATCCTTTCACATTCGGGTCAATAGCCATGTGCACTCCGTCTAACAGAGTGCAGAGATGGCTACGCAGCACAGAGATTCTCGGCATCTCTGCTCCAGACAGACGGCTCTCTCTTGAGCAGATAATCATTTGCACATTTATTACCGCCATATTCGAGCGATGGAATTAAAGAATATGGACAGTACATTTTCTTGACCTTATTGAGAGTTGTATTGCCTTGAGGAGTGATGGCCAAATCTTTCAGGTTAAAATGTTGCCGCTATTTTGTCTAGTAAGCGAAAGACGCGGTCACTTTTTAAAGCGCTATTTTTAGAACGCTTAAATCACGTCTTGTATTTGGGCCAATGCAGTAACAAATTTCACACACCAACGTGATCATTCAGGGCACTTTAGGCAAGGCCTACTACACCTACCAAGACCACAGGGCACTTATTTGTCACAGTTCTAATCAACTTTGTGTGCGCAATTCCAATGCATATTGCCTATGGGACATAAACACAAACTTGGGCATGAACGCAAGAGCCGCAAGACACCAGGCAAAGAGCCGCATGCGGCTCGAGAGCCGCGGGTTAGCCACCTATGGTCTAGTAGAAGGCTATGTTTTTTCTTCCTTCAGGTCAACACTCATGTGGGCTTGTAGTGAGCAAACTCAGTACACCTGATGAAGATCTGAACCAAAGCATAGGCCTAAAATGTTACAGTTGTAGAGTTTTGTTGCAAAACAACGTACCCACCATTTTTGTTTCATCTATGTGTGAATTCTTGCCATTCAAATATTTTGACAGCATACTTTTTAAACCTATATAAAATGCATTTTATATACAAAATACAAAAATGTCAATTTTCCAAAATAGATATACGTCATTTTGCAACAAAGCTCTTCAGTTTTAGGCCTATGTTCAGTGTCCTATACAGAATGATGTAGAGTATATAATGATAATGAAGGTGTTTGTTGTTGACACTAAACTCTTTTTTCTGTCTTCATTCATAGTCCATCACTCAGAGACAAGGACAGCCATATGTCTCCCTGATACGCCCCCCGGCCCTAACCACATGTTCCACATGCTTCGCTAACCTATTCATTTTTAAACACCTACATTTTCATACATGGATAGCCTATCACAAAGTGCATTGGAATTGCTAATGCTGGTGATGTGCAAAGACAGCCATGGACCTGCTTTGGATCATCATGTGCAGTCTCATAGTGGACATAAGCATGGTGTCTCGTCAAATATGGCCTGTCAAATATGGCGAGTTTAGTTTAGTTTAGTTTGATGTTTATTTGACAGGGACAGTGCACAACATACAATTGAGCCAGATTATAGCCACAAGGCTGATTTTTCATAGTCCCTGGATAGGAATTGATGTTAAGTTTAAAAAGATGATTAGAATGAATAATAATACAAAAAATATAACAACAAAACAAGTAATGGGTGAAACTATGTGCAGATATAGGCTTAGAGCTGTGCTATAAATCGTTCCTGGATCAAGGGTTAGGGTCAAGTCAACTGGTTGCTCATTTCAATGGAGCAGTGCATTATGTCAGGATAAATTACGTGTGCTGCCTGTTCAAGTGGTTGCCTTGCTTTGTCACTGCAATTCTTCTGAGAACTTGCAGCTTCAATTCTTGTTCCAACAAAAAAAAAATCATTTCTCTTTTCTATTTTATGGCTGACGAAGGATAATATCAATTTTCCTCTTTGCAAAGTAGTGCAGTCAGTGGTTTTGATATATGGAGCCATCCACGGAAAACAAAGATCTAGATTAGCCCCTGTCTACCTCATTAATCGAGGCCAATCCATGAGAACCGCTCAATTCAAGATGTACTGTACTGTACGTACCGTATGCACACTCGTCTGATTAGATGAGGAAGATTAGTGGAGATGGCAGTGATTTACGGTCCGTTAATGACATTATTATGGCTTATAAACGTGTTACACATGCCACATATTTAATCTCCAGCAATGAAAAGGGGCCATTATGGAGATTCTATTAACTGACCCGATTCCCATTTTGATCCATGACTTGCAATTGAATATGTCTCCCACTAAAAAAAATAATACAAAAATCTAAAGATCTTATTTTGGTTCTTATTTTTGGCAGCGATGAATCCTCCGCTCTCTTCTTCCTCTTCTTGAGGAGAAGCGATCGCCTCCCTCAGCAAAAGAAGGAGAAATGAAAAGCCATGATGATGAATGTGATGAATCGGAGTGAAGTTAATTAGACAGAGAGAGAAGCGCAAGAGCGCCAAGCTCTCGAGGCAAACGTGCGTCTGTGTTTTCTTTAATTAAGAGTGATAGTCAGATGTTCGCAATGTCAATACCGAGGGCTGCTAGGGTGCTTTAATCACACTCTATTGAGTCACGACCCAGAAAACATGAGTGATTCTAATAATGTATTGATACTCTGTACAGGTATCAATCATCCAATAATTTCCCCCTCTCTCTCTTTGCCTCTCTCTCTCTCTCTCTCTCTCTTTCTCTCTGTCTTTCTCACCGTCGACAGCGTTGTCTGCGCTGTTGTCATTTAATTTTTAACTGCCAATATTTTCGCAGGCGCTTCATCTGTTTAATAGGTAGGACTCGAAGAGGGGGCAGATGGCATTTAAATGCTAATTAAACTGGGGGAGTATGTGTCCAAAGAGAGCAGTGCATGAAACCTGGACTGTCTGCCGCTCTCTCTCTCTCTCTCTCTCTCTCTCTCTCTCTCTCTTTCTCTCTCTCTTTCTCTCTTGCGCGCACAATCTTGTGTGCAGAGAGGATGGTACAAGGATCCGTTCAGTTTTATTAAAGAAGTTTTGTTTTAACTTCGGTAATATTAAAAATCCATTCTCGGCCCCGGCGCAGATCCATTC
>NC_085869.1:24542076-24592076 GCF_034702125.1 Engraulis encrasicolus | reverse complement strand
TGTGCTGTAAGACGATCTCTTTTAATAGTGTGTGAAATAGGAGGCATTGCCATAACTAAGCAAATGGCGGTGTGTGTGTGGACATGTGTGTGTGTGTGTGTGTGGACGTGTGTGTGTGTGTGGGCGTGTGTGTGTGTGTGTGTGTGTGTGTGTGTGTTTTGGGGGTGGGGGTGAATGGGGTTGAGAGAAAAATAAAATTACAAGACAGAGAGGTGAGCTCAGTTGTGAGGGCATGCATAGGATTGATTATATATATACATATATATATATATACAGTATATATATATATAACTTAACACAGAGAGCCGATGGGGTTTTGGCTGTAAAAAAAAAAAAAGAAGGGGGGATCATGGTCTAACCTCACTGGTCTAAGTCCATCAACTGTTAATCGAAAAATGACTGCGACATTGGGCTTACATATTTTCATTTCCAGCAGGTGACAGAGGTGCTTTACAAGTGACTGACTCATGAACGGTCAAGGTACAAGAGAGTCAAACAATCTCTCCCTCTCTTTTTTTGTTTTGTTTTAAAGGCCAGTGATGTAAATATTGGCTGCATCATCCCAGTATCTTGCTTTGGGTATCAGCTTGTTCTCTGCAGAATTCTTTATTCCCCCGATAAGCAGCGGGCTTCTGTGTACCTGGGCTGCAATATTTGTCCTTTTTCTTTTTCGCATCACATTTCCAGCATGGCCTGCTGCCTAGCCGCACTTTGTATACACTATGTGTGTACTGTACGCCCTAGAGAGTATGTGACAAGAATGACACAAGTTCATACTGTTTCACAGCTTTCACAATCGCTGCATCATGAGCAAACCTACGTATGTTACCATGACAAAGCATGCTACCTTATTCATGTACAAGTTCAAATTATTAATCTTGAGTGTTTCCTGTCTTTGACCCGTTAAGACATGCCATTATAAATTTGCTGTTACCAGAATGGCAATGACCAAGTAGTGCATTAAAGGCCCTGTGTTATGTCATAATAGTGTAGTACTATGGTAGTTAACTTTTCAATGACTATTACAGCGTGCCACAGGAGGTCACGGCGTGCATTTTGGGGCAACTATATCATTTCACATAGAGTATTCACGATTTTGACTCATTTAAAAGAGAAGCTTCAGACTGTCGGTACATAGACTGCGGTCCATCCATCCAACCATGTGAGTGAAGACGGGCCACAATGATCAAGCATACTATCCTGTGCTTGCACACAGAATTATTCATCCTGAGCCTATCCTATCTGAGTTGTCCTTTAACATACAGTATTGGCTAATTTTGCATTCATTCAAAAAGATTCTTCTGACTCTCCAGTAGGTAAAGTACTGTCATAGATGGTTATATAAGTTCTATGAGTACTATACTACATAGCCTACACTAGATTGTGCTCTGCGCCCATCCAACTTGGCTGTGGGATGATTCAGCCAGGCTAATTACAGGATCCGTCTCTCAAAAGACTGTGTGGAATGGGGAGAAAATGGCTTCACTCGGGGGGAGGAGAGTGAGACAATGGATTCCTAAATCCAATCCAGGAAAAAAAGAGGATTTCTTACCGCACAAGCTCCCGTTGAACCGACTGAGTTCTCGAGCGCAAAATCGTGGTATCACTCGAGTGTTTAATTACAGTTGAGTGACTTTGCACCGAGTCCTTGACCCAGTTCAGATGCCTTATCGCATCTTGGCTGTGCGCGCTGAGTCAAGATTACTTTTTAAACTTCTGGAGAAAGGGGGGTGATGGGGGTGCAGAAAACAAGCTAATGCTATTTCCCCAAATACACGGGCAGACACACAGCCCAAAGCCATTTAGGAAGCAATAGCCCATTCCAAGATGTGGCATCGGGCTTGGCATCCGCCGTAGCTTTCAAATTCCTTCTCCCCAGCCAGATGGCCGCCAGAATTACACATTTTTTAATCTAAACCATGAACCTCCCCATAGGCTCGGGGAAAATCTTCTCGGAATACCCATTTTGGATTTATATTTGCAGGGGGAGCTACATACTGTTACCCCGAGGGTCAGATGTAAATGGTAAACACACCCGTTTGAAGGCAGACACTCCAGAGAGAGAGAGAGAGAGAGAGAGAGAGAGAGAGAGAGAGAGAGAGAGAGAGAGAGAGAGAGAGAGAGAGAGAGAGAGAGAGAGAGAGACAGAGAGAGAGAGAGAGAGAGGGGGGGGGTGCCAGGACTGGTACAGAGAGAGAGAGAGAGAGAGAGAGAGAGAGAGAGAGACAGAGAGACAGAGAAGCAGAGAGAGAAGCAGAGAGAGAGAGAGCTAGGACGGGATTTTGCTTGGGGGCTGAGCTATGTCCTTGCCTTCAGCCCAGCCCTCCTCTTGGAAGGAACGCTGAGACATGCCACCCCCAGAAGATGTTATACAGCAGAGTTGCCCGTCGTCCATCTCGTGCTCTCTGCCACGGAGTTGCCAGGCGTAGGTGTGCTGTGCTCCCCCAACGCCACCACGCTGGCACGGGAAATGAATCCGGCTGACACTAATGAATATGGAGGATGGGAACCATCAAACAGAGGGGGCCAAGTACCTCCAGTGGGCTGTGAGGCAGGCATGATATTTTTTATTCTTTAACGGTTTACAGCCAGGGACGCTGACTGCTTTGGCCAGGCCCGGGGATAAGTCGTCCCGAAAGGTCCCCGACGTACTGTACAGTAATGCATACAATGTAATGAGGACCCAATTCTGCCCCCTATCCCTCTCTTCGTGGGCCCAGGACAACTGACCTCTTTGTCCTCCCCCCCTGTCGGCTTCCCTGACTATTTTAACGCCATGAGAATATGAGTTACAGTGCCCTCCATAATTATTGGCACCCCTGGTTGAGATGTGTTTTTTAGCTTCCAATTATTTTATTTTTTTTCTAAATAATATGGGACCTTAATGGAAAAAAGAGAAAAATCCAACCTTCAATACAAGTGCATTTATTCAGTGGGGAAAAAATCCCACATAAAGAAATAATTATTTGACATCAAATAATGTGTGTCACAATTATTAGCACCCCTGGTGTTAATATTTTGTACAACCCCCTTTTGCCAACAAAACAGCTCCTAATCTTCTCCTACAATGTTTCACAACATGGGAAAAGACAGAAAGAGGGATCTTCAGTCATTCCTCTTTGCAGAATCTCTCTAAATCATCCAGAGACCTGGGTCCTCTCCTCTGTACTCTCCTCTTCAGCTCACCCCACAGGTTCTCAATGGGGTTGAGGTCAGGGGACTGAGATGGCCATGGGAGGAGCTTGATTTTGTGTCTGGTGAACCATTTCTGTGTAGATTTGGCCATATGTTTAGGGTCATTGTCTTGCTGAAAGACCCAGTGACGACCCAGCTTCAGCTTTCGGGCAGAGGGCAACAGATTTTGATTTAAAATGTCCTGGTATTTCAAAGCATTCATGATGCCATGCACCCTAACAAGGTTCCCAGGGCCTTTGGAAGCGAAACAGCCCCACAGCATCACTGACCCACCCCCATACTTCACAGTGGGTATGAGGTGCTTTTCAGCATGCGCATCTTTCGTGGTACGCCAGACCCACTTAGAGTGTTTGTTGCCAAAAAGCTCAATCTTGGTCTCATCTGACCAAAGCACACGGTCCCAGTTGAAGCCCCAATACCGCTTGGCGAACTCCAGACGCTTGCGTTTATGATTGTGAGTGAGGAAAGGTTTTCTCCGTGCATGCCTCCCAAACAGCTTGTTGGCATGTAGACAGCGCCTGATGGTTGATTTGGAGACTTTGTGACCCCAGGATGCTACCATTTGTTGTAATTCTGTAACAGTGAGCTTTGGAGATCTTTTGATTTCTCTTACCATCCTCCTCACTGTGCGTGGTGGCAAAATAAACTTGGGTCCTCGTCCAGGCTTGTTTACCACTGTTCCAGTTGTTTTGGACTTCTTAATTATTCCTCTCACAGTGGATATGGGCAGCTGCAGTTGAGTGGCAGTCTTCTTGTAGCCTCTGCCTGACCTGTGAAGGTCGACGCACATCTGCCTCACTTGTATGCTGTGTTCCTTTGTCTTTCCCATGTTTAAGAGTGGATAAGAGAAATGGCCTCGGTGTCACGTCATATTCATACCCAAGGGAAACAGGAAGTGATGAATTACTAATTAAATGTTCCTACATACTCTGGTAAACTTTGTAAACTACTGTAGAAATGACAGAAATGCTTCAATTATATTTATTTCCTGGGAATTGTTAAGGGTGCCAATAATTGTGGAACAGGTGATTTAATGAAAAATAATTATTTTTTAGTCAGGGATTTTTTTATTTTCTTACAATTCATTTGAGTTGAAGGCTACATTTTCCTACAATTTTCAGTGTGACAGTATTCTTCTGCAATAAACACTGAATTTATTTTAAGGCTTTTAACACATCTCAACCAGGGGTGCCAATAATTATGGAGGGCACTGTATATGCAAACTTGCACTTGGAAGGCAACTCACCCAAGTACCACAGTCAACTTCACCACTCACTGCTAGTGCATGTGTTTGCTATATTCCCACACAAGGGGGAAAAAAAGGACAGCAAATATCTGAAGCATGTTGATTTGATGCTAAATGTCTGACAGACATATATCACTTGTCAAGCAGTTACTGGCAAGTCCTCGTTTGACAAGTCTATGGCACCAACGTGACTGACAGCTCACCCCAATTAAAATAAACAACTTACACATGAAAAAAAAATCCTCGAGGCCTTACGAATCATTCAGCAGTGGTAGCAATTTATGTATTAAATTGTCTCATCTCGCTACCGTGACACAGCTGAAGAAACCGCTTAAGCATATGTTGAAATTATGTTGTCAGGGCAACTAGATCAGCATTTTGGAGCATCTGGGGCACACATCCATCCATGGCCGTAAGTACCGTTGAGGACACAGAGGTCATGAACTCTGTATTTTTTTTGTAATGTAAAATGTATCTATGATGAAAATCGAATGAAAACGATCAACAATGATAAATTCAGTCTGTATACGCCACCCCCATTTATCCTCAAAGCAGGGATTAATGAAAACGAACGTAACCGTTTGTGTTTGGAGCATTCTAAATGTATAATATGCGGTAGGCCTACAGCACGCAGTATTTGACCGCGGTATTGGAAAATGTCTGGTTATGACCCTGCACCCAGCTGGTATGAGTCATGTCAACCTGGAAATATGTTGCTTTCTTGTGCAGATGCATGGATCGCTATGCACCCAGATAGGCCTACTACAGATGGAATAGATTCCAATCCATACCAGTCGAGGATGGCAGGATTAAAAAATAAATAAAATTGGCTACTGCACCATTTTATGGAAACACGTCAATACATCAACATGCCTGGCATCAGCCATTTGCGCTGGGGGAAAAAACACCAACAAATCTGAAGTAACCACCAGATACATCATATCTAGTAGATAGGCCTACCGTGCAGGTACATTTGTTTTCGTTAAACCAGGTAGTTGTGCAGTGACAGTGACAGTGGACAACTGACAGTTTGGTGTCTTATGGTCAGGAGGAGGATGTATGTCATAAAGCACCATTATCATTCTCACTGCCTGTTGTTTATTTGTTTGCTGTGTTTGCCATGGAATAGCTTTTAAAAGGTGCCTGAAGTTTTTCTGTGAGCCCTCGAACTCAAGTGCAGGCCGTAACCACGGTGCACTTGAGGTTAATTAGAAAAATTATCACATCGGGGGGTGGAAGGGGGACAAATGGAAGCAAGCGGAGGGACGGGGGGACAAATGGGAGCAAGCGGAGAAAGGGGGGGAGTACAAATGGAAGCAAGCAGAGTCGAGTCCCCCCCCCCTGCTGGCACACATGCTAATCTCTGGCAGCTAACGCTAACGGCTCCACCTGCGATCCGTCTCCGTCACCGCGACTGACAGTCCCCACGGGGCCGCCGGGGAAGGTTCCACTCCAGCGCGCCGCTGTGACTGGGCTACTAATGAAAACAGAGGAGAGACGGCAGGCAGGCAGGCAAGCAAGCAGGCCAACCAGGCCCCACCAGTCCCCCCACTCCACACAGACCAACGCCCGCCTACCTACCCGCCTGGACCCCAAATACACACACTCTCTCTCTCTCTCTCTCTCTCTCTCTCTCTCTCTCTCTCTCTCTCTGAGCGGACGAGCGCCAATGAACGAAACAATGCGCCACGCCGCCCAGGATACTGCCTGTCTGCTGCTGCCGGCGTAAATGAACCTGAACACTGCACACTTACGTGTATTTCTTTATCTGTCTGACGTCCTCTCTCCTTTGTCTCTTTCTCTCTTTCTCTCTCTCTCTCTCTCTCTCTCTCTCTCTCCATCTATCTCCCTTTCTCTTTCTCTGATTCTCTGAAATTCCCTTTTCTGCCTTTGTTGTGCTTCTTGTCTTTGTCACCCTTGTCTTCAGAAAGTGGAAGATAAACTATGTTTGGGATTTAAACATCTCTCCATTCAGCATGGATTATTTTCGAGAAGTTCAAGGAATATATTTAAAGCCATGCTATGATAATACATTTAAAAAAAAAACATGTCCCGTGCTCTCATTTTATAAGCTAATACAGTGACTCCACGTTTGATCTTTCCTCCCTCCCTGGCCACCCTATTTGATCTTTCAGTCAGGCTTTTTTTATATATAGACCTATTATATATGAACATTACACCAGGATACTGTATTAAAAGGTCAGGTATCCCCCTCTGAACAGCCCCCCCATGGCAGCAGCAACACTGGCTGAATTACAGCTTAATTTGTTATCTGTGCTGACATTCAAAGGACAAGATTAGCAAATGTGCCTGTCTCTTAGCCTGCCTCATTATTCAATTACCAGCCGCGCTGCTCAAAGTGCTCTCATCCTGGCTCAAGATGTTCAGCAAGGGGTAAGGTCATACGTGTCAAAGCTTGTAACTCACCCACCCAGCGCCCACGATTCTTGCCACCACAAAACACAAAGAGACGCCAAAACAACAACATGTGCACAACAATACAACACTCTGCCCATAGACAACTACACAATACTGTATGGGTGTCTTTCCCTCTGTCTATAGACATCCAAGTGGTTAGACTAGTGTTTCTCAACGTGGGCGGTACAGCCCCCCAGGCGACGTTAGGAAGGTTACAGCTGAGAGGGGGCGGGGCTTAGTTGACATTGGGGTGCATTAATCCATGTTACCTTTTGATACTAAGGGGGGCATTGGCAGGCTTATGTTGAGGTCAAGGGGCCGTTGGGACGCTTGATGAGGTCCAGGCGGCGCTTATTCAAAAAAGGTTGAGAACCACTGGGTTAGACAAAAATGTGTGAAGTAGAAATTGCATGGCCTGAAGTTAACTGTACACTGTGAAGTGATCAGTACGTGATCCTTCACACACATGAAGTGAAATACAATAATGTGTACGCTGCAGTAACTGCAGCACTGTGTGAATGTGCGTACAGTAGCTAATCACAACTGAAAAGTATCTCCCCTCTCTCCCTCAACACTTACGTAAGAATTACACTCTCCAACTGCACTTGCATAGCTTATTGTACTGCTCCTTCATGTCTGTCTGTACGTAATGTATGCCTTCAGGAATGGCACCTCACTGGCACCATGTTCTGGCAAAACTCAGGGAACACTAAGCCATTAAAACTCATTCCATTCTAACCCCCACACGCGCGCGCGCACACACACACACACACACACACACACACACACACACACACACACACACACACACACACACACACACACACACACACACACACACACACACACACACCCCATGTTGCCAGCCACCCCACCCCAGCCTCCACACACCTTCTCCTCACCCCAACTCCTGTCTGCCGCCGCATCTTGTTTGTCATGCTACAACCTCTCCACAACGCAGCAAACTGTCAGGGGCCGCCTTATTTTCATAGGCCAGCAAGAGGAAGCCATATGTTCCAGTGCCTGCTGGCTAGTGACAAGCGGTGACCCTGACGTGCTCTGAGTGGGAGAATAAGGCACCCCATCTTCTCTCTCTCTCTCTCTCTTCTCTCTCCCTGACTCTGTCTCTCTTTCTCTCCCTCTCTTTCTCTCTCTCTCTCTCTCTTCTCTCTCCCTGACTCTGTCTCTCTTTCTCTCCCTCTCTTTCTCTCTCTCCCTGACACACACTCTTTCTCTCTCTATCTATCTCTCCCTGACTCTGTCTCTCTCTCCCCGCCCCCCCCCTCTCTCTCTTTCCCTCACCCTCTCCCTCTCTCTCTCTCCCACCCTCCCCCCACCCTCTCGCTCTCTCTCCCTCCCTGCCCACTCCACAGGTAACACGCCACCATGGCTGCTGCAACCCCACCTTCGCATCATGGCATCCCTGCCACCCCTGCCGTATTATTGATGATGGTGGCACGGGAAACTGCAGTCATCTCTATGGAAATAAGGCAATTTAAATGATTGAAAGTGTGTCCACAGATAACTGCCGTTCATTTGTTACCTTAAAGTGGGCGTGATGCTATAGGGTTAACAGACTTTGGAGGAGTTGGGGCTGGATGGATTTGCTGCTTGGTAATTGCCAGTGAAAAGCGATTATATTGTTTGTGAATGAAGAGGTTGTTGGGTGTTTTTTTTTTCTACGGCCAATGACAGTTATAAGCTAGTTATGTTTGTTTTCCGATGCATTAGGAGTCGGAGGTATGGCAAAGCAGTGCAAGGGGAGAGTGATGATACAAGCAGAGCTTCGGATGACGCCCAGAAAGTGTGGACCCGGAGAATGATGTTGTAATGAACCCCCCCTGCGCATCAAGGTGAGCAGAAAAGTCCATCCCATCATGGCAACTATAGATTTGCCCTCAGACACATTTTCTCACATCTCTCCGAAAGAACGTCCTCTCACAGAGTCTTTGACAATACATTGCATCTGACAGATGCTTTCAGTCTTGAGCAACTCGCAGGTACCTTTAACACTTACGACACTTTGGCGCTCATAAATTAAACGACCACAAGCTTGATTCTCACCCTTGGAACATTCTTTAACTCCTGGGTTCACCGGGGTGTGATTTATTTCTGCGTAATTGGGGATACTGCCTTTTACAGAGTGGAAGCTTGACTTGTACTTTATAATGGCATGCATTTTGTGTCTTTGGTGGGACGGCACCTGCTGTAATTCGAACTTCGGTTTCACTGGCTAGAAAGGCCGGTGAACATGCTTTAGTAAAGCTCGCCACGCACAAACGGTGCCCATGCAGAACATGCCCTTAAGTGTTCTCATGTGTTGCAGGTCTTAACGGTATAAAAAATAAAGAGCCCCCGACAAGTCCCGGCCGGGCAAAAAAAATGGGAAAAAAATGATGTCCCCTATCAGAAAAGACTTATGGCGTCTCTCGCCTGTGACAGAAATAAATACCAGACATCACACTTTTATTAGCTACGCCATGACCCTCAAAATCACAAGCCCCATCATTAATATGGGCGAAGGAAGGCTGGATGATGGATCAACGCATGGTTCAGTGGAGCATCGCTGAGGCCCCTCGTGGCCTTGGCTCGTATATCAGCTCGGGCCAGGCAGGCAAGCTAGCTATCGGCGGCTCCAGGACTGTCACAACCAAGCAGGCAAACTAGGCAACTGCCTCATGGCCCTCAGCCGAGGGGGGCGGGTTAGTGATGGCACGTGTATTCAAAAGACAGCAATGACTACTCCAACCTCCCTAATTGTTTTATTATTATTATTTTTTATTTATTATTGGGCCTTTATTATGACAGGACAGTGTGAGATGAGACAGGAAATGAGCAGGAGAGAGATGTGGGATAGGGCTGGGAATTGACCGGACTCGAACTGGGGTCCCCATGGGCATGCAAGCCCAAATGTGGGGGGCTTAGCGCAGCCTCCCTAATTTCAAAGACCAAAAAGTGCAATATTTGCTATCGAAATCTCTGTTGATGGGGGAGGGGTCTTCCCAATAGTTTGACGGGAAGAAAGGGTGCCAAGCCCCTCTTTGCCTAGGGCCGCGACATACCTTGAATCGGCCCTGTGCAGCTCTAAGGGGATTCTTCCAATGGCAGTATTTCACCTGTAATGATCGACCGGCCGGCGTCTTAAATCCGGCGCCTTAATACATTACATGACTCTTATCAGTAACTTGCTGTAAAGAGAAAGTCTCGACAATATGGACGCCTTGTCATGCATTAACGGATTGATTGATCCGCATGTACGTATATATTTTAAGAAATACAACGTGGAGGAGAAGGGAGGCTTGGCGGCGCAGGCCTTGTCAGTGGCTGGCTGGCTGCACCAGGCCGCAGGAGATGGACACATATAAATGTGAGAGCCCTGGGTCATATCGATCACGCGCTTTTACCTGTCCTCTCACATAACCGTGTGCAAGCTGAATGGGAATGGGGAGAAAAATACATCCAGCAAACCAGGGATGGAAAAACGGTTTGAGTTGTAAGATGCAAAAGTGGATATTTCTAAATGTTTAAATGTATCACACTGTACGCATATGTGCAGATTTCCAAGTTCAGATCATGGAAGGCTCCTCATTAACCCCTTAAGATTAAGCTTGGAAACAGGCAGCACACAAAGCATCCTACCCAAGACAAGTTTTGTGTCATCAGAATGGTAATGACTAAATCGCAATGTATTGCTAAGAGCTCTGTTTAATGTCATAGTAGTGTAGTACTATGGTAGTTAAGTCTTGTAAGATGGTTACAGACTATTGTAAGACTATTACAGCATTCCATCGGTGGAACAGTGTGGATTATGGGGCTATTCCAGTGTATTCTTTTATGGAAAGCCTTGTCTACCATACGGCTGACCCTGGTTCGATTCCCGGCACGGGTCCTTTGCCGAATCCTCCCCGTCTCTCTCCCCATTCGCTTCCTGTCCACCTCTCACACTGTCCTGTCGAGTAAAGTCGAAAAAGACCAAAAGAAAATCTTTTTAAAAAAAGAAAGCCTGTGAACAGGAGTAAAGTTGCCCCATCGGGCCACAAGCCCAGACCTTCTGTGGTACCAAACTGGGGCCCTGACCACTACAGCACCAAAGACCCATGCTCCTTGATGTGACAATCAGAGCACACTTACAACCCTAGTAATGGTCACTCCATCACAATGTCGAAGGTTCTTTGTACTTCTATACTATAGTATCCAAGATACAAACTTCATCAGAATTAAAATCAACTCTGAGATTCTCCGTGCAGAGTCCGTCCCATTCTCCTCATGTGCAGGTTTTACCCCAACCGTTCTCTCCAGCAAATTGAAATGGTAGTTCCTCTTAGAACAGACATGGCTTAGCTACTCGCTGCTTCTACAGGTAGCCTGGCCTGCCCTGCCCATCCCAGCCTCGCTCGGCCCAGCCCCGGTCCATCCCCGGCGCCTGCTGTGAGTATTACTCTTTCCTTTGGCACAAGCAGGTGTCAGGAACAATCGCGCTTGCCTGTCAGAGCTGCTCTGTGCGGTGTCTGCAGTGATTCATCTTGTTGCCAGCATCATTAACTTCCTCTTCCACAGGCTGACAGAGAGAAAGTCAAAGCGCACTCCGGAGAAAGGAAGAGAAAAAAAAGAGAAAGAAAAAGAAAAAAAGTTTTATGTGCCGTCAGTGCCTCCATACTAATTGAATTTTTTTTTGTCTTCTCCCCCCTCCTCCTGCTCCTCACTCTGTGTTTTTTTTCCTCTTTCACAAAGAGATGATTTGATTCTGTCCAGGTAAATACCCCAATCTATGTGAGTTGATGATGGGAGCACTGCACAGATGTGGATGCCAAGCCATGTGTATTGTGTTTCAAATGGGTAAAAGTCTGTGCCCTCTTACAGGGGGAAATCCTGATCTATACATTCTCCCTCTCTCTGTGTGTGTGTGTGTGTGTGTGTGTGTGTGTGTGTGTGTGTGTGTGTGTGTGTGTGTGTGTGTGTGTGTGTGTGTGTGTGTGTGTGTGTGTGTGTGTGTGTGTGTGTGTGTGTGTGTGTGTGTGTGTGTGTGTGTGTGTGTGTGTGTGAGTCTCTCTCTCTCATGCAAACACGCAAAAAACACACACACACACTCTCTCTCTCTCTTTCCCTTCCTGACTTACATCCATTAGGTTACTAATTGTCCCATTAAAGTAATGAGCGGTTCTCTCTCTGGCTATTAATTGCGTTATTTGAGTAATGTTTAGTTGTGCTCCGACATATGCTTGCTGTTGACCATGTTGTTCATTTGTGCGCATTCATTTTTAGATCATCAGGTGCGCATCAAAGCCTGCAATTAATTGGTAATAGAAAGCAAAAGGACCAATCAAATTAACCTCTTTCCAGTACATTACTCTTTTATATGAGAGTTAATAGAATGTCAGACATTACCTTCTCCACCCATGCATGCCATCATGATGTGAAAATGTTATATTTCTGTGGACTTAATTACGGATGTTAACATGGTGATTTAATGTGTGCCGTTCCAGACAGTCATCCAGGGAAACTTTTCATCCTCAAGTTGCCTTTGATGGAAAAAAAAATAATCCGCTGATCAATTTCTTGAAGAAAATGAAAGGTCTTTCACCCATTGACCCCAAGGTATGTGCTATGTGGGACTTCTATTGTTGCTTGGTAACAGGTTATTACGAGGTGCTGGCATGTTCTGAAGAGAAAGAGTAAAAAAAAGATGAAACCTATTTGAGAAATTATTGTGGAGAAAGCTGGATCTGTGATTAAAATGTAGGCCTATGTCCCTCAACCTTATTGTATGGAGAACAATAAGGTAGGGTAAGATCTCTGTCTCCTCTATGGAGGTCTAAGGTGTTGTTGAGAATAAAGCCTTAAACCCCCTGGATATCTTTTGAAAGGTTATGAGTGTAGACAGGAGATGTTTTCAACGTAACACTAAGCTCAGGGATGACTAAATCATATGATGCCATGAGTCCCGAACTACACTAGTATAGGGGTTTGTTTGTATTTATCATTCATTTGGTTCATTGTATATTTCTATTGACATCTTGGGTTTGTACTATGAGCAGAGTTCAACCTACCCAGCGGTAACTCAGGGTTAACTTGGATAAACCTGAGGTAAACCTGGCTACCTTGACATGTTGTAACCTGTACTACAATGCTGATTTAGAAGTTGATTTTTCCGACACGAGTTGCTAAAACCGAAGTTCCTGCACATTCTCGAATTTTTGTAGAATATGTAAGTATATAAGGATTTTTCATAAACCCCGCCTCCGAAGAACTACTAGGTATCTCTAGATGGTTGTTGTGAAGCACGACGGCATCCAGCCATCTGGCAAGTTCCAGGTTAAAGCGCAGTGAACACGAGAGAGGTTATGATCGATCATTTATGCAACATGCATTAAAGGGACACTGTGTGAGATTTTTAGTTGTTTATTTCCAGAATTCATGTTGCCCATTCACCAATGTTACCTTTTTCATGAACACTTACCACCACCATCAAATTCTAAGTATTCAGTATGACTGGAAAAATGGCACTTTTCATACATGAAAAGGGGGATCTTCTCCATGGTCCGCCATTTTGAATTTCCAAAAATAGCCATTTTTAGCTGCAAAAATGACTCTACTTGGACCATACTAGAAAATATTTGTTTATTACTTAGTAAACTTTCATGTAAAGATCAAATTTGACAATAGGCAGCCCAGTTTCAATGAGCAGCATAGTTGCAGTACCTTTTTTGACCATTTCCTGCACAGTGTCCCTTTCAACTGAAATTCTGGGAAATTAAATAAAACGCCAGGGCATGATGGCTATTTGTTTGTGCAAAACTGTTAACATCCCAACAATTTAGTAGCCCGATCTTAACTTGTGTCATTAGATGCGTAAATAGATACATTCCTGTTTACTTTTCAATCATATCACTGTGTCATCTCTCATGTTACCTCTGTTCTGTATCATTTTTGGCTTGGAGTTATAATTGCCATCTTCCCAATGATTATCACAGCGCTGTATGTGTGTGTGTGTGGTTTTCTTTTCTTTTCAAAAGTGAGCCCCAAAGCCCAATGCACTCCCTTCCATGTGATACCCTCCAACCCTTCAACATCAGAAACTGCATGCTGGCAGGCAAAATGTCTCAGACAATAGTTTTTAGTGCTCCTCAGTAAATCTATACCGTGCGCTAATAGGGCTACGGGCGAGAGAGGAGAGGCAATAATATGAGAAGTATAAAAAAAAGCACTAAACATGGGGAGTTCCATCTCTTGTGTCTCCACTTGATTAGCTTTAATAGGTCCTTTGATCTTTTGCGGTGATTGAAGTGTTTGAGTGGAACACGGAGGGGGGGCACAGGTTTGGGGGGGGGGCATGTACCGCACTGCACCACATCGCGCCGTGCCATGCCACGCGCCACGCGCCAGCACATGCCTAAGAGGCACAAACATCTGAATGTCAGAGTGAAATTAAAACACTTTCCCATTACTGGGGCCCTTGAATCTTAATTCGTTCTTCCACAAACTATACACACCGGGTGACAAGGTCAGTAAATTTTTATTGAATGGGAGGTGAGTGTTGACCTTTCAATGGCGTTTCTTTTTTTCAAAATGCAGGGCCCAGTAAATCCATACTGTACTCTGGAGGTGTGTGTGTTTGTGTGCTGAGCCAGTGCACATGGATTGACTCCAGATGTGTATTCTAAAGAAGATCTCTCCAGATTGCTTTTCTCTACGCCTTATTGACTTTTCCTCCAAGGGGCATTTTTCTGTAAATAGAAATGCATTAACCTCTCTAATCACAAAAGACAAACTGTGTTTAAATACATTTTCCTCCCCTTAAAAAAACGAAATCAGTATCTATCAATATGTCAAGTAATATCCCCAATATCTCTAAATCTACATCAATAGCTATCAATATCTTCACTTAATCATCATTGTTTTTCGATAGTTTTTTAATGGATTTACTTGTTATTGATTCCATTTACAAGGACAACAGCCCCTGTCATGAGTTGGAAAGGTAAACTTTAAAAAGAAAAAAAAAATGTCACAGACACCTCTCCATCATGTGTTTTTATGGCAGCGCTCCTGCTGTAGTCGGTGGCTGACTGTGAATCAGGTGTGTGTCTGAGGTAAACACTTCAGTCACGGGAGCCTGAAGTCTCATAGGCAGTAGACATCCCCCAGACACACTCCACAACACAAAACAATTTGCTACCTGTAATGCTATGTCAATATCTGCTGACAGAAGACAAATGTTGTTATTGTTGTGTCTCTTCACCATTAACAAAAGAAGGGTTTTTTTTTCTTTTGAGGGAAAACGACAGGGAACGAGAATAAATATTTCCACCCCAAGTAAAAGCCAAAAATATGGGGACACTTCTGTGGAGGAGAGCATATTTGTTTCGAGTGAGAGGACACGTGGATGAGTTTTTTGTCCTCACTCTTCTGAATTATGTCTAACGCCTGAGATCTACTCAGTGATAGACAAACTGTACGCCCATCAAAGAAATCATTAACTGCTATTGAACACGGAACTAACTGAACGGAAGAACAATGTATCAAGTGGCTTGCCGCGTAATTAGGCATATAGTTGCGCCATTACCCAACGCGGGTTCGACAGGAAATACATCACCTATGTGTCAGTGCACACTGAATTGGTTCATCAGTTTGCACCTGCTTTTGTATGGACGTAAAGGCAAAGGGCCGTGGATAACGATGAAACACGGAGCACTTCACAAAGTAGATGTTGCCCCAAGACCGGAACATTAATAGCGGAATCAGGTTGATCCTTTCATATTGAAACAAATGGTCAAGGCAATGTAATATATTTAGAGCAGTGGCTGAGCTGCCATGTAACGGTAGGTGTATGGCTGCCCTGGTATAAATTCTTTAAAGGAGCAATTTGTCCGAATCAGCTCTAAATTGACTACAAATTTTTGTCAGTGGCTATACAGAGGTACGTATAAACAACAGACAACACCGATCCCCTAAATACTAACCCTTGCATTCTGGAGAAGGGATCATATCGGGCCAATTACAAACGAGTGCCAAAGTGACTTTTCCCCAGTCATCTACCCTGGGAATTCTGCTCCCATCAATTAGAATTGTCGCTTCTAATCTGCTCCGGCTTCCCAGACATTGGTCATTTCCCATTAGAGTCATTTTGCCGGGATCCCATGGAGCGATAGACATCTCAGTGGCCGCTCAACAGAGGAGAGGTAGAGGAGACAATAATTAAAGAGGTGGCATTTACTCCCAGCCAGGCTCTCTCGCTCTCTCTTTCTCTTTTTTCTCTCTCTCTCTCTCTCTCTTTCTCTTTTTCTCTCTCTCTCTCTCTCTCTCTCTCTCTCTCAGAGAGATCTGAATCTGCAATTACCTTCCAGAAAATGGCGTTGTCAGGACAGGGCCAGTGTTAATAATGGGACCAATGCTCTGCAGAGATCCAGAGCCCCCAATCGTTTCTACTGAAGCTGCAGTTTGATTGTTTATCGCTGTACCCCGGGTTATCAGCCACGTGACTGCTGTAAATGTTAGCCGGTGAGAGAGAGAGAGAGAGAGAGAGAGAGAGAGAGAGAGAGAGAGAGAGAGAGAGAGAGAGAGAACGAAAGAGAGAGAAGAAAGAAAGAAAGAAAGAAAGAAAGAAAGAACGAAAGAGAGAGAAGAAAGAAAGAGAGAGAGAGAGAGAGAGAGAGTGAGAGAAAGAGAGAGAGAAGAAAAAAAAGAAAGAAAAAGAACAGGTAAGGTTTATTTCTGCTTGGTTGCACATCACAAAATTTCTCAAAGGCAAGAAATTACCAGTAACGTTGATCACGAGTAAGTTTGGGCCTATAAAATTCACAAACATAAGCTGATACTGAAAATGAACAGTAATTGCCATGTAAAAAATGTTTTTTTTTGTAATAGGCCTACAGCAAGAGGGAAAAGTCCTAATGAACAAAGGCGTCTCTACAAGTAAAGTCATTCTCTCTGTCTCAACCTGAAAAAAGACAACTTCTTTCTGCCTAGAGCCATATTACAGTATATGGATTGATGCTCCTTCACTGAGGAGGATGTTCAATATTGCCATCTTTCTTCTTCAAATTATTAACCTCTAAGTTTAGAGTCTGTAATATCCTCAATAAAATCCTGTTTGTTTTACCCTCCTACATCTGTATTATCTCACGTAGGCTACGTGCAGGTGCTCTGGTTAAAAAAAAAAAAAAAAACACTGTCGCACCACCTGCAAGACTGTTTGCTTTTTGAACAGAAAAGGAGGAGGAATGTATTGTACCGCAAACAAATGAAGAATGAAATGTTGATTACAAATATGTACCTTTCTACGACAACAGTCTACATGCTGCACAATGGGGGTATGATTGTTAAAGCTAACAAAGTTCGCAGCATGACTTCCGCTCAGCAATGCCATTAGAATTCACGGCTCAAACCGAGAATAGTGCCACTGCACACACACACGCAGGCGCGTGCATGCACGCACACACACAGGCACACCCACACACATGCCGCACAGACACGCACGCACGTGTGCACACATGCCTGCAAACACACACACACACACACACACACACACACACACACACACACACACACACACACACACACACACACACACACACACACGCGCAACAGGCCGTGTGCAGCCTCCAAGTTCCCAGACACTTGATAAAGTGCAAAAGGACCATTTGCACAGAAGGCAATTAAAAGCTTTAGTGGTTCCTTGCGAGCAGCAGAAGGTAGTTTTGGGGCCCCAGTCGACACATGAGCCACTGCCTTATTGGAGAAGACCGCTTATGAGCGCCGAAATGGCATCGGTAATTTACGCCAAATAGGCTCCAGGTAGCAAAAAGCCGAGCCAAGAAGAACACATCTGCATCAATCAATAGGAAATTACCCCCGCATTTAATTAGGTGGAGGAGGAGGAAGAGGACGGCCATCCACCTGACCGACCATAAAGGGGGGATACAAAAAAAAGAATGTGTTGTTTATCGATATTCATGCAGGGAGACATTGCGAAAAGCACAAGAGAAACACAATTTTTATCTAGGCACAACGCTTGGTTTCTGGTTTGCTGCTTATCAAATCATCAAGCCATTCGCCTTCTCTCTCTCGTTTCTATTTTTTTCCATGTTAACACCACAAATCACCCCTCTCACCTTGGTATGATTCTGCACTAGCATTCGTGGCTGTTAATATAATAGGTAATTGGATTCGCCCCTTGGACACTGCCATGCAAAATATTAGGGAACAAAATGCTTATTAAAGAGGGGGGGGGGGGGTCACTTTCGGTTTAATCTACCCAGAACATTTTGCAATGTCATGTCAACACTTAAAGATAGAACCAACTCTTATCAAGTGTTTAAATTCTGTAAGTGTTCAAATAACACTGCGAAAAATGACCATGTCACATTTGTGTGCAAGCTGCTCCTTTTTCCATCACCAACCAGCCGCGGGTCAGTGTGTGTGCGTGTTTGAATGTGTCAGTGTGTCCGTGTGTGTGTGTTTGTGGCTCCGCATTGACAAAGAGATTCTCTAAAGTGCGGCCGATAAGAGTGTCCTTAAAATGACCATACAGTATAGCAGCCAATGCAGACGAGAGGAGATAATCAAGACAACCTGTGGATTAAACCATTAGCATATCGCCTGATCAATGCGATTGGCTGTCTGTCTGTGTCTGGCATCGGCTAAAAAAAGCCCTCCAATGCTACTGTTGTTGATGGTGATGTTTTGGCTTGGATCTGGCTAAATTCATGCCACCCTCTCTGTGACAGGTCCCTGCACTTACCCCCAGCCTCCGTCAAAAAAGGGACACATTTTACGAGAGTTGTTGCACCCTGGAAACGCTAGCTGTGATCCCATCCTTGAACCCCACCGCCCCATCACCAGTTTGTCAGCTATAACCCCGCCCCACCCCCATCCCTTCTCATGGTGTCCTTTGTAGCTATCTGGGGACTCTAAGGAGGGTGACACTGTTGTGGAGTTTGTGTACGTGACCTCTCTCAGTAGACTGTGACCTTCCTGATCTGTTGACTGTTTTGCTCACCTCTCCTGTTTTCTTCACCCTCCTCCATCTCCTCTCAACCTCTTTTCTCTCTCCTCTCCTCTCTCCTCTCCTCTCCTCACATCGCTCCTCTCCTCCTCTACTCTTCTCTTCTCTTCTCCTTTCCTCTCTTCTCCTCTCCTGACATCTCTTCTCCGCTTCTCCTCTTTCCTCCATCCTTTCCTCTCTGCTCTTCGCTCCTCTCCCCTCTCCTCACATCTCTCCTCTCCTCTTTTCTCTTCTCTTTTCCTCTCTGCTCTTCACTCCTTTCCCCTCTCCTCACATCGCTCTTCTCCTCTTTCCCTCTTTTCTCTTCTCCCCCTCCTCTCCTCTCCTCTCCTCTCCTCTCCTCCCACCACATTTCTCCTCTCCTCTTCTCTCCTCTCCTCTCTTTTCCTTGCCCCCCTCCTCTCCTCTCTCCTCCCCTCCTCTCCCACCACATCTCCCCCTCTCCTCCCCTCCCGCCAGATCTCTCCTCTCCTCTCCTCTGGCCCGCCTCATTTTTCAGCGCTGCAGACGGCTCCCACTCCTTATCGCTCGCGGGGATCAGCAATCGCTCACTGACCACTGGCGCATTAATGCAGGCTGTCTTGGCACGCTGTTCAGCCGGCCGGACGGCCGACCGGGCTCCTTAAGCACAGCAGATACAATGGGCTTGATCCAATAGCACCATGGGAAAGAGGAAGAGAGGGGGGGGTGTGTGTGGGGAGGAGGGAGATTGAGGGGGTACATACTGTAACTGGATCCAATCAGTGGTGTAGTCTACGTAGAACGCGGGTATACGGAGTATACCCACTTCAAAATTTCAGGGATTTCAGTATACCCACTTAAAATTGATTGATCCATTATTTTGAATAGCACAAATATTTACAGTATACACACTTCAAGAAATGCGCAAATATACAGTATACCCACCATAAAAAGTAGACTACACCACTGGATCCAATAGTGCCCAGGTAGAGGAGTGGGTATGGGGGGTTACATATACATGGATTCAACAGCACCAAGGGAGAGGGGGTGAGGGAGGTGATGGGGGGGTATATATAGCAGCATCCAATACATTGGCAGAGGGAGAGGGGAGAGGGGAGAGGCGGTGATGGTTTGGGGGGTGATTTCTGGAGACTATCTGTGTGTAACGGGGCTGAAATTTTCACAGCATCTGTTTGGGAGGACTTTACTGGGCATTACTGTTGCATGTGAACTACTTAAATAACTTCGGCAAACACACAGCACAAGCATCACTCTCACTGGGAAATATATAAGACAGAAGTAAAAACTTTTCACAAGAACCGTGCATGAGTGGCAGGTTTTTTGGAAATGAATTTCTCAATTCTGAAGCCTTGGTAAACTTCTGAGGTTGATTTCAAGCCACCTCTCATTCACATTCACGTCAAACGATTAAAAAAAGAAAACTAGTTTGGTTTGCTTGCTCTGAGCATATAATTCCCCATTAATTTTTTTCTCTCATGGCGAGAATGTGAACTTCCAACACAAACACAGAGAGAGAGAGAGAGAGCCCTCTTCTACTCCTACTCCTCCTCCACCCCACCTGTCATAAACTGAGATTAGAGCGAGGGCGTCGACAGGAGCTTGTCAAGTGGCGAGGCAGCCCGGCAGAGCAAGACGCGTGAGTCAGGGCAGAAGAAAGGCACGTTATCTGCCGCTGCTGTTGCTGCTGCTCTGCCCCTGCTCTAGGAAGTGAGACGTACACCTGCCACTGCTCTGAATTTGAGCCCTTTATTCCTCTCATCCCCCCACCCCCCCATCTTCTCTGACAGCCGGGAGAGACGCCCTACACTTGCAGTACTGTACGCGTCGGCATGACAAACTCTACCCAAGATGCACTTTGTGAGGAGGGGGGGGCAGGGTATGGGGGTTGGAGATGGAGAATGGCAGGGGCGGGGGAATATGGGGTGGGGGGTGGGGGGGTTGGGTGTTCACATTTGCTTATAAAAGGGAAACAAACTGCTCGCATGCTGAGCTGCAGTTTTGTTGTCATGATCTTAGGCAGGGCTCATCTGTCGAAAAACAAAAGCATTGTGTTAACTGCAGTAACAAGAGAGAAAGCGTCGTATTGAGTGGAAGACAAAACGCTCAAAGTAATTTCACACATGGTTACATTTCAACATCGGTTATTATTTAGAACAAAAATACACTACAAAACACTCTTTCTAACAGTGATACAAGCAAGCCAGATAAAGATTAATTCAAGACTGCACCTTGTTAAACCATCACCAGTTGGAGAAATTGTGAAATCCGGTAAAATTAGTATCTCATTTCCATACGAAGCGCGTCTGTTAATAATAGGCAGCCCACGTACAAGCTCTCTGTCTGTCTCTCTCTCTCTCTCTCTCTCTCTCTCTCTCTCTCTCTCTCTCTCTCTCTCTCTCTCTCTCTCTCTCTCTCTCTCTCTCTCTCTCTCTCTCTCTCTCTCTGTTCCATGGGAAATGAGCTATGAAGAATGATAGTAATTGTCAATGGACATTTCAGTAATAGAGCATCTGCTTCGGCTCGTCATGCTACATAATCATCCTTGTCATAATGTGAGAAGAGGCAAGAGGTTTTTTTCGAAGGGATAAAAAAACTAAAACCTTGAAATACTTAATTAAGTTCATAAGATGACAACAAGTGTAATTTCACCTCGTTAGCGGTTTTATTGCATTTGCTCACTTGAGCTTTTGTACTTCATCTTCTTGCACATTCATGCCTCGCTTTTGTGTTTGCGCGTGGAGCGCTCTCCAGGTGATTCTGCGTTGCGATATGTTCCCCCAAAACATTTGAAATGAATTTTAGTACCGAGAATTGGCACTTGATGTTGGGTGAAATTTTCACTCTAAGACGAGTGCCATTCTCTGTACTAAAAACTATGCTTAAAACCGTAAGCTTAGCCTTTCAGTGCAGATGGGATCACTGGCATTCTGATTCACTGTTTGGTGTAAAACTTCAACTATGTCATAACAACATTGTTATGGTACAGTATTACCGGGAGTCTGAAGTAATAACCAGGGTTCCCACTCTAATTCAGATATAACATTCCATGACTTTCCATGACTTTCCAGACCCAAAAAACTGAATTTCCATGACCACTCCCGTAAAAAGAAAGGACATTAAATAAAAGATTGTCTTCACCCCTAGAGCCAACGCAGAGCCATCGCCAGACTTAGGTGGGCTCATTGCATTCTAGAATGTTGCACATTACAGCGTGAAATCAAGCCGTCTCTGGCGAAGAGTTCTAGTATAACCAGTAGGAAACAATGTTATACACCAAACAAAAATGTTTTTGCTTCTACACAACTATTAAGAAAATTCCATGATATTCCATACCTGTGCATGCAAAATGTTAAAATTCCATGACTTTCCATGACTGGAAAAACTTTTATGAAATTCCATGATATCAGTGGTGTAGTCTACTTTTTTGTAGTGGGTATACTGTATATTTGAGCATTTTTTTGAAGTGGGTATACTGTATATATTTGTGCTATTCTAAATAATGGATAAATCAATTTTAAGTTGGTATACTGAAATTTTGAAGTGGGTATACTCCGTATACTTGCGTTCTACATAGACTACACCACTGCATGATATTCCAGAAATTCCATGACCCGTGGGAACCCTGAATAACATTTTGATAACAACAATCGTATAAAAGAGGCTCTGCATGAAGGGATACACAGACTGTTGGTTTACTTGTGCACTTCATTGTGAACAGTGGTGCAGTCTACGTAGAACGCGGGTAGACGGAGTATACCCACTTCTAAATTTCAGGGATTTCAGTATAGCCACTTAAAATTGATTGATCCATTGTTTTGAATAGCACAAATATATACAGTATACCCACTTCAAAACATGTTTATATATACAGTATACCCACCATAAAAAAGTAGACTACACCACTGATTGTGAATTGTCATGTCTTTCTTTCTTTCTTTCTTTCTTTCTTTCTTTCTTTCTTTCTTTCTTTCTTTCTTTCTTTCTTTCTTTCTCTCTCTCTCTCTCACTTTTCAAGTGGTGACAATGGTTCACAATAAAGGAGTGTTGAAGGTCTCTCTCTCTCTCTCTCTCTCTCTCTCTCTCTCTCTCTCTCTCTCTCTCTCTCTCCAGGTAACTTTGTATGCAGATGGGTAACAGACGTTTGATCTGCCTAATATCTGAACGTGTGCAAGTGTATGCTACATGCTTAATCTGTTGTGTTGGCATATGTGTATAATATACAGTATATATACGTATGTATATGTATATGTACAGGTATATGCATAATGTGTATTCGTATGTATAATGTATATTATAATTTGTATATTTGTGTTTGCTGCTACACATCTTAAATTCCTTTGGAATTAATAACTTTATACTGTACATTCATTCAGGAAAACAAACTGTTTTGTGAAGACACTAAAGGGCTTAAAGCGCTCAGGAGACTTTGCAGGGTAATATTACTCAGGTGCTCATCTGTACCGGGTGAAGTGTAGGTCCAAAAAAGGAAGGAAAAAGCAGAGGCACTCTGAGATTTGAGAAAAATATAAAAAAGTCTTTAATTTAACATGGCAAATTCAGTTTAAAAGCACATGGGCCTACGCGTTGCGGCCATATTGGCCTTCATCAGCCTCTGCTTTTTCCCTCCTTTTTTTCCTTCCTTTTTAAAATCTGTTTTGTATTTGTTTGCGTCTCTTGCGGCTTGCACTGATCCCTTTACTATGCAGTGGTAAGGTAAGGTTAAAATAGTCTTCAATAACAAGCCGCAGAGTACCCACATCGTCAGTTCATCATTCTGACCCAACGACACCAGATTTAAAGGGACACTGTGCAGGAAATGGTTAAAAAAGGTACTGTTCAGGCCCGGAGTGGGCCCTGTAATCAGGCCGGGATTTTAATTCACATCTAGGCCACTTTGATATGGAAAATCACTCACAATGCATTTTATTGGACTCATGTTAAAGTAGGGGCCTAGAGTATATTGTGAAGTTAACAGAAAACTTTAACTTTACAAAGTGTAGGCTAATTCAAATTGAAACAAATAGGCCTAGGCTATGACAACAAAAAAAGAAAAGCTATATTTGTATTTGAACATTAGTTATTTGACCAATCAAACTGCATTTGCCATCACAAAAAAAGTTCTCAACAACTTGCATGTATCTGTGGATGTGAGTGTGGTTTACTGTGGAGTCAGGCTCCATGTTCTGCTTGTCTGATGCTCCACATGCATGATACTATGTGCAATAGTCCCGTGGTGTTAGGCCCACATGTAGGCTGTCTTGTCCTTACTTAAATCAGTCTTGTTCAGGGATGCAAAACGAATTTCAGATTCAATAACAATTTATATCCCCAATACATGTTTTTTCATTCTTATTAAATTGTATTTCTTTTAAAATAGGCTACCCATAATATGGCCATTTTAATGAATGCTACTTTTACAGTAATTACAGAAGGCCTATCCAAATCATTGCTTCCTTGTCAAGAACAGTTGACAAATACTGTTGACTTGGAAAAAAAAACAATGACGACACGCCTTTGATGCGCAAAGCTGTTCGATGTTGGGTTGCCTACAAAAGACCGATAGCAGCAAAAAGTCACCCTGCATTTGTAGCCTTGCTTGAGCGTATTCTTGGACTCACACAGAGCCGTGAAGTTAGTAACGCCCGCTGAGATATCATATCAATTTATCCCCCCCTCACATTCTCGTCGCAACTGTCACATCACCAAACGTTTTATTCACATTTCATTTGCAAACATGCATGCCAAGATTGTCGTTGTCACCCTATTAGGCTACTTGTGTTACTGGACTTCTTATTGAGCCTATTCACCTGCGCACTGCTGTCATGCTACTATATGTGGCCATTAGGATTCAAAACTTGTCGAGCTGATTGTGAGTGCGTCAAGTGACATCCAAGTTCCCTCCGACGTTTGAAAACTAACTGAAGCTTTCAAAAGGTTCATTACAAACCATACTTTGTATACCGACAATAAAGGCTTTCTATTCTATTCTATAGCCTACATATTTTTTTTATCGCGAGGCATTCCATGCAATGCTTGGGAGGGAGTAATGGCATGAGCTGTCACTTCACCTTTGCTTTCTTTAATCCTACCTGCGCTTTGCTTCATCATTCCTTCGCTCTCTCTCTCGCTCGCTCTTTCCCCTTTTAATCGCTCGTTTGCTTTTCTTCAATAATACAAATCGGGTTAAGCACACGCCACGGCGGTTCTCCAGTGCTCGCGCCATGTCTGGCTCTCAAGTCGCTTCCAAATAACGCCAATTGCCACGAACTTAAAATATTATTTTAAGAAAGTAAAGATGAGTTGAATTATACCCCATAGGCCTACTGTCCTGTTCCTATACGTTTCTGACTCCTCATCGCCGACTTCTGTTGTGGTTGAGGTAGTTTAAAGGGATGCATTTAATTTGACTATTATTAAGCTATACACGCAGATTTCAAGTGCACCTTTCTTCGCGCATTTCGCCGCGCCTCCCCATGGACTCTTTGGCGCCTAGATGGTTGCACCTTAATAATCTGCTGTGGTGCTGCCGGTGGCTGCACTGTCATAGTGAATATTCATGCAGACTACAAGTGACCATTGCATTTAGAATAACCCAAGTGAGAAATTTAAAAATATTTCCTCATGGTCCAACGGGCCACACCCGAATTTTGGGCCGGGAAATCTCCCGATAGTTATAATGGCCACCCCGGCATTGGTACTGTTCATTGAAAATGGGCTGCCTATTGCCAAATTTGATCTTTACATGAAAGTTTACTAAGTAATAAACAAACATTTTCTAGTATGGTCCAAGTACAGTCATTTTTGCAGCTAAAAATTAGAATTTTTGGAAATTCAAAATGGCGGACCATGGAGAAGATCCCACTTTTCATGTATGAAAAGTGCAATTTTTCCAGTCATAATGAATACTTAGAATTTGATGGTGGTGGTAAGTATTCATGAAAAAGGTAACATTAGTGAATGGGCAGCATGAATTCTGGAAATAAACAACTAAAAATCTCACACAGTGTCCCTTTAAGCCTCCCATTTCATCCATGGGCGAAGAGGTCAGGCGCTAACAAGAACAAATGGCCTCTCAGTCTGATTCCTCAGATGACGCCTGGGACAGAGGAGCATTCCCAGTCTTAATAACAAGGTTTGTTAAAGGCTTCTGCAAGGTGACCAGTCAGGCTGGTATATACTGAACGACCCAGGGGTGTATTTCAGATGAACAATTGGGGAGTTTCATTTTAAGTAAATGGTTCAAGTACCTGACACAGTTTAGTAGCTCTGAACTCATTGTGACCAAATACAACAAGGCCTATATTGGGCTTTTTTTTAAATAGGTTTCTTACTGCAGTGTATCCTGCTGGCAGCTGGATCTAAATATAGGCAATTTTATGGGGGATATTGCTGCTAAAGCCAAGCCCTCATGTTGACAGTTAAAATTAGGCAAGTACTTCAAATGACTCATACACTTCATTTTAGAGCTGCTTCAACTGGTCAGAGAAGTCTTACAAGTTGGATTATCCATGGGGCTGAAGAAAAGGGGAAAAATCCTGCCTATGTAGGACACTCAGCATGGAAAAACCAAGCAAGGACCGGTCTCTCTCTCTCTCTCTCTCTCTCTCTCTCTCTCTCTCTCTCTCTCTCTCTCTCTCCCTTGACATTGTGCTTCACAGACAAGACAACATAGTTGTTTAAAAAAGATTAAGGAGTCTGGGGCTGCTCGGATGATGAAGATGATGGATTTAAGCAGGGGATCAAGCTCATTACATATGGAGTTATTCAAGAAATCTGTCTCTCCTTAATATGTGTACCTCACCCCCAGTTTGCCAGCTCATGTGTGAATCGCTGGAGCACAGAGGGGGTTGGCGGCTGGTTTGCTGGCTGGCTGGGTGGTTTGGATGCTGCGCTGGACCCCCCACTGATCCAGCTGCTCACATCACCAGATGAACCTAAAGAGCAAAATCACACAGCAGTATTTGCATAGGATGATTGATGTAGCAGCAGTTACGAGCTGCGCTGCATATAAATATAGTAGCAGCACGTACACTGTACTGTAGGTACACACAGTAAAACTAATGTGTTAATACTAGTGTTAATTCAACTCTCAGAGAGCACTCTGGGACCAAATACATTCTAAAAGATGGTTAGTTCTAGGGGTGTAAATAATAATCGATTTGAATCGATGCATCGATCCTACAGCCCACAATTCAATTACCGGTAGTCGATTCCTCCACAAGAGAATCGATTAATCGATTTTTGTAATTATTGCACTCATTTTGTGAGGCATTTGATTTTGCTCATGCAGTAATAATGATACTGACCATGATTAAGATGCCCCTCAAATGAAATGCGTGCAGATTTCTCAGCTTTCCTTGATTCATTTAACATTTCACACAAAAGCCAAGCCTGTGAGGTAAAAAATAAATGAACCATTGATTTGAATCAAAATGAAATCAATCTTTTAAGTATCGAAAAATAATCAAATCGTTGGCCTAAAAAAATCGATATTGAATCGAATCGCCATGAAGGGTGTGATTTCCACCACTAGTAAGTTCACTCTCTAAGTACTGAATCAACATGGTATTTTTACGGTGTAGGTGTTCTTCCCTACAAAGGAAAAGTGCAGTAACTACATCTTTGGTCAAGATTGAGTTTAGACTGAAAACGGTCTTCATTACACCTCCTTCTTGTGGTCCGAATGTGTCCAGTTTCAGAGGTATTGCCAAATGTCAAATTTGCAGTCACTACAATATCCAACCTAACACAAAAACTTTGAAAGGAAATTTTCTCAGTTGCAATGTTGGCTTAGTTATTGCATTTTACCTTTGCAGTGATACGCTGTGTGCAAAATGCAAAACGTGTAATATGAAATACATCCTATTGTGCAGCCCCATAATCCACAATGTCCCACCAGTGGAATGCTGTAATAGCCTTTGAAAAGACTACGACCATAGTAATACAATAACATTACACAGGGCCTTACAACATTATGACTTGGTCATTGCCATTCTGGTAACAGCAAATGTATAACAGGGCCATGTCTTAATGGGTTAAAGTAATTTCGCACAGATTGCAGGGTGTCTTTAAAAACATCTGCGCAAAAAATATAAAAATGTGTCTTTCCAGGAGTAGTGTGGCTCCTTCAAGGACTTCAATACAGTATTATAGTATGCAGGATTGTGGGAAAAACTGATAATGCAATGAAATTCAAAATAGCATAAACACAACTCTGTAAGTTAATATTTCAAGTGCAAATACTGTAGTGTTGCCAGTGCATTACTTTGCACACATTTCTTACATAAAACGTTTTTTCCACTACGATACCCTATATTCACGACACAATATATGAGAGATATTCTCCACATGCATTAATAGATAGAAAGGGGGTTAGAGCAAAGTCATTCTGAACTGAACAAGATTATGCATGTTGGAGTGCAAGAGCGCAAAGTCATTCAAAAGCGCACAAGAGAGATTGAGCATGTTATTCGATCAACATTATCAAACCTAAAGGTATAGACCGAAGGGCCGGGGTGTAGTAGTATCTGGCCTGGGCATCTGGTGTTCAATAGCAACGACAAGGCTGCAATGTCATCTGATCAGAATCAGCCTTGCTCTTGCTCTAGCTGTGTCCATGCCATGCCAATGAGGCACGCCTGTGTTTTGATGCTAATGCGTTGTGGTCCGAATGACAGAGCCCATCAGGCAGACGTGCTTAAGGAACTATCGCTGGCTGCCGCCGGGAAGACATTTTACAAGAGGTCTCTCTCGTCACTCCTAATGTAATGCATATGTTAAACATGAACTAATAAACCTTTATTTGAATTCATTTATTCATTTTCTCACCTTCTCGAAACCGACATTATTTTCTGCACTCAAGGTCGCCACGTCCTTGGCGAATCTTGACTATATGAATCTTGGAATATTTTGAACACCCTCAGAGTGTTTAGTTGTTTTAGTAGTTTAGTTGGTGTTGTTGAAAACAAATGGGTCCTTTATAGCGGAAACAACTATATTTTAGGACTATATAGAGATTTAAAAACATGTAACCATGGTGGGATCATCACAGACTGCTGTTATTTCAGATGACTTTTCGTGACATTGTGAGTTGTGCCAAACAGTAATGGAAAAATCTGTCTCTCTCGTCTCTCATCAGCTAGCAGGCCTCTGTGTTCTGATAAGGTCATCTGGGGGTCAGACGGTCACCGTGCCCTTATTCGGAGTTGTCATGAGGAACGTCTTTGCCATTTTTCATCTCGCGGACCATTTACTGAGTGTCATGGGTAATACTTCTAGTTTCTTTAAAACATGGCATTACCAAAGGCTGTAGTGGAGAATCTCTACAGTACACAGATGGTGCCCATTGTATCCTATGGCAGAGTTTCATACTTCTGTTTGTGTACGTGTGTGGCACATGTGCAGATTACTTCTTTGCCTGACCTTGAAACTACTTAGGTCAGAATAAAAAAGGTTTTCAAATGATACAACACAGCCTACTTTTTCCTTACCTGAGATTTAACAGACAAATAGGAAATCAAGTATCTATCATTAATGGCCATTTATGAGAGAAAATGTCCCCCCCTTCCTCCCTTAATATGCTCCTAAGAATATCTGTCCTGATGAAAATCTGAATGCTGTGAAATTACATGATGATTCTATTCATACAGTGTGTAACCATAACCTGTCATTGAAATGACAAGATGTCTCTCCCTGTCTCACTTTGCGTGCAGAACGGATGGAAGGATAGTAATTGCAATTAGCGCATTATTCATTTTCTTTTGCTGTGGTTTGGAGCTTATTTTGTGAGCCCGAGTTCTAGCCTCACCTGATTCCTCCCCATTTCGGAGATTTCTATTGTTAGTACTGTCAATTTTTTCCAGGCGTACTTGAAGTGGCCTTTTAGCGAGGTGAATCATCATGGCTTGCAACATTGGCTCAAAATGAGAAAAATATTGCTCCTATTTTGTTGCAACTTATGATACCCATGAGTACCTGTGACCCTGGTATAAATACTCAATCAAATACAAACTACACCTTAAAGTGCACGTTGCTATTCATATTTTTTTATATAAATATTTAGAATGTGCATGTTACTTGATCAATTGTAGAATTGTGGTCTTTGTGCCTTTTTTCTCTATATCCTGTGTAATATGTGTAATGGCACAGGGGTAGCTCAAAGGTTAATAATAATAAGGGCACAGACTACCAAAAGTGCAATTACTATCAAATATAACATCATAGATAATATCATAGATAGCCTCACGACCGCGTCTCTACTTCCAACACTTCCAAGTCCCATCACAGTATACAGTAAGTCTATACGATGGAGAAAAGTCCTGTATTGTCATGTACACCTCATACTGTAAACTTGCATTTATGTGTAATGAAAAATTCTTGTGCTCTAGAATTGCTCAACGGTGAGAGCACTGCAATGCGTTTTGCTATTGAAAAAAATGAAAGACCCTCCTCTAAATGTCCCAGTCCAAGTCTGTTAACCATGCAGACATGGATTCCACATGATTAGGTTCATATTTAGCAGGTCTGCAAGGAAGGCTTGCATGCTGAGCTAAATAGGAGTGTGTTATCTCGTGCTTGCAGCTGAATTGTTTCACTGTAGCTTACCTAAAGCAGCTTTGTGTAGAGGGGCTACAGACACAGGCAGCACCGGTCTTGGTCCTACAGAAGAAAAAAAAACACACAACACAACAGTTCTTCCGGTTCTTGTGTGACACCACTGTTCACTTTCCAGTTGAGTCTTTCAGATGTCAGCTTGTTCTTGCTCGCACAGTAGTTTGTAGCTTATGGGCTTGCCAGCCTAGTATGACTAGGTGACAAAAGAAATGGGTAGTGCCTGCCTGCCTCGATGACACACACTACCACAAGTCACAACAGGTATGCGGACTCCCGCCCTTGACCTGTGTGTTTGTGGCCTCACATTTCTCTGACGCCCCTCCTCTGGAGAAAACAATAATAAACTTTCCCCACTGTCAGCCTAGCCACAACAAGTTTTGGGGGACTATTCTTCATTCACCAACCCGATTGCAAATGAGAAAACAACATTGTAATTGCGCTTTTGCGAGATATTGAAAAACACTTTTGTTGTCAGCGACGTCATCACAAGACCACAAACAAGCAAGGGAGCAAGGGAGGACGGGAGTCCCATCTAAAAAGCAAATGTGTTTATTTTGGTCTCAAGAGATTGAACAGACCAAGGATATGGATCACTGGAACAATGTTGTGGGGTCGGACTCTGATGAGACCAAGATAAACAAATTTGCTTTAGGTGGTGTTAAGCATGTGTGGTGGTAAACAAGTGTGTTTTGCAAAAAAGTGAATCATCTGGCTTGTCAAGCATGGTAGTGGGACTGACATGGTTTGGGGATGTATGAATTCCATCAACATTGGAAATCTGAATTACACCTAAAGAAACATGCATGTCAACATGCACTGTGACTACTGAAGTAGAGCATGATGCTCTCCATAGGATTTCATTCAAATCTCACATCCATCTATTTTAGCCAGGTGCAGACTCAACAGGTAAAAGTTCAATGTAAAGAAATGTTAAAACCAGGGCTTTGAACCGTTATTTTTTTCCAAACGTTCCGTTCCGAACAGAAACGGAATTATAACGTTTCCGGTTATGCGTTCCACCAATAAATTGACGTTCCCGAACCGGTTAGAACAGAAAAATACTGTTCCCGGAACGGTTAATTTCGTTCCTGTCAGCTGATTACTCCCATAGGCCTAACTGACGTTAATTAACCAAGAAAGACGGAAGTGCAAATGAGTCAGCCTACATTCCAAACTGTTTATTCAAGCAGATGAAAAGAATATCCTCCAGAATTTTGTCATTCAGGGACGACCTACAAACTGTAAATGGAGAAGCGGAGAATAAACCTCAATGATGAAAATGCACGCTCCACGCTGACTTGGGTCACGGGGAGCGCTATGATGGACATTGTGAGTTTGTGCATATTTAAAGCGGCCATGGATGCCCAATAACGTCGAACATATGTTGGTGCGCTTTACACGCGCTTCTCTGCAATGTCTTACAATGATGCAATGGAAACTTTTGTAGACCCGGTTTTCGTTTTCGTTCCTTGAACCGGTTCAAAGCCCTGGTTGAAACGCACACCGATGACCTCCCTTTTAATTCATTTAGATACATTTCAAGCAAACACAGCCCCTTCTCAGACACTCTCTACAGGATGTTAGCCTTTTGTTACATGTTGTAAAACGTTAATGGCTGTATTTAATTTTTTTTGTGAGTGAACAACAAATTTAAGCGGTTATGCATGTTGTTAACAGGTCACTAATCATTGTGTCGAAGTGAAATTTCTTCAATGTTGTCCTGTGAAAAGATATACGGACAAATCTGCAAAAATGTAACAAACTATATACTGCAGCACTTGAGGTGGCATATCCTTAATCACCTAAGTGCAATCACTTCATCATTGATAAACAGCTATGCCAAAGGGAATTATTTTGGATCCATACCCTGGATGCCCTACACCCCAAAGCCTTAGCTTAGATGAAGACTTTGACATGAGTGTCATGTTGGTATACCATTTTTGTTTAGTCTTGTTAGGTTTTTGCTCATGTCTACGCTGTTCTCCCGAACTGGGGTCAGCTCTATTTTCCACAGCCCATTAGTCCCATGGCCCATTGGTCCCACAGCCCAAATGGTCCCAGCTTATTCCTGCTGCTCCATGTTCCCACAGTTTTAAGAAATCATTCAAATATAAGCCCTATGCTTTACAACTCAATGTTCCCACATTTTCAAGTAAACTAAGAGATCCAATAGGCCTAAAAATAATGTTAAAAATCTTTGTGATCTGGGACCAATGGGCTGTGGGACCAATGGGCTGTGGGAACATAGACACGCTCCCCTTGAACTTACACAGCTGCCTGTATGCATGTACTTAAGCAAGTAGTTTGCTGACCTGTAAATAGATTTTTTTTGTGTAGGGTCATTTTTTTTATTTGTGTACCTTGGGTAGAGGAAATATGACATGGAAAGAAATACAACTCCCACTACACTTGGACCAACAGCTCATCTGTGTTTTGTTACTGCACACCGTATCCTCTTACTGCAGATGGGGTCACCAGCAGGCCTATTCACTATTCGCTGAAAATACTCAACACATCATAACAGCATTGTTATGACATTACCGAGAGCCTTAAAGGCAGGAAATGGTCAAAAAAGGTACTGCAACTATGCTGCTCATTGAAACTAGGCTCCCTATTGCCAAATTTGATCTTTACATGAAAGTTTACTAAGTAATAAACAAATATTTTCTAGTATGGTCCAAGTACAGTCATTTTTGCTGCTAAAAATGGCTATTTTTGGAAATTCAAAATGGCAGACCATGGAGAAGATCCCCCTTTTCATGTATGAAAAGTGCAATTTTTCCAGTCATAACGAATACTTAGAATTTGATGCTGGTGGTAAGTATTCATGAAAAAGGTAACATTAGTGAATGGGCAGCATGAATTCTGGAAATAAACAACTAAAAATCTCACACAGTGTCCCTTTAAGTAACAGATTAAGACAGAGCCATTACAATTTTGGTGACAGTAAGGTTTTAACATAGGCTCTGTGCTAAGGGGTTAATGAGACTACATTGATTTGTTTGTATGTTCCACTTGTTGTGACCATGCCCAGAGGAAGGTCTTTGATTGAAAGCTTGGCAATTAGACTAAAAGAATAAGGAGGATTTGAGTGTGTACAAACATTTTTATTTTCATTTAACTCGTTTAGTCTTCATTTATATTATGACATTTTGGACTTTGGCCTACATAATGGTATGAACAGGGAAAACACTTTTAAGTGAGGTGCCGTTCCGCTTTTTGTTAATAAGAATTAAGAACTGTGGGTGGGTGGGTGATCAATGGCTGGAATGCCATGATGGAGATGGAGAATTTGTATTTTGACCGGCAGTGAAGAAACAGTCAGCTCGAAATAGCACTAGCCTACAGCCAACAAATATGGAGGGTAGGCTATGAAAGGCCTGTGGATAGCAGGTGGAGAAAATGCATCAACGCAGTGAACAGTGGAGACTGAGGAGTTGCCACCATCATATTATCGTGTCGTCTCATCTGGAGTACCTCCACCTACCAAGGAGTAGGCCTACCCTACCGGTCATCACAGAGCTATCTAATTAATCTATTATTTTCGTGAAGACTTTACGAAAGGCGGGCAATAACGTGAATGCACCACGAAAATGAATCTATTATTTTCGTGAAGACTTTACGAAAGGCGGGCAATAACGTGAATGCACCACGAAAATTAATCTATTTTTTTCGTGAATACTTCACGAAATGAGTGAGATACGGTTGAACACCAAGGTTTGCCTATGGACAATTAACAAGAGTTTACATGTTACACTATTTATTTACAGCAGAGTCTGCATATGTGTTATACAGAGTTAACCAGACTCTTTTCACTGCAAGCTGTATTGTAAGATATAACTCTGTATATAAAAATAAACCAGAAAGGATGCTGCGGTACTGATACTGGTATCGCTACCGATACTTGCACATTACACTCATACTTGCCAAACACTTGCCGATACCAGAGACCGATACTGCTATTACATGAAAGAAGGCACAGCAGCATGGAAGAAGTGTTACTCTGTTTGATTCAAAGTGAAAACCATGACCTGCTAGAACCAATGCTTGTGTGTGTGTATGTTTGTGTGTGTGTGTATGTGTGTGTGTGTGTGTGTGTGTGTGTGTCTGTGTGTGTGTATAGTGTGTGTGTGTGTGTGTGTGTGTGTGTGTGTGTGTGTGTGTGTGTGTGTGTGTGTGTGTGTGTGTGTGTGTGTGTGTGTGTGTGTGTGTGTTTTCAGTGTGACTTGTGGAGGTTCAATCGGCAAATGTATGTGGGCACACAGCCCTTATTTCCCGGTTCAGAAAAAAAACCCTGTATTTATTTTCATGGCATGTTGGGGGTAAAAGTATCTGTATCGGTAGGCTACCCGGTATCGGCAAGTCCAGAAATGAATGTAGTCATGCTCGTATCGGTTTTCAAAAGAATGGTATCTGTGCATCCACTTTATCAGAGATTCTTTAAGTATATAGAGATATGCCAATGTAATAGGTTGCTATGGGCACCTAACATGACCAGGTTCCGGTCTGCCTAAAGGGGCGTGTCATAATGCTCCTAGCATTGAATAGAACAGTCCTTAGGTCTGCCTAGGTCTGCCTAAAGGGAGATCCCCCCCTCCCCCTTGCAATAATAGAACCCGGAAACAATGGGCCAATGGAACCTCTATCTCTCTATTCTCTCTCTGACTTTACTCTTGGAAAGCCTATCACTTCCCCTTGAGCTTCCATCTTGTATGAGTCTGTGTAACTGAGGTGTCCCTGCACAGTCCACCACTCTGGATCCGAACTCACCACCTACCAGTCAACTCTCCAGTTTGGCCTGGGAGGCACAGCATGATACCAGTGAGCTAAAGGACCAGTCCGCTACAGCTCAGCATACCGATAATGTATGAGGCTTTGGGAGGGAGGTTGGCTGGCCTGTCTGACAGTCCATGCAGTAGGCCTATGTTGCTGTGCAAGTGTGAACATGTGTATGGCTAGTACAACATGGTGTTCAATCTGATTGAAATGTGATGGATCTGGAGAAGTTAATCCAAGCTTTTATTACCTGTGGACTTGACTACTGCAATACCCTACTTATAGGTGTCCCCAAAAGGTCACTCAGGCAGGTGCAGCAAGAATCCTAACTAGGGATGCAAATTATCGATTAATTCATGAATCATTAGTTGATACTTGATAGTCTTATCGATCGACTTACGATTAATTAACAAGCTGCGTTTTCCCCCCCGAAATCTCAATGTTTCTCGGAAAAAACTACTAAATCTAATTTTTTTTATTAAAAATTGAGATAAAATACCACATTTAAATTAATTCTATTTCAATCTTTTAATCCAAAAGGTGATTTAAATATTCCCACTATTCATATCCCTCTTCACACACACTCTTCACATGCCCATTTCACTTGGGTCTCTTGTCAGTTGAATTGTCGATTAATTGTGATTAATGTTTTTTAATCGATTAATGCATTGATCGATTAAAGTTTATTAATCGATTAATCGTTTGCATCCCTAATCCTAACTAAAACAAAGAAAAGAGACCACATCACTCCTGTACTTAGGTCATTGCACTGGCTATCAGTGACATTTAGAATTGAGTTTAAAACTCTTCTTATAGTTTATATATCACTTAATGGCTTCAGCCATAAGTAGGCCTATATTGTGAATATGCTTGAGCAGCATCACCCTAATAGATGTCTTAGGTCTTCAGAATCTCCTGATTGGGCCTATAGGGTCAAGTCTAGACAGGGTGAAATGGCATTTAGTCATTATGCTGCAAAATGCTGGAATCAACTTCCTGTCCAAATGAGAACTGCCCCAACAGTATCTTGTTTTAAAAAGAAATTAAAAACAGCTTTATTCTCATCTACCTTTGGTAACAGGCTAGTTAGTTGATTATATTCTATCTACACAACATGGATTCTTTTTCTTCTTGTTTCTTAGCTCTTTAGCACATTGAATGACGATTATGTGTGATAAAGTGTCATTTTGATTGATTGATTGATTGATTGATTGATTGATTGATTGATTGATTGATTTAGGCCTACATGTTTACTTCAATGTGCAATAATGTGTTTTTGTGTATAAGCTGTCAGACACCTTAATTTCCCTCCTGAGTAATAAAAGTAGGCCTACTCTACACTCGCCTCCAAAAGAGTTGTCGCCTACCCATCTGTTTGGAATAACAGCTAATAACCTAAGTAAGGGTTAACGTTCGGCGAGAAGGTCGCTACCGTGGAATAGCAGCACGACAGAGAGAATCTTTAGACCCCGACGCGGAGCGGAGGGGTCTTGTTCTCTCTGAAGTGCTGCTATTCCACAAAGCGACCGACTCGCCGAAAGTTAACCCGCTTATTATATGGATATACTTAAATGATTCACACATGCGGGGACATTTCTTTAGACCTATTTAATGTTAAGATTGTTGCTGCGCAAAACAAAACAGTGCCGTTGTGGAACACCGCTAGGCAACAGCTAGGTAGGCTAGCCAGGACAACAGGTGTTGTCTATCACAGCAGCTGATTAGAGTGACAAAAGACCGGACCCCCTGCGGAGTGATATGAAACATTCGCTTTAGCCACTGACTTGTATACAAGCCAGTGGCTTTAGCAGTGAACGTCTTGTTGCCATTGACAGCGGTAGCCAGGACAACGGGTGCTGTCTATCACAGCAGCTGATTAGAGTCTTGATGAAAAGTCGCTTTAGCAGTGAAAAGTCTTGTTGCCATTGACAGCGGTCTGTTATAGACCAACCCGTCCGTTATCGAAAAATAACAGACGTCCGAACGTTGGGGAGCCCCGTTGAAATGAATGGAGCATTCGACAGATGACGTCACAACCATATAATAACTTCAATTACGGCACTGTTTTGTTTTGCGCAGCAACAATCTTAACATTAAATAGGTCTAAAGAAATGACCCCGCATGTGTGAATCATTTAAGTATATCCATATAATAAGCGGGTTAACTTTCGGCGAGTCGGTCGCTTTGTGGAATAGCAGCACTTCAGAGAGAACAAGACCCCTCCGCTCCGCGTCGGGGTCTAAAGATTCTCTCTGTCGTGCTGCTATTCCACGGTAGCGACCTTCTCGCCGAACGTTAACCCTTACTTAATCACTTGGCTTCAGAAGTCACTCATATGAAAGCTACAACCCTCTCGAATGAACATGTATTTACAAAAATAAATTTCATGCACCAAAGAAAGATTGACCCTTTAATGAACACAGACAGGGCAGATTTTGACAAGACAATAGTTTTGTCGCCTATCGAACATAATGTGAAAATGAGCAGACAAGTCACTTCAAAACACTTCAAATACGCAGATCGGGTATCATACTTAATCACTGATTCACTCACACCTCTCCAGAAAATCAACTTTGGCCTTAGGTGTATGTTTAGGGTCATTGTAATCATGGAAAGCAACACAATGAAAATCAATGGAGTTCAATGGGAGATGGTGACATATTTGCTATTCGTAGAACAATACATTTTTAACTTCATGATGTAATCAATGATAAAAGCCCTCACACACCAGCAGCATGCATGCAGCTCCACATAAGAGCTGTATCCCTCCCATGTTTGACTTTAGGCACCATGTATTTTTTTCCAAATTCTTCACCTTTAACACCAAAGAAGTCTCTCCCACTGTCCTGTCTCAAAAAAGCCAGCCAAGAGTATGTCAGGCCTAATTCTGACAAAAATGAAGGCTAATGGGACTCATACTCAGAAGTCAAGATCCCAAGATCAACCATTTTAGAACTGATGGCATCAAAACTATATGGTGTTGGAGATGAAGAATATGAAAAAAGAGAAATGGTGCATAAAGGGAAACATGGTACAGATACAGCTCTTATGAGGAGCTGCATGCATGCCTCAGGTGTTTGAGGGCTTTTATCATTGATTAAATCATGAAGTTAAACATGTATTGCTCTACGAATAGCGAATATGTCACCATCTCTCATTGAACTCCATTGATTTTCATTGTGTTGCTTTCCATGATTACAATGACCCTAAACATACACCTAAGGCCAAATTCGATTTTCTGGAGAGGTGAGAGTGATTCAGTGATTAAGTATGACACCCAATCTGCGTATTTGAAGTGTTTTGAAGTGACTTATCTGCTCATTTTCACATTATGTTCAATAGGGGACAAAACTTTTGTCTTGTCAAAATCTGCCCTGTCTGTGTTCATTAAAGGGTCAATCTTTCTTTGGTGCATGAAATTTATTTTTGTACATACATTTTCATTCGAGAGGGTTGTAGCTTTCATATGAGTGACTTCTGAAGCCAAGTGATTAATTGAAAGTCAGGTTATTAGCTGTTATTCCAAACAGATGGGTAGGCGACAACTCTTTTGGAGGCGAGTGTACTCTACTCTACTCAATGTAGGCATATTGGTTCTCCACAATGGACAATTACTATTGTACCACTCCCTGCAGCCTTGTGGGCTATATTGTACAACAGAATCAACAGGTGTGAAGAATAAATAACGATCAATGTGAACATTTCTCTGCCTGAGTGTCTCGAACCTGTCCTTGTTGACTGTGTCCTCGTCAAATAAAGCCTATAATTGGGGAAGTAGATGGTTCCCTGCGTATGGCCTTGGCACGCATGCCAAAATGCTTCACCTTTTTTTTTAACTAATTTTCTAGGCTATAACTTACAGATTTTGCATCTTGCACCATATCAGATGTGCATGTGAAATAGCCTAGGCCTATGTATGTTGCATCTTGCATGTGTTGTGTTTATTTTTTTTATTTTTTAGGACCCCTGCGGACATCATTTTATTTAAAAGGGTCCTTGTTCAATGTTTGTCCCCAACTTGATGTTTTTCTACATGTTCTATAGGCCTTCACTGTTTTGATAGCCTATTTACTCAAGAAAAAAAACGTATATAATCACATGGGTTTTGTAATGAGTCTGAGATTATTAATACACGAGGGGGGGTGGCATGGACACTTTGAATGCTGTCCTTTCTTGATGTAGCTTACCTGTCAACAACAATGATCACAAAACAACGTGGGGTTTGATGACAGTTCCACTGATAATAAAACATCAAATATAGCTGCAAGCAGCAATGCGGGGCCAAGCAGTAAACTTGCCAAAGCCGCCACGGCAACAGAAGGAACTGCAGCGCCCCCTTTGGTCCAAATCTCGCCAATGTTGGTGTGCATTCCTTGGGTGAGAGTGTGATCACGTAAACCAAGTTTAGTTTGAATCCGTTGAAGAGCTGTCGAGATATGAGCTCACTTCCTGTTACCTGTTGGTGGCGCTAGAGAGCTTGGGTTCTGGATTTTTTTGTGGGAGGTCATGGAATGGTCTAGAATGTGTGCAAAAAATCCTAACAGAAATTGACTAACGGTTGCTGAGATATGACCTCACTTCCTGTTTTGCCACCTTTATGACAATTTTGATTGGCTGTCACCGGCAAACAACAAGAGGTGTTCAAAATTCTTTCCTCTCCCCCCTCCCTCTCCCTCCCTCCCTCCCTTCTTCCCTCTCTGTCCCTCTCCCTCTCCCTCTACCTCTCCCTCTCCCTCTCCCCCCTCCCTCTCCCTCTCCCTCTGTCTGTCTGTGTGTGTGTGAGGGGGGGGGGGGGGGGGGGGGGGGTGCAGGGGCTGGGGCAGTGGGGCTTGACCCCCTGCCGAGAATGGTGTCAGTAAATGCGCAAGGGGAGCAGAGGAGACAGAGAGATGAGAAAAAATCCCTCCATTCTTTCCACAATTTTGAATGGCTGCTGTGAGCTGATAGTTTTTTCAATCGTTACGAAAATCCATACCTGGGTGCAACATGGTGTGAGGATGACCTGTGTACCAATATTTTGAAAATTGGGAGTACAGTTCAAAAGCTACAGGCAAAAATGTAGCTAAAATTTTGACCTGCTGGTGGCGCTACAGAGTTTGAGCTGGGGATATGATTTTTGTTGTGGTAGGTCCTGGGATGGACTACTATGTGTGTACAAAAACCCAGCCTAGTTTGACAAACGGTTGCTGAGATATGACCTCACTTCCTGTTTCGCCACTTTTACAACAATTTTGATTGGCTGTCACGGCTAAACGATAAAAGATATCCAATATTCCTGGAATGAGACCCCATGTGTAGCTCAGTCCCGAGATACTATATATCGAGTTTCGGGTGAATTGGTCGAAAATTGTGGGAGTAGTAGCATTTTTATTGAATTTCACAAAATTCAAAATGGCGGAAAAACTATCCTGGCGGAAAATGACGTCATAGGGTGCGTTGGATTTGTCTTGGCCCAAGGATTCCAGTGATACCAAGTTTATGAAAATTGGCCAAGCGGTTCAAAAGTTACAAGCAGAAATGTACCTGCAACTTTGACCTGCTGGTGGCGCTAGAGCGTTGGGACTGGGGACCTATAAATCGCTGTGGGTAATGCTGAGACTGTCCCTAATGTGTGTGCCAATTTACAGCATTTTCCTACCTACGGTTCTATGGGCTGCCATAGACTTACAGTCGGAGAAGAATGGTGACTAGATAATAATAATAACAATGAAGAAAACCTACTAACTCTATAGGGGCCTTCGCCAGCTTCGCTGCTTGGCCCCTAATAAACCCAAACTGATGCTCATGCTTGCAACTTGACGTTGAAATCAGGAAGTTAGGATTTCCCATCACTGCGCGTGCGTACGAGTAAAGTAGTCTGCTTACAGTTCTATGGCCCTATATAGTAAAGTAGCCGCTAGCTAGCTTGGGAGCAGTGAAGGAAGAGATTTATTAATGCGCATATAAAACACCCAACTTTTACTCAACCACACAGTATTCAGAGGATCATACAAATAATCACTTGTCATACTCTTTTAGACAAAGGATGGGAGATCAAGGTTTGTGAGCAAACTCAATTAATTTTCAAGCTAGGTAGCTGTGGTATGCATGTGCGTTAGCGAGTCTGCTTTGCCTTATAATGTTAAATCTCGTAAGAAACCGGAGAAGCTGTTAAATTGTGCTTTAAAATGCAGCTTACCTGGCTGTTGTATTTTCCTCGATATATTCTTTCCCTTATCGCTATTAGCACATGGCTCGTTCGAAACGTCGGATGCACCTTTGTCTGAAAACCGCTGGGTAGCAAACAGCTTTTGCACCATTGGGCCCAGCCACGGCTAGCCGACCTAAGCCGCTGCTGTGACGTTTTCTGGCAAGCTGGCTTGTTTGGCCATCGATGAATTGTCTTTTGACAACATTCGCATTATAAATGCACAGTAGACCTTGCACGACAGACTAGAAGCATTTCTGTTTTCATTGTAATGACTGACAGCGGTGATGTTCAGGAAACATCAAGTAAGCTGATTAACTGATTAGTTGGCTAACAAAATGTAGCTCGCTAGCGATCAAGTAAGCTAACATTGTCCTGCTAGCTGAGCTATTTTGTTTTGTGATCATGTACTAGCCTGCTGCTAGCCAATATTTGTAAAAACTAGTAGCACTGATCGACCAACTTAAGTACGCGTGCTGTTTTCGTCTTTCTCGCATGCTATGCCTCATCAAAGGTTCGCGCACAAAATAAATAATAATCATCTAGAATCCATGGCCATTTTTAACTTGGTTTTATCTGCCTAAGTAACGACAGCCAGCATATTTGCATTAGACATTCTGAATTGTTTTGAGGCGATTGCATTGACATAAACTCAGGTTAAAGATCATGCAGTTCAAACAAAACAAACTGCATCAATATACAGGGGAGATGGCGACGCGTTTCTCTGAGAATCTATGTGTTTGTCTACATTCTACATCGTAGCAGTAACATTTCCTAAGCGTCTGTACGCCATATGCCATATGTTGTTATGTTTCTCATCTGTGCAAACGAATAGGCTACTCATATGCAAGTTCTGTTGTATACAGTTGCAAACCAACCAGCCACCAAAAGCTAATAATTCACAACACCAAGTCTAGTAGGCTACCAAGCCTTTCTGATGGCTGTCTAGTACAACGGTCCACTTCAATGATGCGTCAGCAGCTGTACAACAAGTTGCAGAGAGATTAGTTGTGTTACAACGAGGGGTTTTTTACCTAATGATTGAATAGTTGGTTAGACAGGAATGTTTTAAGCACATGTCTGTAACAGTAAACATTCTGTCTTGAACAGCAGAATTGGACTTAACCAGCCGAGACATGCTGTGAGCGGAAAACCACAACTCCCATTCCCACTGTCTGCTTTTCCACTTCACAAATTACCAAGATGTGTGTTTGGAATCAATCGTAGCATGAGAGATCGCATTCAGAGCTTGGTAAGTGCGTGCGTGCGTGTGCGCGTGCGCGTGCGCGTGTGCGTGTGCGTGTGTGTGTGTGTGTGTGTGTGTGTGTGACAGAACACATTTAAAACATCACATCTCATTCCTGAGTTTTAGTGATGTTTTTGAGTGTGGTGTTTTGTGTGACGTCTTAACTGTTTGTTGTGGAAAGCGAGCACATCATGTTGAAGCTCAATAATTCAGTCATAGTCTACTCTTAAAATGTAAAACCGCACTATAGTTAGAACAGGATGTTTGTGGTACCAAAGTAAATGAGTTAAAGGGGTCGGAGCTAGGGTGTAGTCGAAAAACGGCACATTCTTGTCTAGGTCAACAGAAAACTCATCTGGGCCAGCAAAAGGCCTGTTTGAACATATCATCAGTGTAAACCAAAACATGCAGTCTGGGGCAGAACCCTAACAAAAAAGACGTACATTGGCTACAGATCGTGTTGGGCTTTCAAACCCTACATCGCCAGTGCTGCCAGGTTGGATAACTCACCTGCCTTTGTTATTTCTGGGGCATATACTAAGGAGCTGGTTCAGGAGTAAAACCAAGTTAAGTTTAGATGCAAATCATCTAAAAGAGGAGCCTGGAGGAGTCCTAATTTTTTTGGAAAGTTAAGACTCCAGGCTCTGCTATTGGATGATTTATCGCTTAACTTCACCTTGTTTACTCCTGAACCAACTTCTTAGTATAGGCCTAGAGTGCGTTGCATTATGCGACCTTGCCTCCTCCACTTGCTTCCTCCACTTGCTTCTCGTCATGATGACATCACTGACAACAGCATTATATTTCAATATCTTCCAAAAGCTCAATTGTAGAGTCTTTTTCTCATTTGCAATTGGGATGGTGAATGAAAAACAGTCCCTCAAAAGTTGTTGTGGCTAGGCTGACAGCTGGGAAACTTTATCGTTTTCTCCACGGAGGAGGGGCCAGGAGGCGGGACGAGGAGACAAGCGCAAGTGGAGGAGGCAAGGTCGCATATTAAAACACACTCCTAGACTCTTGGAGTGGATAACCAACAAGAGGATGTGATATTTTTATGCTTCCTGTAGGTTGCTCTGTGATGTAGGGCTCTATTGTCCAAAGTGCCTCTGATGAGTTATTTGACCTTACTGTGTTTGGGAGATCAGGCGTCGTGTTGTCACTTTGAAAAAGGGGTTTTGCATTGAAATACTGAAACACTTTGATTTTTTTGGATTTGGTTCAGGGATGTTACTGGACTTTCAGGACAACATGGGCAGAGAGAGTAGAGAGAGAGAGGTTCCATTGGCCCATTGTTTCCGGGTTCTATTATTGGGGGGGAAATTCCCCTTTAGGCAGACCAAGGCAGACCTAAGGACTGTTCTATTCAATGCTAGGAGCATTATGACGCGCCCCTTTAGGCAGACCGGAACCTGGTCACGTTAGGTGCCCATAGAAACCTATTATGTTGGCATATCTCTATATACTTAAAGAATCTCTGACATGGGTTTAGTCTAGCTGGGCCAGATTTGTGTTTGTTTTTTTAGATGAGTCAAGCACAATAAAAGCTTTAGTAAATGTTGCCTACCCTGGACTGGCTGTAATTTTAGTGACACTCCTGATTTGATGTTACAAAACAATCAATAGATATACCGATTTGTACAGAAGTATTCAACATGTAGTGGAAATATTATGTTGTAGAAGTCATGTCTCTATCCATTTAGAGTTTTCAGACATCTTTTTTGCTAACTCTGCTTCTTCTTCTTCCCCCTCTCTGCCTCTCCTCCTCTTCCCCCTCTTCCTCCAAGGTTAAGTGGTGAAAGCTAAAGGGACGTCAGCGCTTCTTGTGGAAGGGGCTAAGCTGGCCATGTCACGGGTCCCCACACCCCCTCCTCCGGGGGAGATGTCCGTTGGGCCTGTGGCAGAGAGCTGGTGTTATACCCAGGTACGGGAACGCACCCCACCCTCGAAAAAAAAAAGCCGCCAACACCATCCCCTACCCCCCAGTGGTTCCCAAACTTTTTCAGTGGGGACCCCCTTTTGGCCCTCAGAATATTTTCGTTTGATACGTTGCTAGATTTTCCATTCATTGTTTGTCCGCTAATATTGCTAGAAATCTACAGGACGGTAAACACATCTATTACCCATAGTCCCATTTGACCCTCCTTCAGTACCTCCGCGACCCCCACAGGGGGCCCGACCCCCAGTTTGGGAACCACCGCCCTATCCCGTCCTGCAGTCCATTTCTCATTTCTTCACACCTGGCTGTGGTCACACGGGATCACTGCACAGCTAAGCGATCTGTTGCTTTAAGTCGGAGGATGTGCAGTGTTCTGTTGACTGTTTGCTTATGATGGTAGATTTTTTTAGAGGTCCCCGAAGTCGGCAGGAAACCTGAGGTTGGCAGTTTGAACATGCTTGTTGGACATACTCTGTATTGCTACCATGTTCTTGAGTTTGTGAGACGTTTTAACGTTTAAAGTTTTTCGACTGTACCACCCAAGTGTTGTCTGACTGACTCCTGAATATCATATGTTAGGTCTCGAAGTTCACAAGATTTCTAAATATAGGGGGAAGATACTGAATGCGTTTATATGCAGTTCAGTATCCCGGATATCATCCTGATTTAAGTACCCTGGATAAGCCATTATTTGTGACTTTGAGAAATCAGGATATGCTAGGTGGAGTATTCCAAAATGAATTGGGATATTGACGCTTGGAAACATCTTATCCCGGATACCAAGGCATATCCAGGCTACATGCATTTGAATAGAATTCTATAACGGCCAAGAATGTAGACTGAGATATGACACTCTGTACTCATATCTCGTACCTTATCCAGAATTTGATCATAGCCAGGATAAGCCTCATATTCGGGATGCAGAACTGCATATAAACGCATTCACTGTTTACCAGAGTACTGTCTATTTGGTTCCCTTGAGTAAGGCCAGTAAATGTATAATGGGTTTTATTCATGGTTCTTTTTTTGTATTGTTAAGACAGGGATGGGTTTTTTATTGCTTTTTTTTTCAAGCATTTCAGATATGAAAGTGAATCCAGAGTTTGTCATTGTTTGCACTGTGGGAAAAATAACTGGCAATGTTGTTAATACACAAAACAACCGCATTGAAATCAGTTTGCCCATGACATAAATTACTGTTGTATTGCCAAATCTCATAGAGGTTTTATATAATCATGCCTTTGTTTTGTTTTTTTGTTTCAGGTTAAAGTAGTGAAGTTTTCCTACATGTGGACCATAAACAACTTCAGTTTTTGCAGAGAGGAAATGGGCGAAGTTTTAAAAAGTTCAACCTTTTCCTCAGGTCCCAATGACAAAATGAAATGGTAGGTAAAACCTATTTCTATATTTCGGCATCTTAATGCGTTAATTATATTGCTGTTGGGCAATTGCAAAGCTTTATTTTTTTTTTTACCCTTAAAAATTGCTGCATTTTCTGTAAATAACGTACACTCTGTCTGTGTCTTGTGTTTGCTCGCCAGGTGCCTGCGAGTCAATCCCAAGGGACTTGATGATGAAAGCAAAGATTACTTATCTTTGTATTTACTCCTTGTTAGTTGTCCAAAAAGTGAAGTAAGAGCAAAGTTCAAATTTTCCTTACTGAACGCAAAGAGGGAAGAAACTAAAGCAATGGGTAAGCTTTTTCCCACGTTTTCTCTGTGTGTGTGTGCGTGTGCGTGTGCGTGTGTCTCTGTGTGTGAACTGTGACCTATATGTGTCTTTATTCTGGCTTGGCAGTGTTGCTATTTCTGATATTTGGTATGCTTGTTGAGAGTGGAGAAAGTTGCTCTTTGGGATAGTTGCTCAAGGGTGGACTGTTTTGGGTTTGCCTTGCCTTTGGTTAACCTTTTGATGTCACATGATGATGATGATAAGAGATGTATGTCTTTCTTTCTTTTTTTGTTGTATCAAATAAAAATTTCTCCTCGCACTGCAGAAAGCCAAAGAGCATATCGATTCGTCCAAGGAAAAGACTGGGGTTTCAAAAAATTTATTAGGAGAGATTTTCTGCTCGACGAAGCAAACGGACTTCTACCGGACGACAAGCTCACGCTCTTCTGCGAGGTAATGCTGCAGATGTTGAAGCAGGGCTCAGAGCAAGTCTCAGAGCGAGTGTCTCTCTCACACACACACACACACACACACACACAGTCACACACACACGCACAAACACCCACACACAGAGCCTCGGTGACTCCCACACACCTACACAATTTTAAGCGAGGTATTAAAGCAGGCACTGCTCCATCCAATGCCAAGTGTCGACAAGCTGGCACACAGTTTTTGGGTGCGATGTGCTGAATGGCACAGTGAGCCTCCTTCCTGTCTGTCTGTCCTCTCTCTCTCTCGCTCTCTCTCTCGCTCGCTTGCTCTCTCGCTCTCGCTCTCTCTCTCTCGCGTGCTCGCTCTCTCTGTCTCGCTCTCTCCCTCGCTCTCTCTGTCTCGCTCTCTCCCTCTCGCTCTCTCTCTCTCTCTCGCGTGCTCGCTCTCTCTGTCTCGCTCTCTCTCTCTCTCTCTCTCTCTCTCTCTCTCTCTCTCTCTCTCTCTCTCTCTCGCGCGCGCGTGCTCGCTCTCTCTCGCGTGCTCGCTCTCTCTGTCTCGCTCTGTCTCGCGTGCTCGCTCTCTCTGTCTCGCTCTGTCTCTCTCTCTCTCGTATCATAAGCGCACGTCACTCAAACAGGGTTCAGGATGTGACAGACAGCTGCCTGTGTGAAGTCGCTTCCCTGACATGGTTTTATGTTGTAAGGGTGAGGTGAGCGAGTGGGCCGTTTCTGTTACACAGGTTGTCATGTGGGAACGAGAATCCGTCCTCATCAGACAGAAATGTGTGTGTTTGTTTGTGTGTGCAAGCATTCGTGCGCGCTTCCGTACGAGTGCGTGCGTGCGTGCGTGCTTGTCTGTATGCTTGCTTGTGTGTGTGTGTGTGTGTGTGTGTGCTTGTGTGTGTGCACTTGCTTGATATTAAGCCTTTAAAGCTGAAGTGGCAATTCAAAAACAAGGCAGCTTGAAGAATGGTGACACTTGTTTGTGTGGCTGCCTGGCCTCTCCTGCTAATCCAGCCTGCTAAGCACTAGCAGTGCAGAGGCGACGGACGAGGCTACTGAGGGAGTAGAGAGAGAGGAGGCCGTGCTCCTCCAGCTCTGATGAGGGGTTAAGGAGAGAGCTCTATGTCTGTCTTAAGGGATCAAAGCTGCACACTGATGGGTTAAAGTTCAAGTGTTACATTACATTGCATTTAGCTGACGCTTTCATTTATTCAAAGCGACTTGCAACTATTATTTCTCAGGGTATTGGTTACAGTCCCTGGAGCAATGTGGGGTTAGGTGCCTTGCTCAAAGGCACTTCAGCCATGGATGTAGATGTACAGATGTCTGTAGGGAGAGGTCAGGTGGGATTCGAACCGGCAACCCCTAGATTGAAAGACCAACTCTCAAACCACTAGGCCACCGCTGCCCCAAGTGTTAAGCGTTGTGCTTGTGTTTGAAAAGTGTCTGCACTTTAATCTCTATCGCTTGCTGTACTAACATTTAGTTTTATCCTATTAAGACCGGGAAACACATCTGTGGTTATCTGCCTTTGCAACGGAATTCTCTTTTCTGATTGGCTGATGGGGTGACCATTAATTCCGTGGAACCGGTCAAGCGTCTATCGGACACATGTAACTTGGACGCGGCTAGCACCTTCGTTTGGAATGTTGATGTTATCTAAGGGATGACATTGTAGCATTGATGCACATAATCTATGGAAAATTAAATAATTACACCTTCGGCATTCCAAACAAAGATTCTAGGCACATCTAAATCACACACGTCTGATAGTGAAGTGTCTATCTTGCTCACTAGATTCTGGTGCAGTTGGCATGGTTCCTACAACTTTACAGACAATAATGGATAAAAGAAATGCCCTACGCAAAATAGCAGATAAGCCGGGTTAACAGCCTTCGAGGTGACCGGTTGCACCAAGTTAGTCACAGCGAAGGCAACTCCGTCTCCAAGCAGCGCACATCACCGGAGCTCTAAGCCTGTGCCTCGCCATTAAAGGGGTATGCCACTATTTTGGGGCTTAATACAGTTAAAATCGTTGGCCAGGGTTTATATAGGTGGTAAAGTGTCTTATTTTTCATGTAAGCTGTTGTCTTGCTTTAAGACAAGTTAAAAGAGGGAGCATGTCGCTAAGCTAGTGAAAGTCAATGGATCCGTGTAGCATGTAGCAATGCTACATGGATGCATTGACTTTCACTAGCTTAGCGACATACTCCTACTTGTCTTACTACAACTTGTCTTAAAGCAAGACAACGCTTCACATGAAAAATAAGACACTTTACCACCTTTATAAACCCCAGCCAACGATTTCAACTGTATTAAGCCCCAAAATAGTGGCATACCCCTTTTACTTTGTGAAACGGGTCATGTCATAGGCTGTTATCCCTCACGTATTTATCTTTATGACCGGCTGCAGATATTCCGCATATTTACCTTGAACAGCCTTGACTACTCTTTTTTTTTTTTAGACCCTCGAAGGGTTAATGGGTAAATCGTTGCACGATCTGCTCTAGATCATAATTTTTTTTCTTTGTTGCCATAAAAAGATAACTTTTTGTTGTTTGGACATTTTGGAGGGAAATGATGCTGAGCAAGAGGGACTTGGGGAGGGGGTTGAAAAACAGAAAATGGAAGCTGAAAGGGGTGGGGGGGGGGGGCAAGATTAATGAAGTGGTCAATGAATTGTCGTGGTAACTCAATTATCAGAATATTGCTTTGGAAAGGGAATGCTTTGCGAGAAATGAGCAATTTCATAAAGCAAATTAGATCCCTCTTCCTCATTAATTAGACACTTCATGAAATTAAATTGAAGCAGTCGGCTGGTTAACGCCTTGTGTGGTTTGCCAGTCTCGCCCTGGCTTTTTCTGTGCTGTGCCACTCTGTCTAGTTTGCAGTGCAGTACTTGTGAAAACACCTTCTGTGCAACACAACATTACGTGACGCTAATAGGAAGCGTTTGAAATGCTCTCAATTAAGAGTTCTCTTTTTTCCAATTTAGTCACAAAGGTTGGAATTTATTTCAATATTTGGACTTTTGTTTGTTCACAAACACGCGCACGCACACACACACACACACACGCACACACTACTCATCTGCAGTGCTAGTATGATTTATACCACAGCTAATATCCAGTTTTGGTATTTTGACGGCCTGGTCAGTACACTTCACACACACTGTGCTGTGCTGGACTGCACTCACCACTTGAATGATTACTACAACATGTACCAACTATTTTTCTGTTTAATTGTTAGATTTGCAGACAGTGTCATTTCACACACAAACATAATGCTGAACCAG
>NC_085869.1:24529576-24539576 GCF_034702125.1 Engraulis encrasicolus | reverse complement strand
AAAATATGGAATTTGTGGCTGTGTAAGTTCACAATGCTGGTCAAACACCCCCTTCACTAAATTTAAAACCAAGCCCAGTTGCGAGATAGAAACGGTGAATAGTGATTTGAGGAATGCGGGGAAGCAAATGTCGCTTCAACCGACAGCGCCAAGAATAACCAGTGGCCCATGAGAATGATGCATAGCCTATACCATCGTAGGCAAAAAAGGCCTTACCCTTCTGTAGTTGTTTCAGTTCTGTTGGTCAAAATCATTACATTCCCTTCATTAATTAGGCTACAGTTCTATAAGCGCGTGATCACAAGCTTTCAAAGCAGGTAGATTTTGCAAATGACTGAACTGACATGAGTGTGTCATTTTGAACGTTCTGACAGGAATATAGTCGGTCATATTGGCAAAGTGATTATTTTTGTCCATTATCTAATTATGCCATGCCCTGGCGGAGGTATGTGATCTCGGAGCACTTTTCTAGTTGTTATTGTCGTTGTCATCGTCGTCTTTATCTGGGCAGAATCGCGTGGACATCAGCGACGTGGAGCCCGAGGTCTTCAAAGAGATGATGGGCTTCATCTATACGGGGAAGGCGCCCAACCTGGAGAAAATGGCCGACAGTTTGTTAGCGGCGGCAGATAAGGTGAGCAAGCGCCCATGTGACCCGCGTATCTCTCTCCTAAGACCCCGAACACCTCGCCTCAGCCTCGCCACATTTCAGGCTGACCTTTCCCAAATACAACAGCTTTGACTACAATGGACATGAACAACGAAAAAAGTACACTAATCCGTTGGGTTTATTTTGCAAAAAAAAAAAATGACCCTTTTGTTAAAAATCGCAATATTATTTATATCAGTCCCAACGTTTAAAGGTTGCGTTTCCTCATGAATGTGCATTACCTGTGTGTGTGTTTTGTGCCATTTTTGTTTTCCCTATCGTCATACTTTGGCTGGCTCACTATTTATCCTGTTTTTCTCTCTCTCTCTCTCTCTCTCTCTCTCTCTCTCTCTCTCTCTCTCTCTCTCTCTCTCTCTCTCTCTCTCTCTCTCTCTCACACTCACTCTCACTCTCTCTCTCTCACTCTCTCCCCCTCAACCCCCGAAAACCCACTCATGTTTCTCTCTCTCTCTCTCTCTCTCTCTCTCTCTCTCTCTCTCTCTCTCTCTCTCTCTCTCTCTCTCTCTCTCTCTCTCTCTCTCTCCACAGTACGCTCTGGAGCGTTTAAAGGTCATGTGTGAAGAGGCTCTGTGCAACAGTCTCTCGGTGGAGAATGTGGCCGACACCCTCATCCTGGCAGATTTGCACAGCGCCGAGCAGCTCAAAGCACAAGCCATAGATTTTATCAACAGGCAAGCATCATTCTCGTCGAGCAGGGGGGGGGGAGTCCACTTGATAAATTCCTGCTGCCATTTCTGTTTACCTGGCTGCGTGTCGGTTTGTTTTGTATTTTATAATTTATTTATTTATATACGTGTGTTTTTATCTCTTCTCCTTCTCACTATAGGTGTAGTATCCTCAGACAGCTGGGCTGCAAAGATGGGAAGAACTGGAATAGCAAGTATGTAATTAGTCGATATATGTGACACAAGATTAATAACAAACTCTTATCTTTTCTCTTCCCCCCTCTCTCTCTCTCCCTCTCCCTCCTCAAAGAGATGCATTAGAATTCATTGTTTTAGGCAGAGGAACACTGGTGCTGTAAGGGGTTGATGCTGGAGGTCTCTCTCTCTCTCTCTCTCTCTCTCTCTCTCTCTCTCTCTCGCTGGCTGTGTTATCAAGAGGGCTCTAATGTCGACTAGGGCGGCGGGGCTGGCACATTTTTCAGTGCGATAGCAGAAATAGCACAGCTCAATTTTAAGTTAATTTCTGGGAGCCATCCTCCTCCTGACTCTATAAGGAATGTAAAGAACACCTTGAAATGCCTTGCCGAGTATTTTATGTTTTCCCCATGTCTGTTTTCCTAGCCAGCTGGCAATTGTGCAGAATTCAAATAGCCAAGATGGTGCATGAACTTCTGGAAACGTTCTCGTTTTGAAGTTCGCTTAGCTCAATCAGGAGTTGTAGTCAATGTTGAGAATTGAGTAACTTTGGGGGGGTTCTTTGACAACTATCCGTGACTTTGTTTCATCTCCGCTGTTTTGCTTGTCTGGTTCATAAATTTGTTAGTGCAAACGTAACTCTGCAGCTCCCATTTGTCTTGATTGATTTTTAATGGGAGTGATCCACGGACCGCATGCTAATACGTTTTTTTCCCCCTCTCACCCATTTATTTTCAGCCACGCCGCAGACATAATGGAAACTGCGGGCTGGAAGTCAATGATCCAGTCGCACCCTCACCTAGTGGCAGAGGCTTTCCGCGCGCTGGCCTCCGCTCAGTGCCCACCCTTCGGTCTGCCCCGGAAACGCCTAAAACAGTCCTGACTTGACTACTGTGCTGTTGTTTGGACTTTATTATTATTTTTTTTTCCTCTGTGATGATTTTTTTGGGAAGGGAGAGCATATGAGGGACGATTTATTTCTCCTCTCTGCCAACCCCCTCCCTTTACCAACCAACCAACCAACCAACAAACATACGAACTTGAAGAGAAAAAGTCATCCGTGTCTCCGTAGGGAGGGTGGAAAGGCTTTGTCATTTTATCCCACACAACTGTTATTCACTTTCCAAGTGATTGGTCAAGTCCTGGTGGTCAAGCTTTATCAGCTGGTATCTTCTGTCATTTCAAAATGGCCTTAACCTCTCTGCCATGACTCTGGAGTGAAGCAGATGGATGGATGCGTGCTGGAGCAGCGGACTCTTCTAGATGATTCTACAACGCTGTGCCTGCCTTGTCACACGAAGACCAGGCCCTCCTTTCCCCCCCCCGTTGCACTAGTTCCCAAAGTCTAGTCATTTTGATAAATGGAGTTCTATAGGACCGTGCTAAATGAGTGTTAAATGGGAAAAAAAATATTATATATTTGTAATGTTTAGCCCGTTTTGTGACTAGACATTAAAATAAAGTGTCAACACTTGGAGCGCAAGGTCATTTCTTTTACACTTTTTGAAAAGACAGCTATGCCCCATATTGAAGGCACAATTTCTTTGTAAATACATAAAAACATATTAAGAGGACAGGTTGTAAAACAAACATATTGTAAAGACAGGAGGAAAATTGTATGCCGAGAGATGATGTGATTGCTGTATGTAACTCAAAAGGAATTCATGACTGTATTTCCCCCCCCTACTCAATTAAAACCTCTGAGATCTTTGGAGAGGGGAAAAAAATCCCTTTTTAACCTAATCTTCAGGCATTGGTTATTTCCAAAAAGCATTATCTCACTAAGAGATAATCCCAACGCAGACTGAAAATGGCAATTAACATGTAATTATGGGTTCTATGATCAGAGAAAAAGGGATCCTCTAAAAATACCAGTGTATCTGATATGTGGCTTAAAATGAAATGTCCAAGTTCAGTGTTAGTCATTTGTGTTTTCCCTTCTATTTGTCAGAAATGACCTCAACACTGTAAAAAAAGAAAGCATTGTTCCAATTTAAAAATAAAAAAAACATCTATGGCAACATGCTGCAATGATTTTCTGTTGGTCTAACTCAACAATCCCATGTACGTTATGAACATAGGGGCTATTTTTAAACCCAATCCTTGCAGCATGCTGCCTTACTTTTTTATGTAAGCTGGTTTCATGCGGCACATTTTACAGTGCAGATTTTAAAAAGGCAGGAAAAGGGATGAAAAAAATGAAGGCAACGAACGGATGTGTGGTGGAATGGCAGTGTCATACTGAAACAGGGTGGCACATTTGTAGGATGCTGAGCATCAGGTCTCATTTTTAACTGTCTTGTGTGTGTGGATGTGCCGCATGGATGGGAGGAATAATAATAACAAAAACAGATGTCTGTTGTGGAGTTTCTGTCTTGAACTGTGGTATAACAAATTGACTTGATGTTACTCGTTTCGAGTGTGCACAATACTGAATGATGATGATGATGATGATGAAGCATGTGTTTCAGAGTTCTCAAAAGGCCTCCAGACGTTGTGTTTTGACTTTCCCTCCCCCATGTTGAAAGACTGTTTTGGAAGAAAAATGCCTGCAACTCATTAAATATTTTTGACTTTGAGTGGGTGATTGTAGTGTCTAGTGTCAAAGAGTCTTTACCATTGATCAAAACCCCAGTAGCAGAGAACACCAGTCATATCAACACATTTCCTATTTTTTTAAAGTGTATTTCATAAAATCAGTGCGAAATGCTACACATGAAACTGTGGTTCGGGGTTATGGTTGCGCTCTTGAAACGGGGAGACCAAGCCCATCACTGTTAACTAATTAATCCAAATACAATACATGTTCAAGCAGAACGGCCATGGCTTGACAGACTCAAACAGTAACCTGCATAACATGTAGCCAGTATTTTAAGTTACACTGGAGAGTTAACACTACATCACCATTATTGACTGGTGCCTGTGAGGAAGAACTGATACTGAAATAGGCCAATCGGATTCAGTTCACCTATGAGAAATTCAACGTTAGGCCTATCTACTGCACTCGAGCGCCTTTCATGGAGGATTGTGAATAGAATGTGCTATAGGTCCATCCATAAAGATAAATAAAGTTTGACCACTGTGAAATATCGATTTTATTTGTTTTTGTAAGGGGTTTGATAAGATGAAACAAAAACAAAAAAAGTTGCCTGCCTGTCTGCTGATGTGCAGGGCTGTAGCCTGTAGCAAGTGGTTGAAGACATGTCACTCTCAAAGGCAACTAAGCATTTCATTTTTGTTATGAAGCTCAGATCACTAGACACTGACTTAATCTGTCAGACTGAGGAATGAAAGACAAGTTAACGGAGCAAGAAAGAAAACAAGGATGTGAAACACATTTCACAAGATGTTTCTTTTTCCCAGTGTCAGATACAATGTTTTTAAAAACGGTATTCAAAGTAACAGTACAGGCCTAAAAGATAAAATGCATACTGGTCAGACACAGGAGGTTAGGATTTTTTTTTTCTCCAGAGATGAGATCCACAATAGAATAACAGGAAAAAAATGAAGGCCTACTATTGACAACATATAAAAATAATCATATTCAATTGTAATTCTCAGTTAAGCTTCATGAGTTGACATCTATGTGATACCACTATTTAACACCAAATGTAGTCTACCTATCAGTTTATATATTCATCATTTATTTATATATCTGTTAAAAAAACAATAACTTAATTGGCAAGTGTAAACACAGTTCTGTTATTTCAATGCACACACCACACACTGAATTTCACAAAGGAGGTAAAGGACTAAACATTGTAATAGGCAATGAGAACCCATTTTCAACTGCTGTTTGAGTGTCTTTTTTTTAAAGATATAAAGACCAGGGATAAAGCGAAGCTCATCTGCCAACTAATTTGATTTTCCAGGACCAACATGATTGACTCGCCTTTGGTTTCACACTACTTGGTCTATTATGCCTACTGCTGTAGTAAACAGGTGAGTCACCTTGAACTGAAAAAGTGGAATCTTTTCTTCCGTATTTGGCATCATAGGCTGCATACAATGTTGCACACAATGTTGTATACAGTCTATGTTTGGCACTGAACCTGAGAATTCCAAGCTCTGGTTGATTATATCACTGTGTGGGCAGTTTGGAGTGACTGACTTCCTACACCACAAACACAAACCATTTGTTTTGTTTTCTTCCCCCAACTCCTCCACTGCTGTCTCCTTAAAGATGCACAGAAAAGCTAGAATGGAAAATGCCCATTAGCAAGAACGTTTTTTTATCCAGCTGTCTCTCAGCCTATGCCACTACTTCTGCGTATTTAACTGGTCCTACTCTGTCAGCATAGCGCCCGATTTAAGCTCACATTATGCAGACTTAACTACATGAATGACACACAAAATGGCATTTTATTTTTTATTTTTTTGGCCCGGGCTGCCACAGTCATGGTGTGTAAGTGAAATTTCCCAGTGTAATTAATGTTAATTAAAGCCTGGAAATGTCAGGCTGTGTGTCGGGGCCATGACAAAGCATTGTTAATTGGCTGCCAGATTCACTAAATCCACCTGTCCTGTGAATGGTGGCCTTGCGAGACACCTGAAACTCCTGGCTTGTGTTGGGGTCCTTTGTGCAAAGTCCCAGTGGCCTGCTGCACGAGGTGCAGAGAAAAACAGGAGAAGCTACACTGCCCAGGCAGGGTAAACTCCAAGGTCAAACGCACACCGATGACGCCTCACTTGCTTCCCAAATGCTTTACTGAGCTACTGTATGTACTGTAACAGCTAAAATGAATTTTGAAAAATGTAATCAAAATTAAAACAATTTAGAATTGTACAGCCTGAAACCATCAGTCTAATTTTCTATTCCCTATATAACTATAAATAAATGACAATGGCAATTCTGATGTTTAGCGCCCCAAACTATAATTCATTCATAATGGTGATGGTCATTTTTCAAAAAAATATCATGGAAAAGCCATTCTTTTTTTTGTTTTAGAAAATAAAATCCACGCTACCAGACCAACATTTTTAACGTCACTATTTACTCCACACTACCCCTACATGGGCTGCATTGCACTTTCAAATGAGCATAATACTGTAGGCCTACTTGGTGTGTCAATCCTGTTTTGAAGGTCTACTGGCAGAAAAGCCTATTTTAATCTGTGAACACATGCCTGTGGTCTAGCCTAGTAATAAAAAAAGAGAGGAAAAAAAAAACATCTGGTCAATTTTAATTGCCCTCGAATAGAACACATGGTGCTGATGATGTGCCAGGGTCGTGGTAGTTCACCCACACTCTCTCTCTCTCTCTCTCTCTCTCTCTCTCTCTCTCTCTCTCTCTCTCTCCATCTCTCTCCCTCTCTCAGCTACTACTATTAGGCAGCAGCCGTCCTAGCGCGTTATCCAGTGTTACCCAGTGGAGGAGTAGGGTGTGTCACTGTGGTAATTGTAGTCAGGGCACACCTTTTGGACCAGTTTGTAGTCCACGCTGTAGAAGGCGATGTAGATGCATATGACCTTGAAGGGCTTGGAGCAGAGCCAGGACACGTGACTCTGGGTCTGCTCTTGGTAGCACACCTTGGCCGGGTCCAGGCTACACAAGGCCGTCTTCTTGTTGCGGTCCGTTTTCTCATACTCGATGCGACAGTTGAAGGACTTGGTGTCCTTGGTGACGGCCAGGGTGGACTGGGGGCTGAACTCGAACTCCACCACCTTGGACGGCGGCACCAGGCTGACAGACACGTTGCCCAGGCCCGTGGAGTTGTGGCGAAAGTAGACGCTGAACGTGCCGTTGCCGTGGTCCACTATCTTGCCGGTGATAAGCAGGTTGAGCTTCACGGTCTTTATGTTGGAGTGAAAATCCCCCCAGCCAAACATCTTTTTGAATTTCCCCGTCTTGACGATGGGCCTGCGTTTAGTTCTTGTTTGTGCCTCCTGAACATCTGTGTGGTTAGATAACCAGTCCCAGAAGTCCTCCATGTTTTCCCTCATGTTGTTTTTGAGCCCGGGAGATCCCGCGGCGAACAGACGCAGGGGGTTAAAAATCCGGGGACTGGCTCCTTGGGGAGAGACGCCATTCTCTTCATTATCACTCTGCCCCCACTCCAGCAGTTCCGCTTCTGGAATGTGCACTCTGCGGCTCGTGACCTTCAAAGACAAAAGAGGGTGGGGGGGGAGAGAAACATCAGAGGGAAATATTATAGAGCCCTCTCTGGTCATGAAATCACACAAATATATTGCAATATTATTTTCCTAGGTTGAGATGCTATGCTCCATGTGCCAAAGATCTGACACACAGCATCTGCATGTGTAACATGAACGGGAATCTTCACAGATAATGTGTAAAATATGGCAAAAATGTACATTGATAAACATTCCTTTGATACAGCACTTCACATAGTGATAGGCTCATAGTCACTGAAATAATTACTCCATAAAGACCACAGAACATATTGGAAATCATTTCCTTTCTTGATCATTATGTGCCAATTATACCAATTACAGTGCAATCAGCCACTGAATTCCAGTATAAAAAAGATGCAACATTCAAAGAGTGAATTGAAGGACCTAAAAGCATCTGTATATTGACACTCCACCACAGTGAATTTCCTGTGCACTTTGTATCTGCTAGTGATGTTGGCTATGATTATGTCCTCGTTTGTAAGTCGCTTTGGTTATAAATCGTCTGCCAAATGCAATGTAATGTAATGTAATAAAGTGAATCATCATATGCACCTTTAAGTGTCTTAGCCCACAGACCAAATCCTGGGCCACTTCAGATAAAGTCTTATTAATTTAACTGCAAAAGAACTAAACTAGTTGTATAAGTAATTAACTGTAGTTTTTTTCCCTGAGGCGCAGTTGAGGGGGATAATTTGCTGCAGCAGATGTGACAGCTTTAAGCTGGGGCTGTCTGAGATCTCAGAGAGAAGCTGCTCAGTATTTTTCCCCTCTCTCTAATTATAAATTTTGCTGTAAGCTTAATTGTAGCATATGTGAGCACCGCTAAGAAAGCACAATCCTCTGACAACCTTATACGCACAAAAATTGTAAGTCACACGAATTTCACAGATTTCCATAATTTCACATTTATGCAAATCGGGGCCATTTTATGTTCAAATGCCCATTAGTGCTTTCAAATGAACATTACAGCGTGTGGCCTTAATGCTCTACAGGACGCACGCAAAAAAAACCCAAGTTGCTCACACCAGGCCCACCTTCATAAATGAGCCAAACACATCATTGTGTATTAGCAATTTGAGGGCCCCGCGTTTAATGTGAAATCAATGTGTCTCCCATGGACCACGACTTTAATTCATTCATCACTCTTCTCTCGCCCGCTGTTTAATTAAGATACCATAGCACCATGTTAGACGCAGACAGCAGACATCACAAAGTATGATGCATGTCCGCGTTCCTCACAAAAGGAAGTCACGATAGTGCAAATCAATCCTGCCTCATGTTTCTAGACGCTGTCTGCAGTGTGTATATGCTGGACTGGCCATAAGGCATACAGGGCATTTGCCCGGTGGACTGTTTATGATTTTGGCCTGGTCCTCCCCCTAATGTATTGGTATCAAAAATACTGAATCAAACCAAGATATCGCAAAACACGCCCACTCAATGCAAAAGCGTGTGCTCAAATTGGGTCTCCTAAGGGGGCGTTGTCCCCTACTTCTTCTTCTCTTTTTGAGGTGTTTGTGCAAGACGTGCGCTACCGCCATCTACAGCGCTAAGGGGACTTAATTGATTCTCAACCTCAACCTCAACCTTCTTTGGTGGTATCTGTCCTCATGCCGCCACAGCTGACTTCGCTGAGCCAAATTAAAATATTCATTTTGGATGTTGTGGTCAAAATAGCTCTAAAAATGTTGTCACAGTCTTCATTGTCTCTCTCCAGTGCCTGGCGGACCGGTCTTGGCCGAAAATGCCCGGTCTGATTTTTTCTCCCAGTCCAGCCCTGTACTGTCTCCTCTTTGTCATCTGCTCTGCGTAGTGCTGCCTGCATGAGTGGCGGCAGATTAACTCCAGTCAAATGAAATGAAGTAAAGAGATACCGTGAATGCTTCTTCCCTAGGCGGGCGAGCCGGTCGGCCCCATTCAGCGATTTCGGGGTGTTTCGAGCAAGTCAGACAGACAGATAGACAGAGAGCACTATTCCTGCTATCTGATGTGTAACTGTTATTCCACCCCCATCCCCTCCCAATTCTCATTTATCATCTCAGCACAAAAAGCCCATTGACCTGGCACTGTGTGAAGTGAAATGTGGAGGAAGGGAAGTGGAGAAAAATGGTGTATGATGGAGTAACAGAACGATTACAATACCGATGTCAAAGCACTTGGGGGAGTATGATGAACAACTGGGGAAATGGCTATCAAAAGTAGGTGCATCATCACAGCCAGGAATCACAACTTTTTTAGCACACGTGACGTGACGTGACGTGACGCCTCTCTCTCCAACCCGCTCTACTTTCATCACCTCTTCTCCTCCACACTCTGCATCTCTCTCTCTCTCTCG
>NC_085869.1:24359576-24524576 GCF_034702125.1 Engraulis encrasicolus | reverse complement strand
CACGAATATTTGTGAAATTACAAAAAATTGTTTGATCTATTTAGCCATTAAGTAAGCATTGTCTGACAGCACATATTTTTAAATTAGAACACATGAAGCAGTATTAAAATAGAATGAAAGTGAATTTTCAACATTTAAAGGCGTATGTGTGAACCAAAAAACACACACAATCACTTAAAAACTCCAGACACATATGCAACCAAATCAATACACTTTTTATTGCTTTTAATTGTGTCTGACGGTGTTGACAAAAAAACAAGGTATGATCGGAGAAAAACCTGATTTCTGAAAAAAATGGAAAATGGGGAGATTGGCCTTGTGCATTTCTGAAAAGCCAAGACCTTTGTCTATGAGGATATACCATATTATTTTGTAATTCACTTCGTTTTTTTCTTTCAAGATTACAACCTGTTTTAGCCACTTTCTCAAGAATCAGTGAGGTATTTACACTGGGCCCAAATTTGATGTGGAAGTCCAACACCTTTGTTTTTGTACTCTAGTGAAATGAACATCTAAAACTGCAAACAAAACATGTACTGTATATGTGCAAGAATTAGCCACACTCTTGAGCAGACGCAGGTAACCATAAACTCTCGCCATGACTGCAGCGTAATGAAGCTGGTGTACGTTTGAAGACTGATCCATGAAGATGGTTCATTTAAAAACAGTGCCGAAAAATCAGTCTGCTACATTGTACTTACCCCAACATAACTTCTCAAAAAACTGTCTGTAAACAAACAACACCTATCCTCAAATTTAATAACTGAACCACTGAGTATAAAAACTCTGGATCAACAAGGCGGCTATTTTTACCTCGTGAATTTCAGCAGAGAAAGCCGTGGATGTGAAAGGGTGTGAGAAACGAGGAAAGGATGGGGGGGATGCATTGTGTTAGGTTTTCAAAACCTGCTAATAAAGAGCCTTCGGTGAGTTACCATATGATGTCTTGAGGGCTATTGGCAAGACATAAGGCAATGAGATGTTCTGTTGGCTGTTATCTGGGCTCGTGGCAAGGCCCTGACAGGATATCCCTCTGCTCCTTCTCCTCTGGCAGGTGAAGCCTTTCATCACATCAACGCTTTCATAATCCCACAGCTGAACTCCGCAAGAATATGTCTGCCCCATCATCACCCACCCCCCCACCTGCCACCTTCCCACCTTACTCCCCAACCAACCACCATCAACACCCCCTCCTTTTTTTACAATCCAAAAGGCCAGGCTACAGGGTTGCAGGGCGCCTCAGATGGAGAAAAAATATGCAGGCAAATGAATCATCATCCTGCTATCTTAAATTAACAAGACCCCGCCTTGTGCATTACTACTGTGTTAATATAAAACATTGCACAGACGAGGGAAAAGGCCTTTAAGTGCCTTCCCAGAGGAGCAATGCCGTGAAAAAGGCACAAAATCAAGGCTCCAATTTCCCATAACTGAGCAAACACAATTTACTTTGTCACCTATAAAGTCGGATTTGACAGAAGAAGAAGAATGCACTCTTTGGACCAAGTGTGTCCCACCTGATTTTTGTGAGGAGGAAGAAAAAAAGAAGATTTTCCCCCCCTTTTTTTCTTCAAAAAAAAGGAAGAGAAAAAACCCTGCTCTTTTCACTCCACTGCAGACAGGTACTTCACAAGAAATATGCCGAGACAAAAGATCTGACAGCGCAGCGTGAGCCTGGAAAACGACAGGCTAAAAGAGCTTCAAGGCGGAGAGAGAGAGAGAGAGAGAAAGAGAGAGAGAGAGAGCGAGAGCGAGAGAGGATAGCCGAGGCGGCCATGATTAATCAGAGAAGAGGATGTCTAATATTTCCTCTTGGGCTGACAAAGCCCCCCCTTGTGCAAACGGGGGGGAGAAAGTCATCGAGATTTAATTAATGGGGGCCAGGCGTCCCATTATATGCCATCCCATACAAGTGCCTGTGCAGCGACGGTCCTGTGAACGTGCTGTAAGGGTGCGAGGAGAGGGTGGGGGGTGGAGAGCGGGGTGACTATAGGCTACACAGCAACGCCTCCCAACCTGGAATAGGCATCATTATCGGCCTTGGCCACTGTGCTTTGACAAGAGGAGCGCTTCACTGATGTGCGTTGCATGGAGAACACGCCGGAGTGATCTAAACCCCAAACACGGGCTAAGAAGGAAACTTGAAATAACGAGTCTAGTGGAAGAAAAAAATGAATGTTTTTTTTTCCTAGACAATAATCACACACTTCTTATTCAAAAGACACTGCTTGGGAGTTAATTTCATCAACAAATGTCATGAATATTATAATGTGTATGTGCGTACTGTATATGTATACATATTATTGGAAACACCAAAATATCATATTTGTAAGCAGGGAGGCCGACGTGTGGGACAAAGGGGTCTGTTGGTCTGGTCCCAGGGAGAAAGGGGTCCCAGAATTGGGTCCCCATTGCATTGTATGTATGAGGTATAGGGGGCCTATCAAATGACTTTGTCACGGGTCCAATGAAAGCTGTCAGTGGCCCTGACTGTAAGTAGGAGTCTGGCATGTCAAGTTGTGTTTGCATTCCTGGGAATGGAAACGTTTATCCTGGTTTCCTCCTTACATAGGTTTCCCCATTTACAAACATTCACGCTGTGAGGAGGGACAAGATGCTAAGCAGCCAACCACATGAGCGCATTTTTTTGAGTGACAGCAGTTTCCAATGATCAGAGGTTGAAGATTGTGCAGCCAGGGGCGCACAGCCAGGGATTGTTTACCAACGGGAAACCCATGTATATACACGGGTTCTACATTTTTGTTTTCTCTTGACTGCGCGACACTAGCTGCGCACAACTCAACCTCTGATCGTTGGAAACCACTGTCGGTCAAAAAATTAGCTCACGTGGTTGGCTGTCAGTGTCTTGCCCCTCCTTTTATAGACATTGTGTCTCGTTTATAGACATTGTGTCTATAAACACGGTGAACCCATGTATAGAGCACAAATGCAGTGAGCCACACCCAGCTCTAAAAAGGCGTGTCCTGTCCAGCAAGTGAACATCCTCAATGAACCCTTCACAGGGCCAAACCTCTCAGTCTGGGAGCGCAGGGGAAAGATGCTTGGCTCAGCAAACGAGGGCCTGATTTCACATTCCAAACATGATTCCTCTACTCGGGCAACTTCTTAAGAGCAAAAAAGGTGGCAGAGGAGGCTTGCATCCGAATCTGACCCAGTCATCAACTGTAAGTATTGGCAGATCCTGTTAGACATGGGTAATGTAGAGAGAGAAAATAAGCCCATGTATTCAGTTTCACAAATACGATTCACCACAACATACAGTAGCCGCTTTTTTTTTTTAGATTAGAATGCACACTGTTAAACGACATTTCTTCCGGTGCGTATGAAATCCTTTTCAGAAGCGTGGTGCTGTGAACAAGCTTAGGAAATCGACACTCCACACTTACAAGCCTCGGCGCTCAAAATTGGAAATGTCACACAGACAGTGTTGTTTATTGCGGATTACCGAGACGAGCCTTCAGGCAAGAGAGTGTGACCCCAATATGAGTCAAGATACCCATCAAGAGCAGAGTAAAGCTCTAAAAACCACACCACACACACGCCACGCACGGCCACACACTGTTGCAGAAAACTCACTCAAAAGCCGCAGTTCATATTTCCCCAGAAGAATTACAAGGACCTGGCCATATTTATTACACATTCATTCATTCATCCATCCACCCACTCATTCATTCATTCATTCATTCATTCATTCATTCATTCATTCATTCATTCATTCATTCATTCATTCATTCACTCACTCGCTGATTCAATTATTTGTTTATTTGTTTATGTATTTTATTCAACTGCCCCCCACCCTGCATCTTTGTTTACTCTCTTTAACTGTCTGTGTGTTTTTTTATTAAGAAAGAGCAGTAAAAGCTGCTCCTGTTTCTCACAGGACGAATCCAGCACGCGGTGGAGGATGTGGTGTAAAGACCCGGGCCGAGGCCAGGCCAGGCGATGCAGGCTCTGGTGTAAGGACCCAGGCCGAGGCGAGGCGACACCAGGCAAGGCAGGTTCTGAAGAAGAATATAAACAGCGTTTTTACTGTCCAAGGGGACGGACCCCTGAACGCGACAAGGGGGACGCTTATCACAGCACAGCAGCTCTGGTAATTCGCCGCAATGATAAAGTGCCGGAGCGGAAAACCTTACAAGGCTGGCACAATCCAAAGACGGATTAGTTTTTTTTCTGACATAAGCTTCCTGAAAAACTAATCAATCAGCCCGTGCTGCATTATCAGAGGCATGAGATTAAAGCGCTACTCCTAATCCCTCACGACTGTACATTTTTCCACAGCAAGTTTTTGGTTATGGAAAAAAAAATCTAATGCAAATAAATAGTACGAATCAAAGCTGAGTTGAGCATAGGGGGAAGAGAAGCATGTCATGGAAGCCCCTTGAGATGGAGTTTACATTGGAATTCATGTGTCACTATGTAGATATTATTTTGTGTTTATTTTTCTTGGGGATGTTTAATCTGTGGAGAATAAGCACTTTTCGTTTTACAAGCACTTTTTTAAACATTGCTTCAATAACTCGCTTCAATTTTTAATTTTTACAGCAATGCCCTACGTAGGCTGAACTGAGACTGAGTGTGTTTGTGTTCTGTTGTAGGTTTGCTTCTGACACGACACTTCACTCTCCCTCTTCCCTGACTTCTCAGCTTGAGCATCTTCGCCTCCAAATGCAAACGCAGTAAAAAAAAGAAAAATGCAGAGTTAATCCAACACTAAGACAGAGCCCTCCCTGGGACCTAGAAGATTTTAATTCGACTCTCTAAGTGTTGAATTAACACTGCCAAGTGTACTGGCCAGGCAGGCGCTGCAGGGAGTCTGTCCAAATGCTTCAGACCTCAACCTCTCTAAGGTTCCGCAGTGGGGCTGCTTATCAGACTTTACCGGCATACCCCTTCCAAAACCAACACATGGCTTTTAGAAGGCTTTCATACACTGTATCTACTTTAAGCTGGTTGCATTTGCACTCAGCACAAGAAAAAAAAATCACAGTTGGTGATAATAACATCGATAACTACTTGGTGTGTAAGTGAAGATTTCTCAATAAAGGCAACCCTTATGATCTTATGATTGAGTGTGACACAAAATAATCTCTCACATAAACAAACAGACAAACAAACAAATCCAGAAGATACAAGGAGGCGACAGCCGTCTGAAAAGTTTGCCAGGCAATCGGCTATAAATTGTGTCATTATCACCACTGCGTTTTTTGTCTTCGCCGAAAAAAAAAAATCTGTCTCATTTAGCTCCCTTTCTCCCTCCAGACAAATTCAGAACGTGTTAATGAACAGCGTGGGCAGACATTTTCACCAGACATTTCCCCTTCCATGCCCTAGTAGTGTGAGATAACAAAAACAACCGCATCGGCCTTCAATACAGTTCCCCTTACGAAAGAAGACAGAGTTACTTGACTTAACCATCATGGAAAGCAAGAGCAACATCATGGGTTCAGTGTTATTTATCACGTATTTAGCAGCAAAAGGGTTGCAATGCAAAGCTAAAATGCAGAGTGCAAAGCTCAAGTGGCCGTGTGATTCAACGGCATTGTGCTCCTGTCAGCTTTGAAGGGTTATCCATCCAGCGGATGTCAGAGGGAGAATAGCTACTCCTGTAGTTGCTGCCACGTTCTTATCTGTCCCCTGGGTACGACACAGGTGCAAGGCGACATTTTCAGTACTTTGCTGGATAAGCGCGCACATTTGTGTGTGTGTGTGTGTGTGTGTGTGTGTGTGTGTGTGTGTGTGTGTGTGTGTGTGTGTGTGTGTGTGTGTGTGTGTGTGTGTGTGTGTGTGTGTGTGTGTGTGTGTGTGTGTGTGTGCGTGCCTGCGAGTGTGTGTGTGCGTGCACAAACCTGCACATGTGTGCATGTGTTCATGTGCATGAGTGTGTGTGTGTGTGTGCGTGCGAGAATGTGCATATTATACGTGCATACGCATGTGTCCATATGTGCATGTGAGTGCGGACACACATGTAGGATGTTTGCATCTTTGCACATGTGTGGGTTTGTTTGTGTATGTGTGTGTGTGTGTGTGTGTGTGTGTGTGTGTGTGTGTGTGTGTGTGTGTGTGTGTGTGTGTGTGTGTGTGTGTGTGTGTGTGTGTGTGTGTATGTGTGTGTGTATGTGTGTGAGTCTGTGTGCGTGCGTGTGTGTGCATGTGTGCGTGCATGCGTGCATGCGCGTGTGTGTGCGTGCCTGCGTGCGTACATGTGCTATGTGTGTGCGTGTGCATGTCTGCTCAATCAAAGCCAATGTTTCGAGTGGACGACTATTCAGACACACAGTTGGGTCCCTTGTGGAGACCACAGCTCCCCAAAGCTCAGAGCACACAGCCTGGTCCCTAGTGGCCCAGGTACCCAGGGGACCTCCTGAAGGACAGGATGGAGGGAGGAGGAAAAGGAAGAGGAAGAGAAGAGAAGGAGGGTGGGGAGGAGAGGGGCAGATGGGTATCTCATCGGAGCCTGCTCGGATGACTGACTCCAGAAGAGCAAAATCACTGCACAATTAATCCTGCCACAAAAATACACAATAGTGCAACAACCCAAGGGTAGAGTTGCCACACACACACAGTCACACACACACACACACACACACACACACACACACACACACACACACACACACACACACACACACACACACACACACACACACACACACACACACACCGAACACTACAACTTATTTGTACTGATACTTGTAGTTGTTCTTGCACTGTTGCAAAGGTATTTTATATTTTAGGTGTTTAAATATATATCCAGACAGCACTTAAAGAAATGTATTTGCACTGGTTAGTGATGTGGTTGTGATTATAGTATGCTGATAATGCTCGGCTTAAATTGGGAAGTCATCAAGTACTTAACATCCTCTAGCAAATGTCTCGAAACACTTTAAAAGAGTTTTCTTTAACTAAATGAGGAGTGTGAGAGATCCATTCCGGAGCCAAGGACCTCTATTTATACCAGGGCTAAATATTCAGTTTCTGCACCATTTAACTGCAATTAACAAAATTAATTACATCCTGCTTGTCAATTTAGACCATGGGCATGCCCTGCACAAAGCTGAAATTAAATACAATTAAAGCCAATCATTTTTTCGTACAAATATATTTTGTTCCTTTTCCAAAACAATCACAGTTTTTAACATTTTTCCACATCTCAAACCTAAATGTAAATGTTTTTTTCTCGTTCCAGTTTCTCTGTCTCTGTCTCTCTCTCTCCCACTCTTGTGCGTCTCACTCCCTCTCCCTTTTCTGTCTGTGTGTGGAGCCTATGTACATGGCCAGAAATCAATTCACTTACCTTGTGCAGACAAAATAGCAGCAACACAGTCTGCAGTTTCCTCATGTTTTCATATGGTCCTGCTGGGTCTATTTGAAGAAGATTGAGGTAATGTACAATTGCTGGCTTTCTGGATTAACCAATGCCATTTCTCTCAACACCTGCACAGACATCACAAACGTGTTAGATTCCAGTGTACCTCTTGAATTTTTTTTAACATGCAATTATCTATGTGTGAATGTCTATGCACAACAATCCCGCGCATTACGCATATTAATACCATGGACATTGCATCATAGTTTGGAGATAATTAGCCTATGTAAACATACAGCAGAAGACCCTTATTCCCAAAGACGGGTCTTTCGGGTTACTTACCATTACTGTGGTTGAGCACTTATCCTAGAGGCGAGAAAGCCCAAACTTTTCAGCATAATAAAACGGAAACGTTCCTTTCCAGCCTCCGCGAAAGGTGTGACTGCCTGACAGGTAAAGAAACCTTGCACACAGTTGGCAAACTAGTCAAAACTTCCTTCGATGTGCCAGAGGCGACTGCCTGCACTTCTGCTATTTCACATTTAATCTACATTTATTTAGCGCCGATGAAAAAAATATGTCCAAATTACATGCTTCTCTTCATATTGTAGTGTTCTGGTCTGCCTATCAGTGTCCAGCGGTCGTGCGCGCGATCACTCACGAATGTTTATGGTCTTTGCGAAGCACCTAGCTGCATCAGTGCTGCTCAGTTTTGATACTGGCTGCCTGCTTCCTCCTCCTTCCTCAGTTTTGTCAGACGATGCACTCGTCGTGCGTCTGCAGACGAACTCAAGAGGGATGTAATGATTCCTCTCCAAAGTCCATGCTGGACTTCAACGCAGATGAATAATCGTTGGCTACGCGTTTTAACCCATTAAATGCTTTCCCTTTGAAGTTCGCTGTCAGTCTCTACACAATGATTGAACACTTCCATGCCCGCAGAGGGTGGGATCAAGATGAGTAAAATGTAATTCACTTTAATTAGACAAATGCATTTATAGAACACATTGAGTCGAGTTTGTTATTATGTTTGACGTGGTAGGGGCCATCTCGTTATTTTGGCGAGCTTAACCATCTGGCTGCTTATTCATTTTTTTTCAAATGGTTTCCTTACATGGAAACAAATAAGGTTTCTGTGGGCTATACAGATACCACTTAGCCGCAAACAATCGTCAGGTTGTCTGGACCTTTTCATGCTTGTGCTGGAAATGTCGTGTATCAATTGCGCCATCAAGTGACAGAAAAAATGAACGTCGTTGCTTAATTCTGATTGCAGTGTTACTGCAGTGTATCGCCGTAGTATTACAGTAGTTTTAAGGTATAGATGTAGACCTAATAGGAAACTGCAAAAAAAACCATATTGCTTTATTCAATACTTTGGACACAAAAATAATATATGCTAATGCTACTCTAAAACTACATTTAGGCCTACTCTAGTCTAGCTTTTGAGTACACTTCCATGTAAAGCATCAGTTTTTCCTGAAAATTACAAATGCAGAAACTACTCTGACCTATTTTGTAGATGTGTGTGTGGTGCATGTATAGGCCTACAATATTTGCTCATTCATTTTGTTTTAATCTGAGCCGAGCAAAATACAGTATATCACGAAAGTGAATACACCCCTCACAGTTTTGCAGATTTTTGAGTATATCTTTTCATAGGAAAGCATTACAGAAATTTCACTTTGACACAATGATTAGTGACCTTTTAACAACATATTTAACCGCTTAAATTTCTTGTTCACTCAGAAAAAAACAAAATACAGCCATTAGTGTTTGAACATGTACTCACAAAAGTGAGTACACCCCAGATTAAAATCCGGTAGAGAAGGGGCTGTGTTGGTTCGAATCGTCTCGAAATGAAACAAAATGAAAAGGGAGGTCCTCAGTATGCGTTTCAACCTTTCTTTGCATTGAACTTTTACATTTTGAGTCTGCATCTGGCTTAAATAGATTGGTGTGAGATTTGAATGCAATCCTATGGAGAATATCATGATCTGCTTCAGTAGTCACAGTGCATGTTGACATGCATGTTTCTTTTAGGTGTATTTCAGATTGCCAATGTTGACAGCATTCATGCATCCCCAAACCATGTCAGTCCCACTACCATGCTTGGCTTATGAGAGGATACACCTTTTTTGTAAAACTCTCTTGTTTACCACCACACATGCTTGACACCATCTAAAGCAAATTTGTTTATCTTGGTCTCAAGAGAGATGAACAGACCAAGGATATGGATCACTGGAACCATGTCGTGTGATCTGAAGAGACCAAGATAAACAAATTTGCTTTAGATGGTGTCAAGCATGTGTGGTGGTAAACAAGTGAGTTCTACAAAAAAGGTGTATCCTCTCATAAGCCAAGCATGGTAGTGGGACTGACATGGTTTGGGGATGCATGAATGCTGTCAACATTGGCAATCTGAAATACACCTAAAAGAAACATGCATGTCAACATGCACTGTGACTACTGAAGCAGATCATGATATTCTCCATAGGATTGCATTCAAATCTCACTCCAATCTATTTAAGCCAGATGCAGACTCAAAATTTAAAAGTTCAATGCAAAGAAAGGTTGAAACGCACACTGATGACCTCCCTTGTCATCCCTTTTCATTTCGTTTCATTTCGAGACGATTCGAGCCAACATAGCCCCTTCTCTACCGGATTTTAACTTTTCACTTTTGTGAGTACATGTTCAAACATTAATGGCTGTATTTTGTTTTTTTCTGAGTGAACAAGAAATTTAAGCGGTTAAATATGTTGTTAAAAGGTCACTAATCATTGTGTCAAAGTGAAATTTCTGTAATGCTTTCCTATGAAAAGATATACTCAAAAATCTGCAAAACTGTGAGGGGTGTATTCACTTTCGTGATATACTGTATATAGGCCTACCAAACTAAATATTATGCAAGGTGGAACAAGCAACTTTCTATGAACATGACGCACACATGCGTCCTAAAGCCTACTACACCCACCAAAAATATATCATTCGATTTTTTTGTCATTAGCCTATAATAAAGACCCTACATTGCATAACATAGGATTCCTGTGCACTGTGTTGGATGGTGGCCTATGGTGCTCATTGAAACTGCTCCTATTGCCAAATTCAATCTTTCATGAATATTTACTATTCCCCTATATGATAAACTAATATTTATCTGTATGACCAAAGTATAGTATGTTCGGCAGATAAAAGTCTATTTCCGTAAATTCAACAAGGCGAACCATGGAGAAGATCCCCTTTTCTGTAGGCCTATGAAAAGACACATTTTTCAAGTCTGAATACTTGGAATTTGATTTAGTAAGTATTCATGAAAAAGGTAACATCTAAATGAATTCTGGAAATAAATAAACTACCAAAAATATTACACAGTGCAACTGGCTGATATAGCCAGGTGACGGGTCGCCCCTGCTTTACCTCATGTGTTTAGAGACACACAGCATAGATTAAGACAAAAATGATGTGTTTTATTTTTGAATCTTGTGCAATTTCTGAAAAGGTCATAACTTAGTTGCATTGCTCTTGTGTACCCATGACACCCATGTTACTCAAGCTCAACTAAAACTGCCATGTCATTCTGACCATGAATGTGATGGTGAGAACTTCTCTTCACCTCTGCACTGGGAAAGAATTGGGTGGGGTCCTTCAGGGTTGGGCTGCAATCAGTCATCACCGCTAGTGCTGATAGCGTGGGTGCCCCCAACGTAAAAATGCCTCTGCTCCACCACTCAACTGTGACAGAGGTATATCACGCACACAGACTTTTGGCTCAGAGCACTCATACCTATTACATAACGATGACATGTTTTCTGTGCTTTTAAGTATATTTACGTGCAGGTAGTGTCTTGTGTAGACAGTGTCTTGGCCCAAGACTCAAGATGCAATGTGTTATTTCAATAGGAACTTCCTGGATAAAGAAAGGTCAAAAAAGTAAGCAGTAATTATACACTCATAGTAGAGCATAGATCTCCAAGCAAGGCAGCTCAGATCACCAACAAAAATAAAATCAGCTTGAGCCATTGTGCATACCAACATACCGTACTATCAGGATTGCAGAATGTGCAAGCATTGGTGAGTCATTTTGCTGGCAAATAAACAAACCCCTGTTATATTGGTCTGGGGTTAAACAATGAAACAAAACCATAAAGTTGGGGAAAATCCCCCAGCCAATAGCCAGTTGAGGAAACGGTGCAAGTGGTGAATTTATTTACAAGTGATAGTGATCGGGTAAACATTTCCAGCAAGCGTCAGATTCTCAAAACAAACAGAGATGAAAGAGATGTCCTCACATGCCCTCCTTGGTTGGAGATCATACATTGTGTTTTAACAGGTTAACACGTTAAGACACAGCGTTATACATTTGCCAGAAAGGCAATGACCAAGTCATAGTGCAGTACTAAAGGCCCTGTGTTAGGCCATAGTATTGTAGGACTGTGGTAGTTAACTTTTCAATGAGTAGCCTATTACAGCGTTCCACTGGTGGAACAGCGTGCATTAAGGGGTTTTAATCTGTGTAATAGTAAAGCTCCATCTGCAATGCCGCACTAAGGTGTTTCACATGGAAGATGACTGGCAAACTCAAAGTCCACAAATATCCATCAATCATTAGGGGTGTAATGGTGGGGGGAGAGGTGGGGGCACTGTTGTATGTTGGAGATAGTTTTGCGTGGAATGTGTGCTGTTACACAAGATGTAGTGTATTGGCGTTTTGTATTCTTCTTTCATGTGGGAGGGTTCCAGTGCACATAATGCATAGAGCCCAGCAGCAATTTTTCAAAGTCAGTTCCTTCTGTTATACAAACCAGTCGGGCTACCCGAGAACCCGCCCATCACGCAAAAATAAACAGCTCGTGGTCACAGTTCGCTTCTCTTCCAAAAGGGAAGTGCTCTGCAGCCAGCCGGATCAGCACTCTCTTCCAAATTCCTCCAATAGGTGAAGACTGCAGACGCTAAACAGTGAACCTGTTGAGAGCAAAGGTACTTCTTCTCGTTCAGCAATACTCCCGACTTTATTCAGACTTCTCAAACGGTGGTTGCAGACATGCCTGTGAGGAGTGCTTTAGCTGGGCTGCTGGTTGCTCTGCTGTGCCTGGTGGGCTCTGCTCAGGGTGGGAAGCTGTTGGTCATCCCAGTAGATGGCAGCCACTGGACGGGCATGAAGCCCCTGGTGGAGGAACTGGGCAGGAGAGGCCACCAGGTGGTGGTGCTCATCCCAGAGGCCAGCCTTAGCATGGGCCCCTCAGACCACACCACCACCCTCACCTTTCCAGTGCCGTACACTAGGGACCACATGACCAAGGACCTTGACAAAAACCTGGGCAAGTTCATGGAGATCGACGTGTCAACTACTGCAGCAAAGGCAATGAACTACTGGTTCACCACCGTCATGTTGAGCAACATCACCATGATAACGTGCGAACACCTGCTGTACAACAAGGAACTGATGCAGACGCTACGTGACCACGACTTTGACGCCCTCCTCACCGACCCGTTCTGGCCTGTGGGTGTCATCGCTGGGGCTTATCTGAACCTTCCTTCCGTCTACGTAGTCTTCCCAGGGTCTCTCCCCTGTCCCATTGATATGATGGCGACTCGCTGTCCCAGCCCTGTGTCCTACATACCACGCCGCTACACACATTACAGCAATCGCATGAACTTTTGGGAGAGGAGTGTTAACATGGTGAAGGCCTTGGTGGAGCCTGCTGCATGCAACCGCATCTACCTTCATGCAGATGAGGTGGCGTCAGATGTCTTGAAGAGGAAGACGTCCATTCCGGAGCTGGCGAGCAATGCAGCACTGTGGCTGGTGCGCTCCAGCTTTGTCCTCGAATACCCCATCCCTCTGATGCCCAACATGGTCATGGTTGGAGGAATGAAAGCCAAGAAGCCAAAGCCACTCCCACTGGTAAGCTTGCTGCGTCTCTCTGTTTTGTAGCTTTCGGAGTGAGGAGTGAAATCCTTTTTTGTTGTTTTTTTATTTCATGGCTGGATTACCTATCAGATTTCGATGAAGACTGATGAAGTCGAAAGGTAATCCAGTCATGAAATTAAAAAAAAACAACAAAAAAAGGATTTTAAGTGTGCGAAGTCATTACAGTAAGCCTTTGTCCTGCACCTTTTTCCTGGGACGTGCACAATCTTCACCTTCAACTCTCTGTTATGTAGCCCCATAATGCACGCCGTTCCACCAGTAGAGCGCCAGCTGTATTAGCCCTTGAAAAGTTAAGGGACACTGTGTGAGATATTTTCCTGCACAGTGTCCCTTTAACCACCATAGTAGTGCACTACTATGACCTAGCACAGGGCCTTTAGTAATGCAGTATGACGTCATTGTCATTCTAACAGCAAATTTATAACACTGTGTTTTATAGTGACACTGTCCCATTTGTGGAAATAAGCTTATTTTACACCTCCCCTTGAGTTAGATAATAGGGGTTTACCGTTCTCCTATACTTTCAACCAGGGCTCTAAATTAACTTTTTCCACCACCAGCCAATTTGGCTAGTGGACATTTTTTCTTACCAGCCAAACAGAAGTTCAACAAGCCATTTTTTTTATCTCGCCAAAATAAACTATGCTTTAGGCTAGTCTTTTTTTATTATTTTAATTATGGTCATTTTGTTCAACTATTTCTACAACACAGATACACCATAGACCTGCATACGCTACTATATGCCTACATAATAAGCATATTATAGGCTATATATTTTTTTCATTATTTTTTAACTTCTGCTTTATTTTTTACTTTCATTACTTAGGCATAATCAATTTGATTAGTTTTTGTTCAATTCCTCTGAAAACAGCTGAATCACATCACACAAGCCACTCACATAACAGACCTTTAACATAGGCTACAGTAACCAAGCACACAGCTTAACACTACAAAACCTCACATAGGCCTACGCACACCCCAAGGAAGGAGAAGAGATGAGAGGAGAGAGGAGGAGCTCTTCTCTACCATGCGCAACAAAATGACAAGAAGCCTAGTTTAAGTAAAAGTAAATAATATCTCGGGAATATTCGCTTCCGTTGTTACTTCGACAGCTTCGTCGTTGGTTGCTTTTTTTTCTTTCCGATGGCGTGGGCTTTCCAACTTAGTTGCGCCAGGACTCGGAACATTTCAGAAGACAACTGAACTGACAGCTATGGTCACACTACTCTGACAGTCAGCTCTCCTCCTCTGCCCTTGTCGCTATTTCGTTCCACAGCCACTCATTTTTTAACGTCACTAGGCTATTTATTACGGTTACAATTACTACTAGCATTCACCAACGCACAGAACCTTGCGCTAACCCCCGCCACATTCTCATCACTCGCACAAAACATAGTCTACAGAACAGAAGTAGCTCTATGCATAATCTGCGTAACTGCTGTTATTGAAACGGCCAGGGCCTCGCTGCTTCAAAAATGCAGCCTGTTAGCAATGTTCATATAGCAGTAGTGACGTTTAAAAGGTTGTAGCGAAAGCGACGAGAGCATAGGAGGAGAGCTGCCTGTCAGAATAGTGTGAGCGCAGCTTAGCTGACAGAATGTTTTCAATCCTGGCGCGCGCAACAGCATGGAGTTGCCGCTCGCTGCACTGGAAAGCCCACTGTGGGAGGCTACCTCGTGACGCTAGTGTCCATGGGTAATGTAGGGAATCTCGCCGTCTAACGTTCGTCAGAGCAGCGGTTTACCGTTCATAATTTATTGTACTCGGGAACTACTAGCCAAATGGGCGGGTAGGTATTTTTTTCTACTAGCCAAAATGAAATTTCACCCCTGTTTGGCGTGTTGGCGTGTGTTAATTTAGAGCCCTGCTTTCAACCATTCTCTAGGTGTAAAATAAGCTTATTTCCAAAAATGGGACAGTATCACTTTAAGGGGTTAGCCATAGGTGCCGGAAAGGGTTATGCAGTGGTGTCCTAAATGAGGCATCCTCAACTTTTACAGCAGACAATTGAGATATAAAGAATTAAGGGAAAAAATGCACCATCACTTAAAAACTCGTTCCATCGCCCTTGGGGTTAACCCGTTAAGACACAGCGTTATAAATTTGCTGTGACCAGAATTGCAATGACCAAGTCGTAGTGCATTACTAAATGCCCTGTATTGTGTCATAGTAGTGTAGTAGACTGCTATGGTAGTATGACTATAGTGCTCCAATGGTGGAAAGGAGTGTGTTATGAGGCTACATGCTTTCTTCTGTATATTTGCCCGAAGCGAAATGTGTTGATCACCAATTCATGAGTGTCACTCAAGATAGATGAGGTAGCCCTTTCATGCAGATGGGGTCACCTAACCCTAACTTCATCATAACAGTATATGACATTAAACACCGTCTTAAGTACCAGATGCAGACATGGTCATACTGTTTTGGTGACAATAACATTATAACAGGGGTCCTATGTATGTGTTAACATACCACAATACATGTAGTGTTCTCTTGATGACTGATGGGTTGCCATGCCATAGAGGTGCTCATATGAGGACAATGCATACTTTTCTAAAGGTATGGCCTGGCCTATGGCTAAGCTAGTAAAAAGCACGAGTTGCAAAATTCATATCCATAATACTTACAGTTTTCACTTTTGTTCTACCCAACACAAGATGCTCTTTTTAATTGTGTGGCATTTCGTGGTATGAAAGTCTTTCACCTCTGAGGGTGAAGTTGTGCATCACATTAATGCGCCACAGCCTACATTGAATGTGCTTACTGTACGTACCCATGGGACCCAGGTTTGAGTCGAACATGTGCCATCCCATTTTCCAACCCATCTCTCTCTCTCCATCATTTCCTGTCCAACTCTCCAACAGGCCCTCAATATGTACTTTACCAAGGCAACAGGCCCTCAATATGTACTTTACCAAGGCAATAAGTCCTCAATAATGTACTTTACCAAGGCAACAGGCCCTCAACATGTACTTTACCAAGGCAAAGGGCCCTCAATATGTACTTTACTAAGGCAATAAGTCCTCAATGGCTACGTTTACACGGGGCATTTCCTTCCGAATTAACTCACTTTTATTCTGAATAAAGCTTAATTCCGCTTTGAAAACATCATGTTAACACTTCACAATTGGGATTAAATGAAAAATCAAAGGGAACTCGATGGAACTATTTAATTCTGAATTATTAATGTAAACGTAAATCATGTACGTACTTAAAAGAAAGTTTGCTTCTTCGTCAGCATCAGTGTAAACTGTTGTGCATGGGTTCACACCACGGGTTCAAGTTTGATGTGGAAGTGCTACCTGCTGCATAATTTGTAGCCTACTGTCACAACAATACAATAAAAGCTTTGCGTGCATGCATGACAGAGAAGAGAAGAATTCAAAACAGCTCTGTCAATCTCAACTCCTAACTCACTGCCCGAGGCCACAGTTGGAGGAAAGACTTGCACTGGAATTTGCTTTTGCGTGCGAGACAAACCCATACTTATGATCCTGCTCATATTAGGAACTACACGTTACAACCATTACAATTATTGTAAAAGCTGAGACCTGCAACAATTCAACAAAACTTTCCACCAATGTGGTTTAGAAGTAGTCAGCACTACTAGACAGGGCTGGAGTTGGACCACAAACCAGGCGGACGTGTTTGTCATAGACTAGCCCCTCACCCCTACAGTACCCTACAATTATGATGGGCTCAGTCCACTATAGACTAAGGATGCACGATGGGCCGCCCCATCTAAATTGTTGGTCGGTCTCTATAGGGGAAATTTTGAAAAGAAACAAAAGCATCCGCCCTGATTACTGTTGTCGGCCAGAGATACTGTTGCTAAGGGGAGATAGAACACTCGGCAGCCATATTGGCTACACGTCGGGGCTTCTAATTCAGATTAGTAAGACCAGGGTGCGATTTGTCGGAAAACCAGAAGGGGGGGATATGTTTGGGCGTCCTAAAATGAATGATTACACAGAAATGGAACAAAGGAGCGACCCACAACCCATATGGTTGGAATCACAATGAAAACCAGTTCACAGTGGCTATCTCAGATTGGCCGTATATATGAAAGCAACACTGTAAATCATAATTTTCTTACTGATGTGTTGAACTGCTCATGCGCGGAATTTCACGACACACGTTCTGCGCCGCGGATCAAGTGTCCGCGGACTCTGTTGAAAAATCAGAAGTGTAGTTACCGGATGTGAACCGCACATGTCATCAGCAACCGACCAGGGGAAGCATATTCTGAGGGCATACTGATTAGGTTTGAGATATCGTTAAAGTGGTGAGATGATTTGATAAATGACAGAGCAGCTCAGCAAGCAATTGGCTCTTGTTGCCGGACAGGTCGGATATATGCAAGCACGCGCCATATTAGCGTAGCCAATTTCCCCTGTTCATTCCTATGGGCGCTCTCTGAAGTGTTGTATTCCGTGTTAGACTATCTCTGTGTCGGCCCACCAGGAAAATGCCCTGTATGCCAGATTACCAGTCCAGGGCTGTCATTACGTGGAACAGCCAATATGGAGACACAGTATACAATTCAAAACACAACAGAGGTACACAGGGACAAACATCAGGACATCAAGCACAATACATGCACACTCACACACAAATAAGCCTAAATTTACATATGTAGAAAGTTGCAATACACAGAGATGCATTCCTTCTGTTGCAGAATGTTAATTCAAGTGTTGTTAAGCCTTTGCACCATTTCTTCAGATGTTATGAGTAGACATTTTACTTCACCTTTTGTTTTCAAATGATTGATTCAAGTGATTCGAATGATTACACAACCTGTGGCTCACTGAAAAATGGGCACACCCACTCTAAGGCAAGGCAAGGCAAGGCAAGGCAAGGCAGTTGTATTAATATAGGGCATTAATAGCACAAAGCAATGTGCCATACAGAAGACAAGTCAATGACCCCAGTTCCAGGTCTACACATTTGGGGGCCCTTGGCGAAATGAGGCACTCGTGAATTACTATTGCTGGTATTGACCATGGTGGGGATGACTGTTGGGGGCCCCTATGGAGGGCAGATTTTAGTGTGGCCCTAGGCTATTGCCTTGTCTGCCTATTGATAAAACCGGCTCTGAATTATCCTTGATATGGTGATACAAAGGGCATGCCCACAAAAGGCAAAACGCCTTCAATAAAATCACAAATCACAAATGTGACGTTGCATGCCAATCAAATATATAATACCAAAAATACTAAATAAAACCATTAAGTTAAAAATGTGAGTGTGAATTGCAACCAAATTTAGAAAGAAGCGCATGTGCAGTATGTGGCAAGAGCAGGTGTGATTGCAGTTATAGCCTTCATTCAGTGAATAGCCTTCCTCATTCCTGCAGTTGATGAATTCGAAAATAATTAAATATTTATCACCACAGAGTACTGTAGACACGCCTTCCCTAAAGTAAACACTTGAGTCACAGTGAGCCTGCTCAAAAGCCAGAAAGTTCTTCTCTTTCACCAGTAGAACATTATTCAGACCTTTCCACGACGGTTGCAGACATGTCAGTGAGGAGTGCTTTAGCTGGGCTGCTGGTTGCTCTGCTGTGCCTGGTGGGCTCTGCTCAGGGTGGGAAGCTGTTGGTCATCCCAGCAGATGGCAGCCACTGGACGGGCATGAAGCCCCTGGTGGAGGAACTGGGCAGGAGAGGCAACCAGGTGGTGGTGGTCATCCCAGAGGCCAGCCTTAGCATGGGCCCCTCAGACCACACCACCACCCTCACCTTTCCAGTGCCGTTCAGCAAGGAGAGCATGACTAAGGGCCTCGACAAAAACCTGCAGCATTTACTGGCCACGGATGTGTCCACCACCTTGGCACGGCTGAGAAACTACTGGAGCGAGATGGCCATGCTGAGCAATTACACGATGATAACCTGCAAGAGCATGCTGTACAACAAGGAGTTGATGCAGACCCTTCGAGGTCACGACTTTGACGCTCTCCTCACCGACCCGTTCTGGCCTGTGGGTGTCATCGCCGGGGCTTATCTGAACCTGCCCACCGTCTACTTGCATGGATTTCTCCCTTGTCCTCTCGATATCATATCCACACGTTGCCCTAGCCCTGCGTCCTACATGCCTCGATATGCCACACAATACAGCCATCACATGAGCTTTTGGCAGAGGGCCGTCAACCTGATGTGGTCCTGGTTGGAGCCAGCTGGCTGTGATCGCATACACCTTTACGCAGACGAAGTGGCCTCAGACTTCTTGCAGAGGAACACTTCCATCGTGGAGCTGGCGAGCAATGCAGCGCTGTGGTTGATGATCTCTGACTTTGTGTTTGAGTTTCCCAAACCTCTCCTGCCCAACATGATCATGGTTGGAGGGATCAGACATGGAGAGCCAAAACCCTTACCACAGGTACAGTGGGCTATGTTTGATACATATTCAACAAATGGCAAAATGTAACAATGTAGCCCCATAATTTACGCCGTTCCACCAGTGGAACGCTGTAGTACTCAATGAAAAGGTAATTAACATAGTACTACACTACTATAACATAACACCGGGCCTCTAGTAATGCACTACGGCTTGGTCATTCATTGCTATTCTGGTATAGCAGCAAATTTATAACGCTGTGTCTGTACAGTATCTGACAGTCCAGTCCGGTTGGGACTACATAACACCTGATTCATGCATTCTGACCGGATGTCCATTCTGTCATTTAGCGATTCATTTACCTTCATTTAATCGTATATTTGACTCAATGACATAACACCTCTTTTTTGTGTTCCTAGGGTTAACTTTAGTTGAAAATGCAATACATAAACTAAAGAAATCACAGATGGCAACCTGGTTAGATGCATGTTGTATGTGTGTGTGTGTGTGCATGTGAGTGTGTGTGTGTGTGTGATGAGAGTGTGTGTGATTCAGTGTAGAACCATGTCTGTCTCTTTGTCGGGCAGGAATATAGGAGCTATATACAAACATTTGGGCTGTGCGGGTAGCTGAAGATCCCTCTGCTGCCTCTGATTGTTTGCAAATTGCTGTCATTCAAAAAATGCACTCACAGTCCTACCGCAGCTCTAACGGTAGGGCACAGGGCTGCTATGCCGGTGACCTGGGTTCGATTCTGGCCTGGGTTTTTGCCAAACTCTCCCTGTCTCTCTGTCTGCCCAAACATTTCCTGTCCCTCTTGACTGTCCTGTAACTAATAACAGCTAAATCCGTGTTTCCCAACCTTTTTTGTCCTGCGTACCCCCTAAGCTCCTGCGTACCCTATTTTGTCATGTGATGAGTACCCCTCTCACTCATGCTCTGTATCAGTTCCTCTATCCCAATGTGACTACACTTCATATATTTTCTATTATAAAAATTTGAGGTGTGCTCGCGTACCCCTAGTGGTACACGTACCCCTGGTTGGGAAACACTGGTCTAAATGACCAACAACTTCTTTTTGAAAGAATGCTCACACACAATTGGCTGCTTAGCATCTTGCTCCTCCTCACAGCGCAAATGTTTGTAAACAGGAAACCTATGTCTGTATACACCAGTCTGACAATTGGGCATCCAGAGGAGTTGTAAAGATTTGTGAAGAAATGGATTTCGGTGTGTCTCAGTATGTGGGAGAGGGGGCAGAGGACGGCAGGGGATTTGAAGCCGCATCTGGACCGCTTCAGCATGAGGCCGACTTTGCATTAGGCAAACCTAGGCAATTGCCAAGGGCCCGGCCAAATCTATCCTCCATAGGGCCCCCAACTGTCACACCAGTCGCAGTAAACACACAAAAAAAAGGCTTGATCCTACTTTGCCACTTGCAGTGTGTAAAGTAGTCGAAGATATATACACATTAAAAATGCAGTGTTAATTCAACACTTAGAGAGTATTCGGGGACCAAATAAACTCTAGAAGGTGTTAAATCGACTCTGTTAGTGTTGCATTAACACTGCAGTTTTTACTGTGTAGGAGTCAAACTCCCAAATAACACCAAACACAGAATTTTGTGTATAATGACTTTTGAGGGCCCCATGCTTATATCTCGCCTAGGGCCCCAAAATGGCTACATCTGCCCCTGCGTTTCAGTATGCTGAGTTGGGTTGAGAAGGAGTGAGTCATCAGCTACTCTGATCGATTCAGATTGTTTTGAGCAAACTGCAAACAGGGTGTGGGAGGGGTAGAAGAACTATTAATTGTCAGGGCCAACAGCAAACACATGGAAGTCTCGCAAAGGCACAATATTACAATGAACTCACACATTATAGTACTTGACTATGTTCTGCGTTATGCACAATTGTTGTTCAATATGATACATTTTGAGGTCATGTTCAAGGAAATCCTGTTATTCTGAAGAAAAATATTGGAAAGGTTGGAGAGGTTGGTATCCTGATATACCCCCTCTGTAGTGTATGGGCAATGTTCTCCAAATGGTGGCCCGCAGGCCAGATCTGTCCCGGGCAAGGCAAACATTTCGCCTGCCATGAGGTTGGAAGAAATGAAAACATATACGTATGTGTTTTATCTGTGGCCATACAGTCAGGCCACAGTTTGACCCTCAGCCTCATTTTTGCTACATAATTTGGCCATTGTGGAAAAGTAACTGGAGACCACTGGTGTAAAGCAAAGGTGATTTCTCTCTCTGCCACATACAATCTGCATATAGAATAGGCCTACTTTTGACACTCAAATATCAGCCTCTGAATGCAAGAGATATGTTGAACATGATCAAATGGTTTGGTGTTTGCTCTGCTATCTCACAATGGGGTGTGGATGATGCAATCACAAGGACATTAGACCTTATTACAAATAATTACACAGACATTTGTAATAAAATCAATTAAGTGCCACTTTGGTAGGTCTCTTCTTGTATGTATGAGACACAAGAACAATAATCAAGGAAGTTGTCATCAGGTCTACTGTAATCTCTGGGGTAATTGGGTAGTCAGGCTACATTTTTTTACAGGCATCACTTAAGGAGTAGAGCCTTTGTTTCGCCTTCTGTTTACATATGATGAATGTGAAAAGAAGTACAACCAACTGAACAGAACAAGGACTAGACACACCCTCTGAAAGTAAACTGCTGAGTCACAGTGAGCCTGTTGAGAGCAAGGTACCTCTTCTCGTTCAGCAACACTCCCACATTATTCAGGTTTCTCCACGACGGTTGCAGACATGCCTGTGAGGAGTGCTTTAGCTGGGCTGCTGGTTGCTCTGCTGTGCCTGGTGGGCTCTGCTCAGGGTGGGAAGCTGTTGGTCATCCCAGCAGATGGCAGCCACTGGACGGGCATAAAGCCCCTGGTGGAGGAACTGGGCAGGAGAGGCAACCAGGTGGTGGTGGTCATCCCAGAGGCCAGCCTTAGCATGGGCCCCTCAGACCACACCACCACCCTCACCTTTCCAGTGCCGTACACTAAGGAGCACATGATAAAGGCCAACGGCAAAATGCTGCAGCATTTACTGTCCATAGATGTGTCCACCACCTTGGCACGGCTGAGAAACTATTGGAACACCATGATCACCTTGAGCAATCTCACCATGGTAACCTGCGAACGCATGCTGTACAACAAGGACTTGATGCAGACCCTTCGGGACTACGACTTTGACGCTGTCCTCACCGACCCATTCTGGCCTGTGGGAATCATTGCTGGGGCATATCTGGACATTCCATCCATCTACATACATGGAGTTCTCCCTTGTCCGCTGGACCTGTTTGCCACCCGCTGCCCCAACCCACCCTCATACGTTCCCCGACGCTACACGCATTACAGCCATCAGATGAGCTTCTGGGAAAGGACAATCAACCTGCTGATGTACGCGTGGCTGGAGCCGGCTGGCTGTAGCCGTAAGTACCTTTACGCAGACGCGGTGGCTTCAGACATCTTGCAGAGGGACACTTCCATCATGGAGCTGGCGAGCAATGCAGCACTGTGGCTCATGACCTCTGACTTCGCGTTCGAGTTTCCCAAACCTCAAATGCCCAACATGGTCATGGTTGGCGGAATACATGCTGGAACACCAAAACCTCTACCTCAGGTAACTTTGATGCACTGTACGGTACTCAGACAGTATAAAGAGTATACATTTCAGTGAGTGTTTACATGCAACAGTATAGTGAGAGTTGTATAAAGTCGAATTAGAAGAACTCCTACAAGTGTAATTACAACACTAGTGGTAGGATATAATAACATGGTTTCATCTTTGTAATATCAGATTACAAGTGTTGTATAATTAGCCTACATCTGTAAGAGTACTTCCACTTCTACTTAATATAACTCTGATTATAATGGTAGATTTGAGTCACACATACAGGTCCTGCATCATTATATGACTTAATTATTAACTAGTCACTATTTGCTGAGTGCCCAGCCCCAGCCTGTTGATAACAGCTCAAAAAAAGGAGCTTAATACGGAAAGGCTTTTCATTTGATATATGGAAAAGTCCAATTAAATGTTGACATGCTGATCAGAGCATATCTGGTGTTCACCCTGTCATTTTGTGGATCCTTTACCTCCATTCAATGCTATATTTTGATACATTAATGAATAAATCCTGGTTTGGGATTGTTGGATTGACACTCAGCCACCTCACTTCAACTAATGTTTTCTTCTTAACAGTAGTTTCCAGATTAGAAAAGAAATAATACATGTTGTTAATCTCAGGTAAACCTACAGGTTCGACTAGTGTCTTTTATCCTCCTCTACAACTGCTGTTTCAAAGTCAGACAGACCAAAGGTCACTTTTCTAACAACTAATATATAAGTGCGGTGTACCATACATTATAAACAGGGTGTGGCATGCCCTGGTATGGAAGCATCAGTCTCTGGGAGCAGGCGATATCTTGATATCACACATACAGTACAAGCATGTGATCATATTGGTGTTTGCTCTGATATAGCACCACACTATGGGGAGTGGATGATGCAAGTACAAAGACAAAGACAATAATTACTCGGACATTTGTAATATCTTCAACCAATCATGATTTTTTTTTTAGAAGTTGTGAGGTTGGTTAAAGTATTGATGCACTGAAGACTCTGGTTTCAGGCATGTTGCTGTGTTTTGTTTGACTGGTTGGGTCCAACTGCTGTGTTTCCTTTGACTGAGTTGACCAGATAGCAAGGCCTCTGTGCCACTCTGTTTACATTACATTACATTACACTTAGCTGACACTTTTTTTATTTAGGTACCTTGCTCAAGGGCGCATCAGACATGGTTGGAGATGTAGGGAGAGGTCAGGTGGGATTCGAACCTGCAACCCCTAGATTGAAAGACCTACTCTCTAACCACTAGGCCACGACTGTGCAACTATGCACTTTCTGCTAGATGAGAGCATGTCAGATGGGAACACACAATTTGCGTACATTCATAGTGCCAGTGCTAGTAGTACCAGATAATATTTTGTGTGTAATTGCTACCAAATTAGAGTTACACATGTTTCTATAATTTTCTTTTAGAAAGTAGGCCCTAATTGTATTGTTCCCATGGAAATACAGTAACATCGGAATGTATGTACTTTCCTGCACATGTTTGTTATTTTGCTGGTAGTCAGCCTTTGTCAAGGGGTCAGTTTGGCATGTGAACTTCTAATCCCTCCCTGTGAGGGGTGCCTTGTAAGAAAAACAACAAACATGAGCTGATGGTAATCCAGTTTTTGCTGGAATTTTTCAAACACAAAGAACAGAATTTGTGTGAGAACTGGTCTACTGGGTTGGGCATTTCAGGTGATAATCTGCCTTTTAGCTTCCCAGACAAAAAGCAAAAGCTACTGTTTTCTTACAGAAAAGTCACATGTGCTATTGGGAATTTGGTCAAAGCATTGCAAGGTAAAAAAAAAAGACTAGTGTGGTCACGCCCACAGTTGTTGCAGTAATCCTGGCACACTACATGCACACACTACATCCATTGACAATATTTTAAATTAGGGCTGTAACATTGTATCGAACCGAGAAATCGTGATACACAGAGTCACAATACTGTATCGTGATACAAGGAGGCAGTATCGTGATACGCCCTTTTAAAGTTTTGATACAGCCCAGAAAACAACCACATGATATGAAGTGAGCATCATCATTATTATATAGAAACTTTTTAAAACTATTAGTAGTCTCTTGTAACCTATTCTACCTATAAACTATCATAGTTTTTATACAGTTTATAATGTTGGCAAATGTGAAATTGTGGGATGTATCGAACCATAGGTCATGAATCGTGATACAAACCGAATCGTGAGTTGGTATCGTTACAGCCCTGTTTGAAATGTGTGGCTAAACGTACATACCTAACTAATGAACTGTTTTTTAAAATGTAGCCTATTTTATTCAGTCTACTAAACACATTGCACATTTGAACAGTTATAATGTGGTTAGTAGATTATCACACATAAGGACAAAAATCTGTGTGTGTGTGTGTGTGGGGGGGGGGGGGGGCAATGTGCATGATGAACAAGGCATCAGGTGAATTTGTCACCAGATTATTGGTAAAACAGCAACAGCTAGGCCTTAACTTCAGCCAGATCTAACTCAAATCAAAGCTACCATGCAGATTCTAGCTTTAGAACAATTAGGAGACAATTGAGATATAGAAGATACAAAAAAAGCAAAAGAAAGCTGTGTAAAGAACAGGTGTATCATCTGTGGACTGTGGTGGAGGAGGGAAGGCTGATTTGATAGTGCCAGAGCTGCACACAATATAGGCTGTGCGGTGTTATGTTTGGCCACTAGAGGTCGTAGTTTGAATTGAAAATAATGGCACGGAAGTGTTTCAGCTGAGCCCGTTTGCATTAAAAGTTATCTGGTTTCAGTTTCAGTTGTTTGAGAAGCGGCATACGAGAAAACAATGATGTAGATGGACCTAACCCATTGTAGGTGTCAAAGGCAGTCCCATTTTACAGTCAAACATCCAGTTAACCGTTCAAGTTCATCTCTTCATGTCGTGTTAGCATGCCTGGGAGACTGTGAGTAAACTAACTTACAATGTTGTTATGAAGGAGGGGATGCAGGGTTAGCCAAGCGGACCTAACACTAGTCATTAGGCTATCTACCAAGTAAAGAATGTGCTCATCTAATATGTAGAGCTAGATCAATTCGTTCTTGAAATAAGCACAGCTGCATTTTAAGTTGAGTAATATTTTTATATTATTATATTATAATTGAGCATATCTACAGTAGTCAATTTAACTTAGCACTCAAAGCATTTGAGTAGGCCTATTTGAGTACTGTAAACTCTTTTCTCTACAGTGGCATCACTGTGAGTGAGATGATTACAACGGTTATAAAATAAAAAATAATAATAAAGGCAGCTCTTAAGCAAAGGCACATTGTGCACAAGAAGCAAGTTATTAGCATCTGAGGCAGCTGAGCTGCATTCACTGGACTGGGTGGCTCTCCTGTGCCTGGAACAGTTTATCTTTTAATGTGTAAATGATTAACTTGATAAGCAATAAATCCTCCCCTCCAAAAAGTAGATTCACGTTAAGTAAGTCATCTCCTCAGTGAGAGTGAACCTGTTGAGAGTAATGTAGGCCTAGTCTACTTTTCGTTCAGATATAGTGCACATTATTCAGACTAAACAATAGCTGCAGACCCGTGAGGAGTTCTTTAGCTGGGCTGCTGGTGACTTTTTGGTGCCTATACCTTTTTCTCCTTTTGTTTTTGGATGATGATCTTGAGTCCATGATTGATGAATTTGACTGAAGCAGGAAATTCCTCTCACCACAAGCACAAAGTAGACACACCTTCCTTAGGTAAACTGTCAAGTCACGGCGAGCCTGCTCAGAGCCAGGTATTGTTTCTCATTCAGCAACAGTTGCACATTATACAGACTGCAGACATGTCAGTGAGGAGTGCTTTCGCTGGGCTGCTGGTTGCTCTGCTGTGCCTGGTGGGCTCTGCTCAGGGTGGGAAATTGTTGGTGATCCCTGGAGATGGGAGTCCCTGGAGAGTCATGAAGCCCCTGGTGGAGGAACTGGGCAGGAGAGGCCACCAGGTGGTGGTGGTCATCCCAGAGGCCAGCCTTAGCATGGGCCCCTCTGACCACACCACCACCCTCACCTTTCCAGTGCCGTACACTAAGGAGAGCATGACCAAGGACCAAGACAAAGACCTGGACATATTGATGGAAATCGACGTGTCCTCTACTCCAGCCAAGATCATAAACCACTGGATGGGCATGGTTATGCTGAGTAACCTCACCATGAGAGGCTGCGAGAGCATGCTGTACAACAAGGAGTTGATGCAGACCCTTCGGGATCATAACTTTGACGCTCTCCTCACTGACCCATTCTGGCCCGTGGGAATCATTGCTGGGGCTCATTTGAACCTGCCCACCGTCTACTTGCATGGATTTCTCCCTTGTCCTCTCGATATCATATCAACACGTTGCCCCAGCCCTGCGTCCTACATGCCTCTGCGCAACACATTTTTCACCCATCACATGAGCTTTTGGGAGAGGGCCATCAACCTGCTGTGGTCCTTCTGGCTAACGCCGGCTGGCTGCAGTCGTTTCTACCTTTACGCAGACGAGGTGGCTTCAGACTTCTTGCAGAGGAAGACTTCCATTGTGGAGCTGGCAAGCAATGCAGCACTGTGGCTTATGCGAGCCGATTTCACCTTTGAGTTTCCAGGACCTCTAATGCCCAATATGATCATGGTCGGAGGGATTCAAGCTGGAAAGTCAAAACCCTTACCTCAGGTACGCTTAATGTGGTCATAATCTTGTACTTGAACATACTGTGTATTTTAATATTTGGCCAGGTTTTGCACGATGACCCAGTCTGTTCACCCATATTGTGTGTGTGTGTGTGTGTGTGTGTGTGTGTGTGTGTGTGTGTGTGTGCGCGCACAACACATTTCTGATCAGACATATCATATGTGCATGTGATCAAATTGGTTAGTGTTTGCAACCAACTAGGGATGCAAATTATCGATTAATTCATTAATCATTAGTTGATAGCCTTATCGATCGACTTCGATTAATTAAAATTAATAAGCGGCGTTTTCCCCCCGAAATCTCAATGTTTCTTGAAAAAAAACTGCTAAATCTAAATTTTAATTATAAATTGAGATAAAATAGCATATTTAAATGAATTCTATTTCAATTATTTAATCCAAAGGTGATTTAAATATTCCCACTATTCACACCCCTCTTCTCACACACTCTTCACATGCCCATTTCACCTGGGTCTCTTGTCAGTTGAATTGTCGATTAATTGCGATCAATGCTTATTAATCGATTAATCGTTTGCATCCCTACAACCAACCGAAGAATTCAACCACATTGTACGCCCATCACAACTGGGTCATTTCACGTGAAATCGGACACTGTGGGACCCGACCAACACCGATTTCAATCATACTTGCTGTGCCTGTTTAGTAGCAAGGTAGCACCCCAGAACTGCATTTGTGTGAATCTGACATATTAAGGGAGAAACAGACTAGTAAAGGTTTACATACTAGGGTAGGACACTATATATTCAGCATTGATTATATCAGTCAGTGTAAGTCACAAAATGATGTCTGTGGTGTTATTTGAAAGCTCTTTTCTGGCTCTACAAATTACACAACATCATGGAATGCAACAACCCTCAGAATATGAATTATGATAAATTGAAAAATAAAAAATTCAATATAAAAAAACTTACATTTTAAAATGGCCAGTTCCTTGTCTAAACGTAGCCTGCATGTCATGAACAACACCTGAAATGCTGGTGTTTGGTTCTTTATTCAGTTCAAAGATAATGGGACTCAAAAATATGGCATCATACAGATCACCTAGTAATTATATGGTGATACCATAGTAATATCATATGACAGCTGTGCCCGTTATGCCAGATGGCCAGTCCAGTCCTGTCCCTGACACTACTCTATTACTTCTTTCTTACAACTAATTCCAACCTTTGTGTCCCATTATCTCTGAAATGAATAAAGAACCAAACACCCCATTTCAGGTGTTGTTTATGACTTTATAGACGGGGAGGAGCAGTAGCCTACTATGCACCCCCCACCACACACACACACACACACAACAAAACGCCACATGACTTTTTAGATGCGTCCCAGCATCTCTATAAGAGGGTCTGTCTGTCCGTCCGTCCGTCCGTCCGTCCGTCTGAAACGCATTCCTTCAATTGTGTCTGAAACGCATTCCTTCAATTGTTCCTTCATGTGGCCACAAGGCGGCAGACTTGCCATTTTGGACCGGAGCGAATGCGTGCAAGCATAGCCTTTCTAACCGGATGCTAACGTTGGCGAAAAGTAGCCTAGCCACAGGCTAACTGACAAACGTGAGGCCAACAACTCAGCCGATCGTGATGTACGCCACAAATAGACCAATCGACCTCATATTTACACACTACAATGTTGATTTCTGCCTTCGATTTTCATCAGTTAAGAAATCTAGCGTCGGATTAACACATTATTAAAGTAAGTAAAGCGAGTTGCCGCCATGTTTGTTTTCCAGAATCACCCGGGTACAGAGCTCACGTGCAGCATTCTGGGTAATTGAGTTTCACTGCTTTGTGCCTTGACGGTGAAGCTGGTATTGAAAAAAAAGTCCATAAGCGCATGATTCACCCAAACGGTTTTATTTATTTATTATTTGTCGATGTTTAGATTCTTTCCCACATGCACATACTGCTGAAATGGCGTGATACTAAAGGTTGTTAGGCCTAATAAATGTCTGGTAATTTGTAATGTTCACTTCATCTAGGCTATGTGAAATTTCAAATCATAGCCTATGGTTCTTTTCCAAATCCAATAATGATGATAAGCTTATTATACCCTAAACTGCAAAAAATAAAGCCATGTCTCGCCATTTTGCTGCCTTGCTGCCTGCCACAATATTTGGAGTGTCCATGATGACCAATAAACAAAAAGTACATCCTCGGGGGGGCGTTGACAGGCTAGGAGGAGGCCAGGGGGGGCGTTGTTTGGGGGGGAGGGGGGGGAGGGGGTTGGATGACATATTTGGAACTAGCATAGAGGGACGCATCTGTTGTCCGCCTGTCGGCCTTGTTTTAATCTTCAAGACGTCCTGAATACGAATTTGAGTGGTAACAGTCATATAACTCACTCCCACTATAATTTTTCACATCATATTGTATATGACCCCATGCATTCTAGTCCTATGTAGTGGTACACTGCCAAGGCCTCTAGAGGCATGATGCAGATGGTTATAATAGCTTATGATATACCATATTAAAGCTTGGAGTCTGTAGTATACATATAGTATACTGTATTTTGTGTACCTTTTGCATAGCAACAGTTGCTAGGCAAAGCATCTTCCTTAACAACCAGCATCAGTGATTCGTTTCCTCTGCGATTACATTGTGTTGTGATGTCTGGATTTAGATGGCTTTTCCCAAGTGCCATTGACTTCTTTGAACCTCCAAGATAGTCCTAATAAGAATTTGAGTGGTAACAGTAATATAACTCATTCCTACTGTATATCATATTGTACATGACCCCAGTATGCTCTAGCTATACGTTTTAGTCCTATGTAGTTGTAAACTGTCAAGGCCTTAACAGCCATTTTGCAGTTGGTTATCATAGTTTGCCCTGTACCATCAGCTTGGAGTGTGTAGTTTATGAATATTATATCATATTTTTGGTGTACCTAGGCCATTTGGAAAAATATACTTGATTCAGTTATATGATGTGAGAGCTCTGTTTTTTTCCATCTAGATCCAGACATCACAACACAATGTAATCACAGAGGAACGGTATCACTGATGCTGGTTGCTAAGGAAGATGCTTTTCCTAGCAACTGTTGCTATGCAAAATGTACACCAAATACAGTATAATATCTGTATACTACAGACTCCAAGCTTTAATATGGTATATCATAACCTATAACCTACTGCATCATGGCTCTAGAGGCCTTGGCAGCGTACCACTACATAGGACTAGAATGCATGGGGTCATATACAATATGATGTGAAAAATTATAGTGGGAGTGAGATACATGACTGTTACCACTCAAATCTTGGAGATTAAAAAAAGTCATGTGGTGTTTTGGGGGGGGGGGGGGGGGGGTGTGCATGGTAGGCTACCATTCCTCCCCGTCTATTACTGGCTATGTTTAGACAGGAAACCGGCCATTTAAAAATACATGTTTTTTGATATTACATTTTTAATTTTTCAATGCATCATCATTAATATTCTGAAGGTTGTTTTATTCCATGCTGTTTGTGTAATTTGTAGGGCCAGAAAAGAGCTTTATTCATGAAATAGAGTACACTCTGCAAGACTTGGCAAAGAAATGCATTGGCTCAAGTCTCCCATAGAGGTGAATGGGAATTGGCTATTTTCTTCTGGTTTCCGGGTCTAGTAGCCAGTATTCCTCTAATGAGGCCACAATGAAATGCCCATGACAGGACTAGTGCGAAAAATCAAGTGTGTTCATGGTGTTTCAAGTGTTGTGTTCAGGCCTACCTTTCACGTTGACAGTCTGCCTGTGCATAAGTTCAAGCCATTCATTTTCGTCAACTCTTAGCACCACTTATGGGGCGGTGGTGGCTCAGGTGGTAGAGGAGCCGTTCGGCATCCAGAAGGTTGCAGGTTCGAGCCCTAATCTGCCTGACCCCATCGATGTGTCCTTGAGCAAGATACTTAACCCCAAGTTGCTCCTGGTGGCAGGGTGGTACCCTGTGTAGCAGCCACGGTCATCAGTGTGTGAATGAGAGTGTGAATGGGTGAATGTGAGGCATACAATGTAAAATGCTTTGAGTGCTCAAAAGAGTGGAAAGGCACTATATAAATGCAGTCTATTTACTACACAGAAAGAACATTTGTGTGATTTGAGCTATGAGGGGTTGTGTTTTGCCATAAGAGGTCATAGTTATTGAAAATGATTTTCACTGAAGTGTTTCATCAGAGCTCAAATTCATATTAACAGTGGTCTGGTTTCAGTTTCAGTTGTTTGAGAAGCTGCGTACGAGAAACAATGGGCATTTCTCAAAATCTAGTGTGCGCACTTCCAAGTGTATTCAGCCTAATTAGTTACTCCCAGTGATTGGATACTCTTTATTAGTCAAACCCAGTGATTGGATACTCCGTAGAGTTCACCAAGAAGCTATCCAATCACTGGGCTTGACTAATTAGGCTGATACACTTGGAAGTGTGCACTAGGTTTTGAGAAATGCCCAATGTAGATTGATTGACCTGAAGTAGGGGTCAACTGCTGGCCTGTTGTGCTGTGTGTGTACAGTCATACAGTTCAAGGTCAACTAGGTATTCATGTCGTGTCATTATCTCGGAGACTGTGAGTAGAAAAATATATCCACTGGTTTATGCCATTACCAATTTGCCTATCCCGGACAGTTTGTTGTAGATGTAAGTTAAGTTCAACTTCATTTGAAATTGAGTAATATTTCACTAGTGGGGATATTTTTCTATGTATATTTTTGCTCCAAGGAAATGTGTAATTATTTACTTTGTGTAGTGGAAAGTGCGCACATCCAGCAAAAAAGCATCAGCAGGTGCCAAATCAAAAAACTGTCACATGTAGGAGCGGGAAAGGATCTGCACACTGCTTGCAAAAGACTTAATTTATTAGGAGTAACGTTTCGATCATAGATCTTCTTCAGGCATCTTGAGACAAGATGATCGAAACGTTGCTCCTAATAAATTAAGTCTTTTGCAAGCAGTGTGCAGATCCTTTCCTGCTCCTACATGTAATTATTTACTTTGCACATCGTTTATACAGAATAGTACAGTATGTGAGAACTTGAATCTTTTTCTCTGCCTCGTCATGGCTTGGTGATGATTAACAAAAAAGATTTGAAAGAAGATGCAAAGTTCAACACGTCTGTGAGGCTGCAGCTGCTGCACATGTCTGTGAGGACTGCACGTTTTTCTCTGGACTGTGGCTGGCTTTCCTGTGCCTGTTTCAGCTTCTCCTTTAGTTTATGGATTATTAACTTCATAAACATTAAATCCTTCCCTGCAGAAAATAGACACACCCTCCATAAGTAAACTCCTGAGTGAGAGTGAACCTGTTGAGAGCAAGGTAGGCCTTTTTAGTCTACTTCTTCGTTCAGCAACAGTCACGCATTATTCAGACCTCTCCACAGCAGGCTGCAGACATGTCAGTGAGGAGTGCTTTAGCTGGGCTGCTGGTTGCTCTCCTGTGCCTGGTGGGCTCTGCTCAGGGTGGGAAATTGTTGGTGATCCCTGGAGATGGGAGTCCCTGGACGGACGTGAAGCCCCTGGTGGAGGAACTGGGCAGGAGAGGCAACCAGGTGGTGGTGGTCATCCCAGAGGCCAGCCTTCGCATGGGGCCCATAGACCACACCACCACCCTCACCTTCCCAGTGCCGTACACTAAGAAGGACCTGACTAAAGACCTTGACAAAGATCTGAATATATACTTTGAAACTGATATGTCATCTACGCCAGCCAAGATCATAAATCACTGGACGAGCATGGTGATGCTGAGCAAATACACAATGATGCCTTGCGAAAACATGCTGTACGATCAGAAGTTGATGCAGAAACTTAAAGATTACGACTTTGATGCTCTCCTTACTGACCCCTTCTGGCCTTTGGGAGTCATCGCTGGGGCTTATCTCAATCTGCCCACCGTCTACTTGCACTTTTTTCTCCCTTGTCCTCTTGATGTCATATCCACACATTGCCCCAGCCCTGCGTCCTACATGCCTCAGCGCAACACACATTTCAGCCATCACATGAGCTTTTGGGAGAGGGCCATCAACCTGCTGTGGTCTTCGCTGGAGCCGGCTACATGCAGTCGCTTATACCATCACGCAGACGAGATGGCTTCAGACATCTTGCAGAGGAAGACTTCCATTGTGGAGTTGGCGAACAATGCAGCACTGTGGCTGATGCGAGCCGATTTCACCTTTGAGTTTCCCAGGCCTCTAATGCCCAACATGATCATGATTGGGAAGATTAAAGCTGGAGAGCCAAAACCCTTACCTCAGGTAAGCTTGATGTGGTCATAATCTACAAGTGTACTTGAACATACTGTACTGCAGATTCAGGTGTGTTCAGGCTGTCACACTGACAGTCTGCATGTGCATGATATAATTGCCATTCATTTTCGGCACCACTTAACACTATGCAAAAAGAACATTTGTGTTTCAGCCATTTTTTTTAATGGGACATCTCACAGGCCACTCGACTTCTGTTTCCTAATTGCAGTGCAGAGTTCAGCTATCTCACATAGTCATATAGGCTATGAAGTGTTGTGTTTGAACATAAGAGGTCATAGTGTCATGTCATGTGAAACTCCGGGGCATTTGAGGCAAAATCCCATTGCTAGAGGTGGTCAAATACTGACCTTAGGCAAAGATTGGTGCAAATCGGCGCTCCCTGTGTGAAGATTTATGCTTATGCTGCCTGTCATGCTAGCCAAATATGTGGTTCCCAAGGGGCAATTTCTAAACCTTCCATGTAAAACAACATATTGCATACTGCAGAAACGTGACGCTGCTTTATGAACCATCTGAAAAGCCACAAGCCTTACCATCAAAATCACATGCATGGTTCACATGTTATTGACATGGGAACATAACAAAACACCTTTATAAGCAGCCTTTCACTTACTGAAAAAAAATCGGAAGAGCCAACTAAGTGGGCTGAAAGCCAACAACAGTGAATGTTGTGTGAATACAGTCCCAGGAAAAAGTTTGTACACCCTTTGAAATTTCTTACCTTTCTGTCAAAATTGGTCATAAAACATGGTCTGATCTTCCCGGAAATCACAAGAAGGAACAACCAGAGTCTGCTTTAACTAATTCAACCCAAACATTTGCAAGTTTTCATATTTTCATTGGCCATAAGATGTAAACATTCACAGGACAGCAAGGCATAAGTAAGTACACCCTTGCATTCAATAGGTTTTAACCCTAAGTTAGTCACAATAACCTCAACCAGATGTTTCCTGTAGTTGCAGATCAGATTAACAAAACAATCTGGATGTATCTGGTCTCCCTCTTCTTTAGAAAACTGCCTCTCGTCAGCAAAGTTTGTGGGATGTCTGGAGTGCATAGCTTTCTTGACTTCATGCCATATAATCTCAATTGTTTTTTGTCAGGGCTTTGACTGGGCTATTTCAGAATGTGTATTTCATTATTATGAAGCCATTCTAAAGTCAATTTGCTTCTAAAGTATGGGTTGTTGTCACATTTCAGCACCCATCCTCTTGTGTGCTTCAACTGTGTGACAGACTACCTCACTTTTTTTCTGTAAAATATCTCGATAAACTTCTGAGTTCATTGTTCCACTGATAATAGCAAACTGAAAAGGGCCTGAGGCTGCAAGGTAGCTGCATATAATGATGCTCCCGCCACCATACTCAAAGGTGGAGATGATGTTTTGGTGAAGGTGTGGTTCTCAAGTTCTCCTCCAAACATGACATTGTGTGTTCCCCTGAACAATTCAACTTTGGTTTCAACGTTGGTCTACAGAATATTTTGCAGTAATTCTATGAAGCATATAAATGCTTTTTCGCAAACCTCAAAGGTGCAGCAATATTTTTTTGGACAGAAACCCCATTCATTTTAGAATGGTAGAATGAATCCCATTTTTAGCTATTCTTGGTTACATCTCCTTATCTGAGTATGGTGTCGGGAGCATCATTATATGCAGCTTCCTTGCTGTCTCAGGCCCTTGACAGTTTGCTATTATCAGTGGAACAATGAACTCAAGTTTATTGTGATATTTTACAGAAAAAACATGAGGAAGTCTGTCACACAGTTGAAGCACACAAGAGTATGGGCCCTGAAATGTGACAACAACCCGTACTTTAGAAGGAAATCGACTTTAGAATGGCTTCATAATAATGAAATACACATTCTGAAATAGCCCAGTCAAAGCCCTGACAAAAAACAATTGAGATTATATGGCATGAAGTCAAGAAAGCTATGCACTCCAGACATCCCACAAACCTTGCTGACGAGAGGCAGTTCTCTTGAGCAGAGGGAGAGAAGATACAAACAGATTGTTTTGTTAATCTGATCTGCAACTACAGGACAAGTCTGGTTGATGATATTGCAACGAACTGAGGGTTAAAACCTACTTAATGCAAGGGTGTACTTACTTATGCCCTGCTCTCCTGTGAATGTTATGGCCTTATGACCAATACAAATATGATAACATGTAAATGTTTGGGTGGAATTAATTAAAGCAGACTCTGATTGTTCCTTCTTGAGATTTCCGGGAAGATCAGACCATGTTTTATGATCAATTTTGACAGAAATGTAAGAAAGTTCAAAGGGTGTACAAACTTTTTCCTGGGACTGTATGTATGATGTGCATGGGTGGGAGACATGACGCCTTGTTTTTCCGTAACATTGGTTAAAAACCTACAAAACTGTTATTTTTCCTTTAAAAAACAGATGTTAATGAAAGAAGATGTGGTACATTATGTTTCATATTAGTCTGAGATGAGAAGAAACATTTTTGTTAAGATTTATGTAAAGGTTTATATGCCAAATATCCTGCAGTGTGACTGTAACATTAATGCCGTGTCCAGACCAAGGGCGAACTATGCTGCCTGGTAGCGTGGGTAGCAGAAGAAATTTCGCCTTGAATTCGCTGTATTCGAGACGCAGCATTGACATGTTTGATTCAGCTAATCACATAACGGCTCTGGCTTGACAGCCTGGGACATTCGGAGATATGAACGTTCCGATTGGTTTTCGCCGAACAGCGTCAGAGCGAATTCGCCTGCGATTAGATTTAGTTTAATCGTCAAAATTCGCTCTGGTCGGGCAAGAAGCTTCGCTCCTGGCGAATTCGCTTTGATAGCGCAGGTCGCGTGCCCTCCATAGAGAAATAATGACTTCCGTCGCTTCATTCGCTCTGTTCGCTCTTGGTCTGTACACGGCATAATGAAACCTGGAATATAATATATATATACGGTATAAATTAGCCAACAACATTTTGAATAATGTATGAAGCATGATTGCATAAATATTAAAGGGACACTGTGTGAGATTTTTAGTTGTTTATTTCCGGAATTCATGCTGCCCATTCACTAATGTTACCTTTTTCATGAATACTTACCACCACCATCAAATTCTAAGTATTCATTATGACTGGAAAAATTGCACTTTTCATACATGAAAAGGGGGATCTTCTCCATGGTCCGCCATTTTGAATTTACAAAAATAGCCATTTTTAGCTGCAAAAATGACTCTACTTGGACCATACTAGAAAATATTTGTTTATTACTTAGTAAAAATTCATATAAACATCAAATGTGGCAATAGGCAGCCCAGTTTCAATGAGCAGCATAGTTGCAGTACCCTTTTTGACCATTTCCTGCACAGTGCTCCTTTAACTTTATATTAAGATATGTGATTGTGAAAAAAACTTGAGACAGTAATATTAACTACAAGTTCAATTTAGTAACACAAATTGCGTCCTGTGGGGTGACATGTATGTCAATGTTTGTGAATGGGCAGCTGCAAGGCCAACTACAAGGGTCTTAAAGACTAGCTCCTAACCAGTCAGTACCTCAGTTATTGGAGAGTGCTGTGGAAGTTTATGGTGACTAATAACCTCTTAATATGTCTTCATATTGTAATGTTTCTGTCGCGCAATGCTTAGGTTCATTTTATGGCGTCCTGTGGTGTGACTGCTCTTATAGAAGGAAAATAAGGGTTTTTTAAATAAATGAAAACACATATTAAGATTAAACACGATATCATTATCAAGTTAGCATGAGCTCAGATGTCAGTCATGCACAAAAGGATTAAAATGGCCACAATGCAGTGAATCTCCTGTGGTGTGACTTCATTTTCCTGCGGTGTGACATGCCTATGCAAAGTGTTGATGCAGGACACATTTTACCAAAAATGGCAAAAATTAGGCAAAATTCCACGGACCACTAAGTGCTTTATTTTTTTTCTAATTTTTCCCATTTTTTTCAGGAATTGGAAAAACTTTTTTTTTTCAGGCGTTACGCCCTTACTGTAAATGTCAACCACCCATTTAGCAATGCTAACCTTGTAGTAACTTACATCACACTGGCGCTTTGATTCCGGTTCTGAAATCAAGCGAGAAAATTTGCGTTCTCTTCATGCAACAACACTCTTATGTGATTTCAGAACCGTAACGAGACTTGCTCTTGTTTTCAAATCAAAGTGCAAGTGAGATATGCTACAAGGTCAGCATTACTAAATGTTCTATTTCCTAATTGCATCGTGAATTTGGTTCGTCTCCTGCAATCACCACCCGGTCATCACACTGTTGGTGTGGAAGGATTTATGTAATTTTAAGTTGTTCCATAACTTTTCCACGCAGAAACCAGACAAATCTGTGCTGCCCCTGCATGATGTGCAACAAAAATAAAATGTATTCATCCGTGTATCCCATAATTTCTGATATTCTGATCTGGCTACTCTAATCCACTGTGAGAGGATATGTCTCAATTTTGAATCAGAACGTTGCAGTGGGAATGACTCAAAAATAGCCCAAATCCCATGACAATAACCACCAAATCTCCGAGCAGCTTTCCAATTAAACTAGCTCCCTCAATCTAGTTGATCTGATTTTTATTCATATGATTTCTATCTCTTTGAAAATAGCAAATATACAGTATATCTGAAATGGCAATTCTTCCAGTATCTTTTCTCCACCAATTGAAACGTGATACAATCTTGAATTTAGGGAACTAAGTTACATATACATGTGGCTGTACTCAGAAGCCAAACTGTTGAAACCACTAAAATATGTTTTTTTAAATACTGGATACTAATTGTGGATTTGCATAGAAATAGTTTCAAGTCATGATGCATTCCACATTAATAGTGAGAAAATGTTGACCAACACATTTTAGAATCTAGAAAAGTCATGTGAATGAGGAAGAAAGGATCAGGTCAAGTTGTAGTGACAATGTATCTGTGCCTCTAGATAATCAGCAAAAACACGTCAGACAGGAAACTTATCAAGTCTAACGTGAATTAATTGAATGATCAGGTTAGTATGCTTGGTCATAGCAGCTTTGTTCTGCTCGAGAAGCCGCTGAAAATATAACCTGTGTGACAATTAAGAGCAATTCTTAAATAAGCAGATTCACACAGGTGGAGCTGGGAGGAGGAGGGAGCAAGAGAGTGCTGATATGGTGCCAGAAATGATGCAATCTGCCCTGGTGACCATGTACACATTCAACTAGCACAGCATGATGGGGCATGCAAAACATCATACTTTGTTTGGAGTCAAATTATGTTCTCTGTGGTATCACTGTGTGATGATTTATCTAAAGTAAGAGACTAAGGACAACTCCCTGAATAGTGCAGACACTGCACTGTGTGGAATCTGAGGTTTGCACGGCAGCTGCAGACACGTCTTTGAGGTCTACTTTCATTGGGCTGCTGGTGACTTCGGTGCCTAGACCCGCCTCTCCTTTTGTTTGTGAATGATTAACTTGACTCCATGAATGATCAATTTGATTGAAGCATAAAATGCTTTTCGCCACAAAGTAGACACCCTCTCAGTCTCAGTGAACCTGCTCAGAGCCATTTACGTTTTCTCATTCAGCAACAGTCGCACATTATTCAGACCTCTCCACAGCAGGCTGCAGACATGTCAGTGAGGAGTACTTTGACTGGGCTGCTGGTTGCTCTGCTGTGCCTGGGCCCTGCTCAGGGTGGGAAATTGTTGGTGATTCCTGGAGATGTGAGTCCCTGGATGGACATGAAGCGACTGGTGGAGGAACTGGGCAGGAGAGGCAACCAGGTGGTGGTGGTCATCCCAGAGGCCAGCCTTCGCATGGGCCCCTCAGACCACACCACCACCATCACCTTTCCAGTGCCGTACACTAAGAAGGACCTGATAAAAGACCTTGACAAAGATATGGACAAATTCATGGAAACTGATGTGTCATCTACTCCATTCAAGATCATAAATCACTGGAAGGCCGTGGTGATGCTGAGCAAATACATAATGATGCCTTGCGAAAACATGCTGTACAACAAGGAGTTGATGCAGACCCTTAAAGATTATGACTTTGATGCTCTCCTCACCGACCCATTCTGGCCTTTGGGAGTCATCGCTGGGGCTCATCTGGGCCTGCCCACCGTCTACTTGAATGGATTTCTCCCTTGTCCTCTTGATGTCATAGCCACACGTTGCCCCAGCCCTGTGTCCTACATGCCTCTGCGCAACACACATTTCAGCCATCACATGAGCTTTTGGGAGAGGGCCATCAACCTGCTGTGGTCCTCCTGGCTGCAGCCAGCTGGCTGCAGTCGCTTCTACCTTTATGCAGACGAGGTGGCTTCAGACTTCTTGCAGAGGAAGACTTCCATTGTGGAGCTGGCAAGCAATGCAGCGCTGTGGCTTATGAAAGCCGACTTTGCCTTTGAGTTTCCCAGGCCTCTAATGCCCAATATGGTCATGGTTGGAGGAATACATGCTGGCACGCCAAAACCCTTACCTCAGGTAAGATTGATGTGGTCAAAATGTACAGTGCACTTGAATATTCACAGAACGTATTTGGTCAGGTATTGCACTATGACGTTGCTATCACGTTGCTATCACAACCGGTGCCGATCCTACAATGACCCGCGCCCTGGACGACACACCCTCCAGCGGCCCGCCCTCCGCAAAAAAGATTGCAAAATAGGCAAACAAAAAAACCCAGGCTATAATTACTGATAAAACTGCTGTTATCACATTATTGCTGCAATAGAGTGGTAATAGCACATAAATAAAATGTTAATAGGGATAATTGGGGATATTTGCGATGACGTCGGGGGTGGGGTTTCGCTATGGTGCCGGGCAATTGCCTACTTGGCCCAACCCATCAAACCGCTAGCCTGATTATCATCGACTTTCAAATCTCTTCGAGACTTGGTCTGACAAAGAGCATAACAATGACCATTTCCCCAACGGAATGGTTGACCCACCTCCCTTGGTTTGCTAATGGCTGTTTGCTTCCTGACAAAGTGGGAGGAGTTCCCATTTTTTCAGAAAGTACTTGCATTGCTCTTGACCTGGCTATCGGACCGCCCCCCTGATGACAGCTACAAAATTCTTCTGGCCTTGTAGTCCAGGAAAGATGTCATTCTTGTCTTTTCTGAGTTCTCAGAGGGCGGCCTTAACCAACTAGTATGAAATGCTTCTGTATGCTAGAAGCCGCAACCAGTCTGACAACTCTTTCCTCTAAGGTAGCTACCAGAAGGCCCCATGACAGAGCTAGTATGTGTTTCAAGTATTGTGTTCAGGTCTGCCTTTCACACCACACCGATGGTCTACAGGGATGCAGAAGTGGGGTGCTCCGGGTGCTTGAGAGGACTCCCAGACCCTCCGCCCATCATAGCACACCCTGGTCAAAATGACTTCCTGTGTCCCTGATGGTCTACATGTGAATGAGTTCATGACATTCATTTCCGTAACACTGCTCCACTGCAGAAAGAACATTGTGCTGTTGTGCTATTGTGTTTGTGCTATTGTTTTCAAAGGGACACCTCTTACAGGTCTCATCTCTCACACCTCGCATAGAACAACATGTTTGAGCTCTATTTCCTAATTGCATCGTGGATTATAGTCGTCTCCTGCAATCACCACCCGTTGTTGGTGTGGAAGGATTTGTGTTTTCATACGTTCCATAACTTTTCCACACAGAAAGTGGACAAAAACACTTCCGTGCCGCCCCCGCATGATGTGCAACAAAAATGAAATTTCTTCATCCATGTATCCCATAATTTCTGATGGCCACTGTAATCCAAAGTGAGAGAATGTGTCTCCATTTTGAAAAAGAATGTTGTAATGGAAATTTCTCAAAAATACCCCAAATCCCATGACAAAATACCACCAAATCTCTGTGAAACTTTCCAATTAATCTAGCTCCTTCAGCCTAGCTCCTTCACCCTAACCCTAACCCTTAATTTGAAAATAGCAAATATACTGTATGTATTTGAAAGGACAATTCCTCCAGTATATTTTCTCCCTCAATTGAAACATGACATCACCTTGAATTTAGGGAACTACATGTACATGTGGGATGCCCTCACAAGCCAAACTGTTGAAACCACCAAAATATTTTTTTTAAATACTGCATACTAATTGTGGATTTGCATAGAAATAGTTTCATAATGATGCATTCCACATTAACAGTGACAACATTTTGACGAACACACAGTGCCAAAAATCTGGGGAAAGCCATGTGAATGAAGAAGAAAGGATCAGGTCAAGTTGTAGTGACAATGTATCTGTGCCCCTAGATTATCAACAAAAGACATGTCAGACAGGAAACTCTAATCAAGTCTAAGTGAAATTAATTGAATGATCAGGTTAGTATGCTTGGTCATAGCAGCTTTGATCTGCTCGAGAAGCCGCTGAAAATATAAACTGTGTAACAATTAAGAGCGATCCTTAAATAAGGGTGGTTGACGTTTGAGCCGTAACACACTTAAAGCAGGTAACATATTCCAATTCCTGAAAAAATGGGTGGAAAATTGAAAAAAAAGAGAAAAAATGGGGATGTCAGTGATCCGTGGAATTTCGCCTAATTTTTGGGAAATGAGTCCTGCGGTGTGACATCATTGGTGTGACATATGTGTAAGATACAAAATAATGATTAATATTCTGCACAAAGTAGACACACCCTCCTTAGGTAAACTCCTGAGTCTCAGTGAACCTGCTCAGAGCCATTTACGTCTTCTCATTCAGCAACAGTCACCCATTATTCCGATTTATCTACAGTAGGCTGCAGACATGTCAGTGAGAAGTACTTTGACTGGCCTGCTGGTTGTTTTCCTAAGCCTGGGCCCTGCTCAGAGTTGGAAATTGTTGGTGAACCCTGGAGATGTGAGTTGCGCTGGGGAGGAGGAGGGAGCAAGAGAACGCTGCTATGGTGCCAGAGATTATGCAATCTGCCCTGCCGACCATGTACACATTAATCTAGCACAGCATGAGGGGGCATGCAGAATACTCGTACAGTAAAGACAAAACATTATACTTCATTTTGGAGTCAAATTCTGTTCTCTGTGGAATCACTGTGGGATGATGAATCTAAAGTAAGAGACAAAGGTCAACTCCCTGAATAGTGCAGACACTGTGTGGAATCTGAGGTTTGCAAAGCAGCTGCAGACAGCAGTGTTTACATTGGACTGCCGCTGGAGACTGCAGTGCCTAGACCCGCCTCTCCTTTTGTTTGTGAATGATTAACTATGAAGTAGTCACACCCTCTTTGGGTAGACACACCCTCTTTGGGTAAACTCCTGAGTCACCGTGGCTGATCAAAGCCAGATACAGTACTTCTTCTCCCCATTCAGCAACAGTCACACATTATTTCCACAGCAAGCTGCAGACATGTTAGTGAGGAGTGCTTTCACTGGGCTGCTGGTTGCTCTGCTGTGCCTGGTGGGCTCTGCTCAGGGTGGTAAATTGTTGGTGATCCCTGGAGATGGGAGTCCCTGGACAGTCATGAAGCCCCTGGTGGAGGAACTGGGCAGGAGAGGCAACCAGGTGGTGGTGGTCATCCCAGAGGCCAGCCTTAGCATGGGCCCCTCAGACCACACCACCACCATCACCTTTCCAGTGCCATACACTAGGGAGAGCCTGATAAAAGACCTTGACCTAGATCTGGACTTTTTTTTGGACACTGATGTGTCATCTACTCCAGCCAAGATGGTAAATCACTGGATGGGCATGGTGATGCTGAGCAATTTCAACATGAGGACCTGCAAGAGCATGCTGTACAACAAGGAGTTGATGCAGACCCTACGAGATTATGACTTTGACGCTGTCCTCACCGACCCGTTCTGGCCTTTAGGAGTCATTGCTGCGGCTTATCTGGACTTGCCCACTGTCTACTTGTACTTTTATCTCCCTTGTCCTCTTGATATCATATCCACACGTTGCCCAAGCCCTGTGTCCTACATGCCTCTGCGCAACACACATTTCAGCCATCACATGAGCTTCTGGGAGAGGGCCATCAACCTGTTGTGGTCCTTCTGGCTATCACCGGCTGGCTGCAGTCGCTTATACCTTTATGCAGATGAGATGGCTTCAGACTTCTTGCAGAGAAAGACTTCCATTGTGGAGCTAGCAAGCAATGCAGCACTGTGGCTTATGCGAGCCGATTTCACCTTTGAGTTTCCCAGACCTCTACTGCCCAATATGATCATGATCGGGAAGATTAAAGCTGGAGAGCCAAAACCCTTACCACAAGTAAGCTTGAAGTGGTCCACAAATACATTTCAGCAAATTGTATACTGACGCTAATAGTAGAATTTGAAAAACAAGGAGAGAAAAAGGTGTAAGAATGAGAGTCTTTCATCTTCATAGATAGAAGCCTAGGTCAGGTTAAATCTGGACATGCAGATGGTTCAGTCCAGAACTTATCTGATATTCAATCATCCTGTCACTCTGTTGGCCTGGTTATCACCAGACTTAATTACAAGTGAGATAAGGCCTGGAGACCTGTCTACTGTAAATCCAGTAGGGGGTTCGTGGTTAGCTATTGACGATGGCTATATATCAGGCATTATGAATGTGTATCATTTGCATCATAGCCTTAGCCAATCGTGTCAGTTGTATCAATTCAAACAAACTGCAGTCATTGCCTTTCTATGCCTCCCTGCTCTCTGATTGGAGAGAGACAGGGACCATTGATCTGGTAGTACCCTCGTTGAGGGTAGACGTCATGTTGTCTTTCAGATCAGAACGATTGTGCGTGGGATTCCCCAGTCTATCATTCTGTTGTTCACATATCTCCATTAAATCCTATATTTGCAGACATTCAAGGACAGTTAAGCGCGAGGGGTGTGGCGACTTTCCAGAGGGGAGAATACGCGCAAGATAAGACCGCGTAAAATATGCGCGCGTAAAACCGACTTAAGTGGAGTCCACTTAAGTCTGTTTTACGCACGCACTTTTTACGCGCCTTAATCCTGCGCGCATTCTCCCCTCTGAAATATTACCACACCCCTCGCGCTTAACTCCGAAAAACAGCGCGTAGCACAACATGGGCGTGATATATGCTAAATGGGGGGATGAGTCTTCCCCGACTTCATCAGTTGTGGTTTCAAAGAAACCACGGAGCGTGGATTTTCAGATCAACCATGTGAAAACCTCGGCAGTCCATTGAGATCCAAAACTGAACTTTAACTTTGAATTTAGAACCACGTGCCAAAAGTTCTCGTGCAAAAGCATCTCAAAATCTAACCTCAGCTCATTTTCACAAACACAAGGCGAGTAGTGGAGGTGAGATATTGAGATGGACACGCAATGTGTACCTTTGGCGGGAACTGAACTGAGCGTTTTGGTGCGCAACAGGTTGATTGAAATAATAAACATGATTAAACGTTTGGTTAAAAATTGAGTTTGGCGTGTTGCCTGGACAATTCCGGAAATCAAAAACTGATTTAAAATGCTGATCATTCCCACAGTTAAACAAACACATTGTATTTGCTGACTTTTAAAAGTGCTTCTCCGCTTCTCTGTACAGCAACGTGACATTAATATCATTGGAAATATGTGGATCTCAGCTGTCCGTCAGCATATTACACTTAGGCTACATGCATGCTGAAGAATGAACAAGGAAATCGATCGTCATGAAAAAACGGAGACTTTATATTCTGTCGCAGACATGGGAATTAATTGGACATGGGCATGCAATGCCAAGCCAGGACTTAAACGCACAGCTGATGGGGTGTAATCGAGACCAGAAGCGAAATTCCAAAGACATGCTCTGATATGTAGGCCTACCTTTTTACGTTTAGCTGTAATGACATTCAGGAAATATTTTCTGCCTTACAAAAACAGACAGGACAACATGTAGCCTACCTCAGTATGTGGTGGTTTTGTATGTCGGGCATCAGTTCAGAAAGTTTAATAAGTTACATGCACATATGCTCGAGTTCCAATAAATCACAAAAGTGGAGGAGTTGCAATAAAAACCCTTTACTTAACGTCGTGGCTACAACATAGTAAAATGTTGTTTTTGAATAGGCATACTTTGGGTGGCTGATAGGACGACTGGAACAGTGGTCTTCAGTCTGACGTGCCTTGCCAACTTAGTGTACTTGTGCATGGTGCGGCGAGGTGTTTTTGGTTTTGGTTACCGTCCGTGGAGACAATATGATGATCCTCATACTGATTAATTAATTACCTGCTTTTGTTTGTAAGTTCACCGATATGAGAACATGCTCTGGGCAGCTGGTCATATTTTGTCACAATTAATGTAGAATGTTTATGTGGAACTGTGAATGAATTTCGATTTGGTCTCACGCTGACGGTAAGGAACATCAACAAAGCATACCGTGTAACATGTTCAAAATGCGAGCCAAGCGAGCATCAAATGCATTGTTACATTTTACCTCATAGTGGCGCTTGACCTTACTACAGCCCTTTGATGCGCGTAAAGGAAAACGCGCTTAAGTGCACAGGAGAATACGCTTAGGATTCATTTACATGCGAAACTCCCTGATTTTGGCCTGGCCCCACCCAAAGTGCGCAACTGGTAAAATCGCGCGTAAACCCCGCTTAATCACAGACTTGAGTAACCGCGGAGGCGCTGTTGCGCGCTTTTTTTGACTTAAGCGGGTGGGAGAATTCCGCCATTAATGGCTGCAGTGCCCATTGCTAATCTCTGAGCACCATGCCACTACAAATAGCCTATCTAAATAGGCCTAATGGATGACAGTGGAGGGGTAAATTGTGATGTGTCTTATAAACATATTAAGCCTAAAATGTAGCCTAATAGAACTTCATTATCAATTCAGTTGAAAACCACAAATGTTGTGTTTTTTATATTTAGTTTCCAATGTTATATAGCCTAATGCTGTTCATCTTTGTGGGGAATGGCTGAGATGGGCCTACATGATGGTGAATCTATTTTTAAAAACCGAATGCAGAAATTAGAATAGGCCTGTGAAATTGAGCTGCATTGTTATGCTGTTAAGATACTCCAATATAGGTGTTAGGCCTACTATCTAGGATTGTAACAAAGGCACACTCTGCATCATATGATCACACAAATTATGTGATAGGCCTAAAATCGTAACTGAACAGATTTCTAATTGTCATTTATGGTAGACAAATGAATGTGCATGCCAAAAAGTTTGAGTGGCTTTTAAACAGATTACCATTTTGGATGCGTTGATACTTTATAGGCCTACTATCATACCTCATACCCATATATACTTTCATACCTGTAGATACACAGATACACCGATGACCAAAAAAAGTGTCCTCCTTTTTACAAATCCAAATCTGGTCACCCTACTTTTAATCCCTTTTCATTGCGAAATGAAAAAATTAATGTACAGTAGTTGCTGCCAAAGGTGGTTCTACAAAGTATTAAGCAAAGGCTGTGAATACTTTTGTAAATATGATTTCTTTGTTTTTTATTTTTACACATTTCAAAACTGTCAAGACAACTTTTTTTACAGGGTCATAATGAAATAATTTGTGTAGGATTTTGACAACAGAGATTAATTTGTAGTATTTGGAATAAGGCTGTAAGATAATAAAATGTGGAAAAAGTGAAGCGCTGTGAATACTTTCCGGATTGACTGTAATATTTGACAAGGAATATCTACAGTATACTTGCCCAGGTGAAAAACCCATATACTTAAAGTGTACTTTTTTTGACCGTACTTAGTACAAAGTGTGCTATTTTCGGCGATTTAAAGTGCGCTTCATTGCACTATTAGTGCGCTGAAGCACTACTAAAGCAGTACTTCAGCACACTTGCAGCACACTGAGGATGCTAAATTGGCACCGCTTTTGGACAACTTTAAGTGCACTACAAGCATACTTTTGAAAGTATGCTCCAAACACGCTTTTCATGCATTCGTATGGCATTAAGAGTGTGCTTGAGTACACTTCTATGACATTTTATTGTTACTAGAAGTTCAATAAAAGTATATTAACTTCATGCTTCTTTGAACTACATTGGAACATTTTAAGTCTGTAAAAAGTATATCATATTAAGTATTGTAAATATATAACAGGTATGCTTGAAGTATATTTACAGTACACTCCCAAGTACATGAAATAATATAAATGTAATACTACAATCCATGCTAGTCCTCAGAGCTTGTACATTACACACAGCCACATGTCACAGTAGTGATACAGTACGAATGCCTAGCACGACTGACATTTACAATCATTGCATTGTTACAGAGATTTCAGATACACATTTCACTTTATTTCAATCTTGTTCCACCTTCCTGCAGTTGATCACCTGAATAGATTACTAATGGTGACTTTCTATTCTTTGTTTGAGCAACTAGTTCCAACTTACCTCCCACCATGATATCATGGGAAGTGTGAGCCTATATATACCAGAACATATACGTGACCATCATAATGACGGTGGGAACATGGTCATTTTTTGTGTACCACTTTAAAATTTTAAAACTCCTACAATAAACACAGAATATAACAATGAGTAATATTTTCATGCAAGCCAAAAATATTCCTTCAGGATAAATGGCTTTCTGTTTGAGAAATTTACCTCCAAGAAGTGCATTGCATGATGGGACAAGTATGATGGTGCATGATGGGTAAATGCACTTTGTGTAAGCACACTTTGAAGATATTTGGGTGAAGTACAATCATGGTGCACTTAGAAAAAGTGTACTTGCAATATGTTAAAGCGATTTACTTTAAAGCGCACTATAGAAAATCACACTTCAAAGACATTTGGGTGAAGTGTAATCATATTGCACTTTAAAAAAAGTACAATTGCAATATGTTATTAAAAAAATACACTTTTAGTAAGTTCACTATTAGAACACTATTAGTATATTCCTCTAAATACACTTTAGCCAAACATCTTCGAAGTCCACTTGAAGTATGGTTCGCTAAGTGTACTTTCTTTGAGAGCAACTTAATTGCATCTAATTTTAAGTACACTTTAAATAAGCATATTGTAAACATACTTTTTCTTAGCAAAAAAAGCACAAGTGCACTTTTAACATGCTAAGTACACTTCAGTCATGCTTTTATTGTACTAAATTGAACCACTTTTTCACCTGGGTGGACAGCCATAGGAAAGCGGTCAGGGTGTAGCCCAAAGGTTGCTGGTTCAATTCCCAACCCACCAGGTGTGTGGGGGAAGTAATTAAACATGTGTGTCCCCCATCCTGCTCCTTGACTGAGGTACCCTGAGCATGGTACCATCCCACCACAGTGCTCCATTGGGGCGTCCTTTGAGGCTGTCACCTTGCACGTGTAAGGCATTCAGGCAAATTTGTTATGTGCAGAGAGCACTGTGTGCTATTGTGCCGAGTCACAATGAATTTCCCAAGTGGGCTTTAAGTCAGAGAAGTCTGCACTTTGCCCATCTCTGTCTATAGCCTTTGTAGAGACTTCAATCCCTTTTTCACTGATATCACTGTGTGGTGATTAACCTCAAACAAGACACAAAGTTCAACTCACTGAAAAACAGACAACAATTTGTTGGTGTGTGAGGAGGTCCATGTGGTGAGTGCAGAGATGACTGTGAGAAGTGCTTTGACTGGGCTGCTGGTTACTCTGGTTGTGCAGTGCTCTGGCACTGGTTGATGTCAAGGAGGGAATGCAGGGTTAGCCTAGCTCAGTGGTTCTTAACCTGGGGTGTGGGCACCCCCTAGGGGTGCGCCAGAGATTTCAGGGGGTGCGCGGAATTGTGTTTGTGTTGAGGTTGTGTCCAAAATTCTGTTAGCAAACATTATAATTAGGCCAATTCGAAACCAAATTTAAACCGGTTTTAGTCACCATGTCAAGTCAATAAGGTATTGATGGATGTCTCAAGCAAGAATCATTGTGATAAATCACTTAAATCATTTTTTTAGGGCATATAGAAGTGTAGAAGTTTGGGTTGGGGGTGCGCGGCTTCTCTTGGTCACAGGTAAGGGGGTGCGTGACGAAAAAAAGGTGAAGAACCACTGGCCTAGCTGACCCAACACTAGCCATGAACAATTTGCTCAACTAATATTCAGGGCAATCCGTTGTAGAAGTACAGTTAAGTACAGCTCAACTTCATTTCAAGGAAATGTGTAATGAATTACTTTGCAAGTCACTCATCATAGGAATACTCTTTTTCTCTGAATTGGCATGGCTGGGTGAAACATCTGAAATAAAATACAAAGGTGAACTCACTGAAAAAAACTGAAGTTACTGAAGTTATTAGCCTCTGAGCCTGTCCTCATGTCTGTGAGGCAGCAGCTGCACACGCTTGTGAGGACCGAGTACTTTCCCTGGACTGCGGCTTGCTCGCCTGTGCCTGGTTTGGTTTCTCCTTTTGTTTGTATATGATTAACTTGATACACATGAAATCCTTCCCTCCCAAAAGTAGACACACCTTCTGTAAGCCGACCCCTCCTGAGGGAGAGTGAACCTGTTGAGAGCAAGATACTTGTTTTTCATTAACATTCACACATTATTCAGGTTTCTCCTCGACGACTGTAAACATGTCAGCGCGTAGTGCTTTAGCTGGGCAAAGTACCACGATGTAGACACACCCTCTTTAGGTGAACTCCTGAGTCACAGTGAGCCTGCTCAGACCCTTTCACGGTTTCTCATTCAGCAACAGTTGCACATTATTCAGGCTGCAGACATGTCAGTGAGGAGTGCTTTAGCTGGGCTGCTGGTTGCTCTGCTGTGCCTGGTGGGCTCTGCTCAGGGTGGGAAGCTGTTGGTCATCCCAGCAGATGGCAGCCACTGGACGGGCATGAAGCCCCTGGTGGAGGAACTGGGCAGGAGAGGCAACCAGGTGGTGGTGGTCATCCCAGAGGCCAGCCTTAGCATGGGCCCCTCAGACCACACCACCACCCTCACCTTTCCAGTGCCGTACACTAGGGACCACATGACTCAAGACCTTGGAGTACAACTGCTCCATTTAATGACCATTAAGATGTCCACCACTGTGGAGAAGTTGAATGTCTACTGGGACAACATGGTTGTATTAAGCAATTACACGATGATTACCTGCGAGAGCATGCTGTACAACAAGGAGTTGATGCAGACCCTTCGGGATCATAACTTTGACGCCCTCCTCACTGACCCATTCTGGCCTGTGGGTGTCATCACCGGGGCTCATCTGAACCTGCCCACCATCTTCTTGCATGGATTTCTCCCTTGTCCTCTCGATATCATATCCACACGTTGCCCCAGCCCTTTGTCATATGTTCCCCAGCGTTACACCCATTACAGCGATCACATGAGCTTTTGGGAGAAGATCGTCAACCAGCTGTTTTCCTGGTTGGAGCCTGCTGCCTGCGGTCGCATGTACCTCTACGCAGATGAGGTGGCGTCAGATTTCTTGCAGAGGAAGACTTCCATTGTGGAACTGGCGAGCAATGCAGCGTTGTGGCTCGTTCGCTTTGACTTTGCCTTTGAGTATCCCAAACCTCTAATGCCCAATATGATCATGGTTGGAGGGATGAAAGCTCAAAAAAGGTCAAAACCCTTACCTCAGGTAAGTTTGATATGGTCCAAGGATACAGTAGCATGTGAGAATGCTCATTCTCTGCACGTGACTAGGGCATTCTGTGTGTGCTCTTATCAATATTCAAAACCACCCTCTGGCATAAACATAAAAAAACAAAGCTCAATTGGGGTTGGTTAACTTGCTACTATGAGTAATGTATGAAAAAGAATGTGAAGATATACAGCTCCAGGCCACATTATTAGAATAGTGTGAAAAAGTTGATTTATTTCCATAATTCCATCAATAATGTTAAATTGTCATGTATTGTAGATTCATGGCCCAGTTTTTGAACTATTCCAATCATTGTTGTTTTTTTTTAACATATTTTGGCCTTCCAGCTAAAAAAAACCCCCCATGAATTGGTGAATTCGCAACATTAGAATATTGTGATAAAATCACAATTTTCTTCAGCAAAATTCAGGTCGTTGACCTGGTGACCCTGGTCACTCTTCAATATACCCTGTAGATTTCCATGCCACGTTTTGTCGCTAATTCACCAGTTTAATTCTAAATCACCAGAAATGAAACCCCATTGAAAATGAATGGGGTTTTATTTCTGCTAAGTTAGAATTAAACTGGTGAGTTAACACCAAAATGTGGCATGGAAATCTACAGGGTATATTGAAGAGTGAAGTGTGTGTCACCAGGTCAACAAACAAGAACAGCTGACAGCAAAGCATCAAGGATATCTGGGCTTCCATAACTCCCATGTACTGTTTCTGCCATTGACTTCAATGTTAAACACATCATGGCAGTTATTAAGACAGAGAGAGTACCAACCAAGTTTTAAACGTTGCATGATATGTAGATAGTACCAAATTTCAACTGATTTGATGTGACCTGAATTTTGCTGAAGAAAATTGTGATTTTATCACATTATTCTAATTATACGAATTCCCCAATTCATGGGTTTTTTGAGCTGGGAAGCCCAAAATATGCGAAAATAAACTATTGAATGATTGGAATAGTTAAAAAACTGGACCATGAATCTATAATCCATGACAGTTTAACATTATTGATGGAATTATGGAAATAAATCAACTTTTTCATGCTATTCTAATAAAGTGGCCTGGAGCTGTGCATACTTTATGTGTTCTTACTCAGAATATACCTGGCAAGCAAACACTTCTGACATTACAATCAATCACTGTCCAGATTGACAAATAATTAACTCAGTCCGTTGTGCCCTCCAGCATTGATGTAGACTTTACTCCAGAGCGGAGCGGGAGTGCCTCTCACGGTATCTTAGGGTTATATAATAGCCTAGCTGTGTGATCAGATTGAGCCAAGTCACGCTTGCTCACACGGCAGGACAAACAAGCTCCAGGAGTTGTACTCTTACTTATTTACTTAATTACAGGCTTGAGCAAAGCCCCTCTTCAACTCTGTGTGAGGTCTGGGGAGGTGGGTAGGAACCTGTACTGTAAGCAGCATGGCTAGAGCCTTTTCCGTGGCTGCTCTGGGCCTGCTTGCCTGTCTGTGTCTCAGCTTTCCGGAGCCTGCCGCAGGAGGCAAAGTGCTGGTTATGCCTGTGGACGGCAGCCACTGGCTCAGTATGAAGGTCCTGGTGAACGAGCTCTCCAAAAGAGGACACGAACTAGTGGTTCTAGTGCCCGAGACCAGCATCCTCATAGGGAAATCTGACAGCTACCAGGGACGGACGTTCAGCGTGCCTTACACCAGGGAAGAGCTGGATGGCACCGTCAACAACATCAAGGACAGGGTCTTTGAGAAGAAGCCGGAGTTAAAGGATGTGCTGTCCATCGTGCAGGGCCTGGTCACTTTCACCGACCTACAGGTGAAGGGCTGTGAGGCTCTGCTCTTCGACCAGGCCCACATGCAGGAGCTCCGGAACGAAGGCTTCGAGCTCATGCTGACGGACCCCTTCCTGCCCTGTGGCTCCATCATTGCGGAAGCCTTCTCACTGCCAGTGGTCTACTTCCTGCGTGGGATGCCTTGTGGCCTGGACGCAAGTGCGAGCGAGTGTCCCACGCCGCCATCGTTTGTCCCCCGCTTCATGACAGGCTACACTGACGTCATGAGTTTTCCCCAGAGAGTGCACAACATGCTCATGGTGATCCTGGAGTCGTACCTCTGTCGAGTGCTGTATGCCAGTTTTGATGAACTCTCCAGCCGGTATCTGGAAAGGGACATTACCTACGAGGAAATTCTGGGACACGGTGCTATCTGGCTGCTTAGGTATGACTTTACCTTTGAGTATCCGAAGCCCCTCATGCCCAACATGGTCCAAATAGGAGGCATTAACTGTAAAAAAGGAAACAACCTAACTGAGGTGAGTGGTTGTTCAAAACAGACAGAAGTTGTAACCATTTCCTCCTAAATTTGTACTGCATGTGAGACAGAGATGGCTTTCTTCGCTGAAAACACGAGATGTGTGGCTGATGTGTGGCTGTGAGCTAAGTTCAAGATGTGTGGCAAAGGAAGTACGGAGACATGGTTGAAGAAAGCCTTCGCCGTGGCCCAAATAGCTAAGGCACTACACCAGTGTTTCTCAAACCTTTTCAGACCGAGGACCACTTTGTCCCCCCCAAAAATTATAGGGGACCACCTGTCAACTAAATTGTCAGTTGATGGATGCTAATTTGACACTGCTAATTTTTATGCAGATCACTTACTTTTTATTCACATGATAAGCCTGTCTTATTGTGTTGAAAACATGAAAATGTTACAAATATATCCTACTGCTAGCTTATCTTGGAAAAGTAGAAATCCCCTCACGGACCACCTGAGCTCTGGCGCGGACCACTAGTGGTCCCCGGATCACACTTTGAGAATCACTGCACTACACTGTAACAATGGGGACCCAGGATTGATTCTGGACGGATGTCATATCCTGATCCTGCCTTGTCTTTCTCTCTGAGCCATTACATGTCATCTCTTCGCTGTCACTGTCAGATAGAGGCATAAACGGAGGCACAGAAATACTTCAAAAACATGGTTGCAGAATGATATAGCTTGTGGCTAATCAATAAGAAAGTTGTTGCAAAAACATGATGTGGTTGAACGTGTCTGTTGGATTTATGACCAGCTATAAACTAGCTCGTTAATAAGCATCTGTACTCTTGACTCTCCCAAGTGAACTGTGCACATCGCAATACACATAGTATTTGTAGGATCAGACTGTAGCATGTTTGTGCACTGGTCTGACCTTTGTGTCCTCTGACATGACTGGTATACTCCCTCTATTTCCTGTGTGAATTTAACTCGTGAATTTAGACATATTTTTTTTAAAGGGGAATCTACAAAAATAAATAATGCAAAATGATTCGCTTGAAAACGTCAATTACCTAATCTTGATTTATTTTGTATTATATACAGTGCATGTAGTACATGTGTTTGTGATGTTGTTTTACAGTTGTTTCATCAGACAGAGACTATATTTTAGTGCTCGCAGGATGCTCTCTCCTGGAAATATCCTCTCTGTACTGAATTTCTGCTCTACCCTTAAGAAATGTTTTGTTTTTAACAGTCAATGCTGGACTGCCGTTTATATTTTTCCAGTTGCAGTTTTGGGCAAGTCATTGAGATTACAAAATGTCTAAGAGGACCTGGCATCTTAGTAAATACAATATTAAATCATTGTGTTCTTCTTCAACCCTGTCTACAGGCTATACGTACATTTTACTATGGCATGGTGTGAAATAGGTGACCAAATACTGTACTTTATTTTTTGTGCTTTATGGGGGTTTACAGCGCATTATTATATTACAGTTTTTCTCGATTGCTTACACACATTTTTCGGAATCAGTTCTCGAATTCTCAAAACTCTACACACAAATCTCCAAACCTCACACACAACGGGCAAAACTCCTCACTACCTCTGAAAAATGCTCGTCTTGTCTCAAAACAATGTACTCTCTTCTAAAAAGGTCATTTTGTTCTCAAATGACACACAAGCAGTCATTTTAATACACTCTTATGTGAACCATTGAACACTAATATGCACAAGGTAAAACTCTATACTCAACTTGAAACACAGTAGAAACTTATTTTCTTCAGTGTTCTACTTACTAAAAAGGGTATTTTTTTGTAGTAAAATACTGAAATATTGTTTTTAGACTCAGAGTACACAGATGTGTATAAATTGTACATATTTTTCTGACATTTAAAGAATTGCACTAATTTATTGTAAAATATTGGGTAACCACATGAAAGTGATGTCTTGTATAACATATTTTTGAGTTCAAAAACTAAACAAATGTGTTTTCTCCTTGCATCCACTCATTTTTCATCAATATCACATGCAATGTGTGTCCTTATGGGGTGATGATTTCAGATTGTAAACCGGTATGAAGAGAGTTTGCCCATGTGATGAGGAAGTGAACTTAGTATGGCAGTTGATTTTAGTATTTTGAATGACAGTGTGTTCAATGCCACAACCAGGGTTTTTCTTCATGGAAATTGTGTGTAATCCTGAGAATTGTGTGTAGTGGTTTGAAAAGAGTGTGTTTTAAAACGGAAATGTGAGTGTAAAGTAGGAATTGTGTTTAGTGTTCAGTGACATTGGTTAGGGGAGTTGGGAAATGGGTGAGATGTTCCGAGAATTGTGTGTGAAGTACCAGAAATTGTGTGTAAGCAATCGAGAAAAACTGTAAGTACAGCACAGCACAATGAACCCTTTTTTTGCTTTAAAAAAATGTGTTGTGTGTTCCCATTTCAGGAGGTGGAGGAGTTTGTGAGTGGCTCTGGTGAAGCTGGCTTTGTGATCTTCACGCTGGGATCCATGGTGTCTCAGATGCCAGAGAAAAAGGCCCACGAGTTCTTTGAGGCCTTCAGACAAATTCCACAGAGGGTAAGTGGAGTGTGTGTGTGTGTGTGTGTGTGTGTGTGTGTGTGTGTGTGTGTGTGTGTGTGTGTGTGTGTGTGTGTGTGTGTGTGTGTGTGTTACTATTACATTGTAGTCCACTGCATAGCTGCATAGTAACTGCTCAAAAGCAACATTTTTGCCAAAGTGTGGCTGTAGCGAAGGGGAGTAGAGTTGCCCAGCTGGAACTCGAACCCAGACCTTCTGGGGTAGTTAACCGGGGATCTTACCACTACACCAAAGAGCCAGGCTCGTTTGCATGTTAGTCAGAACACACCCACAACCCTAGTGATGGTCACTCTATCACACTGCCTTCCCCTTCGGGAAGCGCACCTGTCCGCTTCACACACTCATGATGTCCCTCACGCAACTGCCCATCATGCTTCTCCCATCCAGTGTGCCCCGTCATCAATGCTTCACCCATCACTGGGGTCCCTCACACCAGGGTCACCAATCCTGGGTGTCCCTCACATGGAATTACGGCTCACACACAATGGGTACGCTTTCGATGGCCTCACGGTACCATCCCACTTCTGACACCATTTGTAGTGAAGGGGAGTAGAGTTGCCCACCTGGGACTCGAACCCAGACCTTCTGGGGTAGTAAAACACACCCACAACCCTAATGATGGTCACTCCATCACACTGCCTTCCCCTTCGGGAAGCGCACCCGTGCGCTTCACACACTCATGATGACCCTCACGCAACTGCCCATCATGCTTCTCCCATCCAGTGGGCCCCATCATCAATGCTTCACCCATCACTGGGGTCCCTCACACCAGGGTCACCAATCCTGGGGGTCCCTCACATGGAATTACGGCGCACACACAATGGGTACGCTTCCGATGGCCTCACGGTACCATCCCACTTCTGACACCATTTGTAGCGAAGGGGAGTAGAGTTGCCCAGCTGGGACTCGAACCCAGACCTTCTGGGGTAGTAAACCGGGGCTCTGACTGCTACACCAAAGAGCCAGGCTCGTTGGCATGTTAGTCAGAACACACCCACAACCCTAGTGATGGTCACTCCATCACTGCCTTCCCCTTCGGGAAGCGCTTCACACACTCATGGTTTCCTCACGCAACTGCCCATCATGCTTCTCCCATCCAGTGTGCCCCGTCATCAATGCTTCACCCATCACTGGGGTCCCTCACACCAGGGTCACCAATCCTGCGGGTCCCTCACATGGAATTACGGCTCACTCGTAGCGCCGTGATGACGTGGTGGCCAGCCACGGCATCACAGTGGCCATTTGGTGGATGATGTTAAAAGTATCTTCACAGACTATGTTCTCTCTCTTTCTCAAGGTTGTATGGAGGTACACAGGACCCGTCCCTGAGAATGCCCCGAAAAATGTCAAACTCATGAAGTGGTTGCCTCAAAATGATCTTTTAGGTAAGCAATTTGCATCTGTATTCATTGTTGGAAAATGTGTTTTAGTTTTCTTAACACAATGTGAACATCACAGTATCAATTGTTGACATATATATATATTTTTTGATGATATGGTTTATGTTTCCCTCAATCATTGGCCGCGTTCGTGATGGTGCAGTGCTGCTTTTGCTGGGCAGCGTGCAAGCACACTTTGCCATTTTAGTGCATTTAGAATGGGTGCTGTCCAGCAGCAACCGTATCTCACTCCTTTCGTAAAGTCTTCACGAAAAAATAGAGTAATTTTCGTGGTGCATTCACGTTATTGCCCGCCTTTCGTAAAGTCTTCACGAAAATAATAGATTAATTTTCACGCTGCCTATTCACTTGAATTGCCCGACTGTTGCCTAGCGACCCACTAGTTTGATGCCCTTTCGGTAGCCTACCGTCACATGGTAATCAAACATTTCAAACAAGCAATTTAGGGTCAAGGTTAGGGTTAAGGTTAGGGTTAGGTTTAGGGTTAAGTAGGGTTAAGGTTAGGGTTAGGTTTAGGTTTAGGTTTAGGTTTAGGGGACATAAGGCGTAAGTACCGAAAGGGCGAGTCCAGAGTGTATCAGCAGTGTTCTGTCAGCACCCCCTCCCCGCCCCTGCAGACGTTTGGATAACCATAGCAGCAGTGGGGCAATTCAAGTGAATAGGCAGCGTGAAAATTAATCTATTATTTTCGTGAAGACTTTAGGAAAGGCGGGCAATAACGTGAATGCACCATGAAAATTACTCTTTTTTTCGTGAAGACTTTACGAAAGGCGTGAGATAGGGCTCCCAGCAGAGGCACCATTGCACCATCACGAACGCGGCCTATATGTGTCATCATTAATCAACCACATGCTGTATGTATGTCCTTCCAGGTCATCCAAAGGTCAGGGCTTTCATTACTCACGGAGGATCCCACGGTATCTATGAGGGCATATGCCATGGGGTGCCAATGGTGATGCTACCATTGTTCGGTGACCAACCCGACAACGCCCAACGCATGGTGTCACGTGGAGTTGCAGAGGCTTTGAGCATCACCGACGTCACCTCAGAAAAGCTCTTGACAGCTCTTAACAAAGTCATCAACGACAAGAGGCAAGATTCATTTGTGAATTAAGCATCTATTTTCAGAAACATTAAGAATGTATCGTCGTCCAGCAGAAACCTCGTATCTCCACTATTTTTTTTTTTTAATGTTGTTCTTCATTATAAAATATAAATCCGTTCTACTCTCTATGAGTATATGTGTATGATAAATTATTTCATAACCAAATTTAATGTTGAAATCATTATTTATTTAGAAAATAGTGATTTATAAATTAACAAGTACAAAACAAGGAAAAGTTACAAGATACAGGGTTTCTGCCTGTGACTTCATCTAGTAATTATATAGTAGTTTTTTATAGTAGCCCACATTATGTATTTGTATATTGCACTGTTTCCACATTTCGGATCCATCTTGACATCTCATTGTACAATGTATAGTGACAATAATAACGCTGTTCTATTCGTCCATTCTATTCGTTCTTCTCTGTTCAATTGTACTGTATGAAGTCAAGACTCACACAATCCCTGTCTCCTTTAATAATTCCCCAGCTACAAGGAAAAAATGGAGAAGCTTTCAGCCGTGCACAACGACCGTCCCATCGAGCCCCTGGACCTGGCCGTCTTCTGGACCGAGTTTGTGATGAGGCACAAGGGGGCGGAGCACCTGCGGCCCGCCGCTCACGAGCTCAACTGGGTCCAGTACCACAGCCTGGACGTCATGGCCTTCCTCCTCGCCATCGCACTGACTTTCCTTCTCGCCACCTTGAAATGCTGTGCGTTCTGTTTTAAGAAGTGCACAAGGAAGACGGAGGACAAAAAGAACACTAAACAAAAGAAGCAGTAAAAGCAATTAGATCATGGGAGGAGCCTGGCTGTGGGTTTTATTTGGGCGGGTGATGGGAGTAATTAACATTGGTAGGGGAGACAGACTGATGTGCAAGGAAAAAAAACTATTGTACTTCCAAATTATGTCATTATTGTAAAATGTTTTTTTTCTATCATGCTTAGATAAATGACTCTTAATATCCTATTCAGATAACACTACAGCATGTTTGAACTACACACCTTAAATTTTTACACAGTCAAGGAAAACTTGAATTTGTTTAAACAAGGGGAAAAGGAAAGATGATTGAAAGGCTGCATAAGTCATTTAGTATTGGAATCTATGGGAAGCTCACAGCTGCCTCTGCTTGAGTTGGGGACCACTGTATGACAGTGGCAATTGGAGACATTTGAGCCTAGCTGTGACCATATGCCTATAATGTGGGGGCAATTCTGGATATCAGTTAATGTTGTGCTTTAAAGTCATACAAATCAACATTCATTTTACTACAGTGGGTAATGGTAACTGTAACCCTGCATTAAGTTTCGTTTCAATAACCAAGCCAGTAAACATACATTATGTTACGTAACAGTACATCATATTACTGCATTATCGAGTACATCAACCTCTTGTTAAAGGAAGCTATCTGAGTTTCAGCAAGGTTAAATCCTGCCACATAGCCTACCTGTTTCAGCCATTCCACTCCTCCATCCGATCCTGAGTAAGTGAGCTAAGCAGTAAAATCACCTGTGTCCACCACAACTCAGTCAAAATGAGTACACGACGTACATAGCTAGCCTAGTAATCCATCGCCACCTGCTGGACACCGAAATTACACATCCAGTCTCACATTTAGGCTGGTTTATCAGGCTAGTTACATAGCAAGACTTTTTCTGAAGTTTGTCCTCCTCTACTTGTTTATTTACACGCAGCTAACAGTCATCAGTGTCAGATCTGTCTCCACAGTGGATTGTTTAAATTAGTTTTACAGTATTTTTGACATTTTAATGTTATCAAATGTCTTTTATACTAAAATGTAAAGAACCGTCATTTAAAATAAAGTGATTTATGTCATTGTTATAGTAATGACTGAATATGAGACCAAGAGAGGTGATTTAAGGTGCTATAAATCCATGGAAACGTTTGGTTTGTGTATGATTTGGATCGAATAAGCCTAGATCTAACGCTGAGATTACTTTTACACTCATGCACTGCAGTGCACACAGGCCTTCTGCCTCTCTTGGTGTGACAGAATGTTGAAAGAAAAAGACTCACCACTGACCAATGTATTGGTGGGTTTTTGTGTATATGTGCATAGTCAAGTAAGGGTTGCACCTGTTCATCCCTTTAGCACTTGACAATGTTTCTCATGCATCAATAAATGTTGTTTGTGTTAGATGTGGTGTTGAATCATCCTCAGCAACACCACGCCACTAGCGAGTTGACCTGGATCTGAGCTGCAGGAGTATGTGTGTGTTCAACACCGCATAGCGCAATATATCGTTTTGGCCTCTTCACAATACACACACTGTATCATGTCCCTTGTATTCTTTCTGATCCTTATTAGCTAGCGTTTTTTTTATACCCAGCCCAGTCAGTTGAAAGAAATTAACACATTTTCTCTTATGTAAGAATCTTACCCTTATTTAGAGGTGACATGTATTAATAGACATGAACCCTTTACCTGTTATAAATTAGCTGTTACCGGAATGGCAATGACTAAGTCGTAATGTATTATTACTGAAGGCCCTGTAGTAATAGTGGTGTAATATTATGGTAGTTAAGGTTTTTCAGTGACTATTACAATGTCCCAGTGGCAGGACGGTGTCTGGCAAGGGGCTACATATTTTCATTTTTAATTTAACACTGTTAATGAGCTCAAAGGGGAGTATTGCGTTGCATTTGTATGGCACTCTGGCATTCACTACCACCAATAGAAAATCGAAATGTGTATCGTATTACATGTTTCGCCATATGTATCGTATTGTGACCCCTGTATCGTGATACATAGGCCTATTGTATGAGGTTTTAGCAGTTCCCAGCCCCATACAGGAGTAGGGGTAAGCCCAAGTAGGCCTAATCCTCTGGCAGAATCTATTAACATCATCAGTGATTGCATCGCATTTCATTGTAACTTATTTACATGGCCATTGAGTTACATTTCCCTTCCCTTTTTTTAAACACGCCAAGAATGAGAAGTGTGCCATTAGATATTGTGAGTTCATCATGCTAAAAACAAGAAATTCCAGAAAAGTGTATTTCCCTGATGAGATATAGGCTACATTGACCCCTGCCTTGATAGAGAACACTTGAAACAATTTATTGGCAGAGGACGCGCTCAACTTCTTGGAAAACCGAAAAGCTTTTGGGTGCGAGATAAAAAGCGTCAACTTAAGGAAGAAGAAATCCGCACTCACAAACTGCGTCTCATTATTTATTTATATTACCACCATGTCCAAAAAGCAAACGCGTTTCGGCTAACAAGCCTTCATCAGTTGTTAGCCTTCATCAACGCGTTTCGGCTAACAAGCCTTCATCAGTGCGTGGAGCACTGATGAAGGCTTGTTAGCCGAAACGCGTTGATGAAGGCTAAAAGTTTGCTTTTTGGACATGGTGGTAATATAAATAAATAATGAGACGTAGTTTGTGAGTGCGGATTTCTTCTCACTTGAAACAATTTCACACTGGCCTCTCTGGGCTGGTTGAAACACTGGGTTCACTTCTAAAGACAACTACTGTACAAGGACGCCATCTTGTGGTCAAATTCAAACTAAAATACAGATCAAGACACTGTAGCCTACTAGACACAGTCAGACACAATTAAAAACAAACAAACCGGAACTCAACAAAAACCTGACAATAAAAGAAAGTTGGTTATATTCTGGAGTTGTAGGCCTAAGGATAGTCTGGCAAAGTCTTAAAATAGTTTCATGCTAATTAAAAGTTTAGACTTTGCCCCTTTGCACAAAACTAGACCATTAATCTCCAATGGTTTCTGTGAAATAAAGCTGAATCTCAGAACTAAACGTTCATGGTAACACCAAAGATTTAGATCGTAGGCCTATCTAGTGACACTTCGTTGGATGTGACTACATTACCCATGGACCTGTTGTTTATGATCATGCGGAAGTTATTTTTCCTCTGTGGAAAGCCGAAGCTGTCCAGCCCACTCTGAACCATATTTCGTTGTTAGGCCTACTCGTTGTATTTTAAGTAGCTGTGCGTAAAATATAACACCACATTAGTATCGGTTCTCTTTTACATGTAGAGTAGACTATTGAACTCATGTCAATGGTGTAGTGTAGGGCCTCGCATCTTCCCTCGCATCGACTCGTGTCTTTTCAGCCATTGATGTGCGCAGCTATTCTGGACTTTACGGTCCCATTCACTTCAATTCATTTTTTTGGCGTTTTACATATTTCGGACCGTGCGGACGCCGCTGTACTCGTGCGAGGAAAACAACAATTGTCTCGGGTGCTAAACATGGTCATGGAACGGCTTCCTTAACCAGAATGGTGTGTGTTGTGTTATTTCGAAGATAATTAAAGAAAATCTTATTACAATGGGATTTCTCATAGGCATGGTTTTGCATGTCTCTTATCTCTTTTCATGTTGACTGAGCGATCACCGTTACAAGTTTACAAGGTGCCCAGCGCACATATGTATGCATACAAAAAGGAAGAATACATTTCACAGTGTAATTCTGCAAATAATTCACTTCAAAGTTAAGTGTTATTACATAGGCACCATGGTCATCAATATGTGTGTAAGAAACAAGTGAAAAAAACAAATCGGTCAGTTTGTCAAAGAGGAGACGGTAGATATGCACCATAATACACAGTATTCATCGAAATATGCTCATGAGTTTGTATGCTGAAGAAATACTGTACGCACAAAATATCTATTTACTGAATTAGACTATCATGGCCTATCAGAAGTGAGGTAACATACACGAGTGTAAAAATTGTCCTTTGATGGGCCTTGAACCCACAACCTGTGGAATGGTAGCATGACTCCATCCACTNAGCTGCCACAGTTTCAGTAGAATTTGTTTGACCAGAAAACTTCTTGTTGTGCACATTATCACAGCACTAAAAAATCATATAGGCCTACAATCATTTCTTCATCATACTTCAGACAATGAGGTAATGGTGCAGGGAAAATATTTTTATATGATTTATTGTGTTAAAAATGCACAACGACGACATATCTTTCTGGTCTTAACATTTCTTATGAAACTGTGGTAGCTTAGTGGATGAGTCATGCTGTCCATACCATAAGTTGTGGGTTCAAGGCCACTCAGCATTCCAACTTTTACTCACGTGTATGTAACCTCACTCCTGATATAGGCCTACATTATAAGGCTTATTGGGAAATAAATATTTGTGCCTTCAAGTATGTCTTCAGCATATCTTTCAGGAGCACATAGCGACACATATGTGTATTATGATCTACATTCATCCACAGTGTCTGCTTTGAGAAATTAATCATTCTCAATTTGCACTACTTATACATATGTGGTATGATCTGTAAACTTCAGAGTTACTTATTTTCAGAATTACAGAAAGTTCTGATCATTCTGCACATTGTAAGATGAAATGGTGATGACGCAGTGAACATGCTAAGAGATATGAAAGCTGTCCCAATCATGCAAATGACATCCCACTATAATAAGATTTTATTCAATTTTCTTCAAAACAACACAACACATTGCAGGAAATTCTTGTAGCCATCATATGTAGGCCTATAGGATGTAATGGAACATTTACACATTGGTCAGCAGCGCAAGCACCCTTTCTCACAGACCCTTGATGTGCACCTACCGACAGAATTGAAGTACTTTGTACATGGGCCCATCTAAAACATGCAGTACATGTTAAAGGGACAGTTTGGTCAATTTCAACATGCAGTTGTAATGCTCACACTACCCTGGACTTGTCAGTGCCTGAGATTTTTTTTTCTTTCTTCAGCCGATCCTGGTCATTGTAATGGGGGCAGCTCTTTGTTTACATTTCAAAAAACATTTTATTTATTCCCAAAAACATCCAAAAGGTTATAAAACATCAGCAGACAACTAGCAAACAGCAGTACCTTTTGGGAAAATATTTGGAGTTGCCCTATGTTTTATTTTTTTAAAATGTAAACAAAACGCTTGCCCCCATTAGAATTGCTCATATCTCGGAAAGGGCTGAGCCGAAAAATGTGGCATCACCAGGTACTGACAAGTCAAGGGTAGCCGTGAGCAATACAACTGCATGTTGAAATTGACCAAACTGTCCCTTTAAGATTTCGTTTGTCAATTCTTTGCCTTACAAACATGAAAAAGACAGATGAGGTGGAAGAGATTGGAAACTTCTTGAATGTAGCAATTCCATTACAATAGAAAACAAACATGGAATTGTTTGCCAATTAATGGACTATATGTAGTAGCCTAGCCCAGTGGTTCCCAACCTTTTTCTTCAGGGACCCATGTTTTTACTATTGTAAGGTTTGGTGACCCATCCAGCGCCCGCATGAGAGGAAGTCACTCGATACGCTCTGTCTCCTACGAAAACTCATTTTAGTCATCATTTTATTCCTCAATTCGTCTTTGTTCAAAAACAGAATAAATGTTTAATGTAGCACTTAAATTGTGTTGCTTCTATGCATTTGTCATTTATTCAACATGGGCTACATATGGTATTAAAATGAAACCCCTTAAACTCAAGAGGGCTTCGCGACCCCCTGTGGATCTTTGGCGACCCATAGGTTGGGAATCACTGGCCTAGCCTATAATGCAACCTTTGTTATATAGCCTAATGGTGAGTTAAATTGAATCCGAATGTCTCAGCGTGCCCTACAATATCGCCCCCCTGTGGCCACATTAGCTAATGAAGATAATGTTGCTTGAGTGATATGTGGCATGTGCATTATTGAGGAAAGAGACGTAGGCTATGTGCCGTCAGTATTTTTCCTTCATATCATTCAGAAGCATGGTGTGATGCATACTTTGTACTATGTTGCGCATATCTACCATCTCCTCTTTGACAAACTGACCGATTTGTTTTTTCACTTGTTCTTACACACATATTGATGGCCATGGTGCCTATGTAATAACACTTAACTTTGAAGTGAATTATTTGCAGAATTACATTGTGAAATATATTCTTCCTTTTTGTATGCATACATATGTGCGCTGTGCACCTTGTAAACTTGTAACGGTGATAGCTCAGTCAACATGAAAAGAGATAAGAGACATGCAAAACCATGCCTATGAGAAATCCCATTGTAATAAGATTTTCTTTAATTATCTTCGAAATGACACAACACACACCATTCTGGTTAAGCAAGCCGTTCCATGACCATGTTTAGCACCCGAGACAATTGCTGTTTTCCTCGCACGAGTACAGCGGCGTCCGCACGGTCCGAAATATGTAAAACGGCAAAAAAATGAATTGAAGTGAATGGGACCGTAAAGTCCAGAATAGCTGCGCACATCAATGGCTTAAAAGACACGAGTCTCGCATCGGCATAAGAAGCCGTCTGAAGTTGCATGCAAAGAGAATCCGCACGCAAATCCTATTAAAAGTTGAAACTATGTGACTAGAGACTAAAATCATGCAGTGATCACACTTTAACACCAACGGTTTTGTTGGCTACAGAATTACACTGTTGCAACCTTTGCAACAATGTTGCAAGAAAGAAGTAACAGCGAGGATGACACCTCCGAAGAGTTCGTTTGTGTGGCAGATTTTTCTGCTAATGGTGGTAATCAGGTAGGCCTAGGGCATCAACTCTTGGCATGCATGTTCGTAGTCAAGTCTTTGACATTTTATCTTAATCTTTCATTTTCTGAACTGCATTTGTGTATAGGCTTAGCTCTTCACCAAACTCCTATTGTCCAAACTCGCCTTTGATTCTAGTTAAGTTTTTCTGCTGGCGATAAATTGATGGTGCACGAAAGGATATCATCGGACTGGTGGTGGGCAGAGTTGCGAGGAAGTTTTGGATATGTTCCCTCCAGCTACCTGCAACCAGAGAATGGACACGCAGTAGAAAACGAGGAGGAGGACGCTTGGCAGGATGAAGAATACTTTGGAAGCTATGGAACACTGGTGAGAAGAACTGAACTAGTCCACCACGTTAACACTTTGTTGAATGAGAAGTGTTCATTGACGCAAAGGTGTAGGTTTGGTTTGGAAAGTGGAAGGGACATTAATTGTCCAGGTTCACTATTTTTGCATTATATTTGTGGGAAAGGTGGTGGGGACAAGCTAGGTTTATCTCGAAGATGGTATGGACATGACCCCCACCATCTACACCTAAAATTACACCCATGATGCCCACCCACAAATAGTTTTTCTTTCTGTGACAGAAACTTCATCTGGAGATGTTGGCGGATAAGCCACGCACAGAGACATACAGGCAAGTCATCCTCCGCAACCGTGAAGCTCTGAAGGGGAGAGTGGTCCTGGACCTGGGCTGTGGCACGGGGGTCATCAGCCTTTTCTGCGCCACTCTAGCAGAACCTGAAGCGGTAATACAACACCCAACACTGACTGCACTGCCATGCTGTATATCTGTCTTCATACCTGTCCCTCCGGAGTTAAGTGGGTTACACACACACACACACACACACACACACACACACACACACACACACACACACACACACACACACACACACACACACACACACACACACACACGCATGCACACGACATGGGCAAACAAACAGACAAGGTCATTGTGCAATACCTGTTCATGAGTAATAACCTAACCTCACAGGCATCTAGCATTGGCCAGGTAAACTTAGGTTGCTCTTGTTGAATTGTCTTGTGGTTATGCGCTAAAATACAACAGTAGTAAGCCGTACAGACAGTAATAATGAGTGTTTTCTGTGTTCCCTGATTATCAATTCAGCAGTATGGTGTAAATCCACATCTCCTTTTCATGTTTATGTCACAAGGAAGAATATTTAGCAGTGAATTATGGCATGAACCAATGCCGGCCCTGCCGTGGCCTAACCGTAGGGCACTGGGTTACTGCGCCGGCGGCCCGGGTTCGATTCCGGCTCGGGTCATTTGCAGATCTTTCCTCATCTCTCTCTCTCCCACTCGCTTCCTGTCACCATCTCCAACTGTCCTATCAAATAAAGGCAAAAATCCCTGAAAAAAAAACCAATGCCATCATCCTTGTCTGCCTACCGTAGGTCTATGCAGTGGAGGCAAGCGCCATGGCAGAACACACGAAAACGCTGGTCAAAGACAACGGCTGTGAAGGCGTGGTCCGTGTTTTCCGAGGCCGTGTGGAGGAACTGGAGCTCCCAGAGAGAGTGGATGTGCTGGTCTCTGAGTGGATGGGAAACTGCCTCTTGGTATCAATTCTACTCCCTGCACATGTTCTTATTCTACTCACAAGCTGATGACTTGTAGAACTCTCCAGTAGGTGATCTTGATCAATAGACCCATACTACACGACACGAATAACATCTATGGGTCATTGACGGGGATTTTTTTTAGCAGCAGAGGTTTTTTTTAGCAGCGGGTTCAATTCCGGCTTGGGTCATTTGCCAATACTTCCCCGTCTCTCTCTCCCCACTCATTTACTGTCTCTAATCCACAGTCCTGACAAAAAGAAAGGCCAATGAGCCCCAAAAAATAATACAACAAAAAGATAATAATAAATGTGTTTTTGTTGGATTCTATACAAAACACATTCATTCCATGTACATGGAAACATGTTGTACAATTAATCCATGTTGATACATTACACAATAGTGACTTAAGCTGTGGTTGCGCCACCCTGATAACCTGACTCTGGCCAGCTGGTATGTTTCACCTTCGTCTTCACGATACCAACCGACACTTTTTCGAGTGATGCTCCATATCAAAAAGTCCTTGCATGTGATTGGATTAACCACCTGTCCTCATGTTTACTAACGTGCCACTTCAGCCACTCACATTGAACTCCACCAGATGGCGCAAGTCAGGTTACCACCGTGATATCTCCTTCTAAATGCATCAATGACCCTTAAGCTGTGTGTACATCAAAAGCGACCTGACCCTACCCGAGTAGCTGAGGTTGCTGAGGGAAGTTTCGCCATGAAGTCGCTTTATGCGTTCTGGACTAGGGATGTTAACCGGTAACCGGTTAACCGATAGTCGACCGGATCAACGATAACCGGTTAAATTTTCTGCCACCGGTTAACCGGTAATAATAAATTATAATAATTTCCTCCCAAAAAGCCCCCAAAAACTATAATTTTGAGGTTTTGGTACGATAATTCAGCATTTTCCATCTGGCGCCACTGGCTGGACATGACAGGTCCTGTCTGAGCAGCAAAAAGAAAGGCTTATGTGAAAAATAAAATGTTAAAAATTCAGTGCTGTGCCTATCAGGCACGCGAACGTTATATCATTTAAGATTGCCGGTTAACCGGTTAACCACCGGTTAATGAGTCTCAGTAACCGGTTAAGATATTTTTTAATTTTCGCCATCCCTACTCTGGACGTGACATTGACATGTATGATTTAACTTTAAAGGGACAGTTTGGTCAATTTCAACATGCAGTTCCAAAGCTCACACTACCCTGGACTTGTCAGTGCCTGAGATTTTTTTTTCTTCTTCTTCAGCCGTTTCCGAGATCCTGGTCATTGTAATGGGGGCAGCTCTTTGTTTACATTTCAAAAAAACATTTTTATTTATTCCCAAAAACATCCAAAAGGTTATAAAACATCAGCAGACAACTAGCAAACAGCAGTACCTTTTGGGAAAATATTTGGAGTTGGCCTATGTTTCATTTTTTAAAAATGTAAACAAACGCTGCCCCCATTAGAATTGCTCATATCTCGGAAAGGGCTGAGCCAAAAAATGTGCCATCACCAGGTACTGACAAGTCAAGGGTAGCGTGAGCAATACAACTGCATTTTGAAATTAACCAAACTGTCCCTTTATCGGCTCTGACCTCTGGAGCATTCGGATATATGACCATTCCAATTGCTTTTTGCCGAACCTCGTCATAGCTCATTACCATAATGTTAGATTGACTTAAATCGTAGAAATTCGCTCTGGTTGCTTGGCTCCTGGCCAAATCGCTTTGGACGCTTTATTTGCGACCCTCCGTAGAGAAATAATGGCTGCCGCTGCTCAGGTATCGTAGGTCGCTCTTGGTGTGCACATAGATTTATGCAGTTAATCAACCCTCAAAACTGCTTATTGTTCACACTTTGTTTCACAACTATTGTCAATGGGCCTATACTACAAAGCTGGTTCAGGATAAGTTAAGGTTAAGTTAAGAGGTAAATCATGTAATAGAGCCTGCAGTCCTCACTTTCTTAAGAAAAGCTCTTGTATTAGATGATTTATCATCCTGAACTAGCTTTGTAGTATAGGCCCCATGAGTAGGCCTATGTTGTCCACTGCAAATGAGATGAATGAGCATGCTTTGTTTTTTGGTCAGTTTGAGTACATGGTAGAGTCAGTGCTGCACGCTCGAGACCGTTGGCTGAAGGAGGGGGGAGTGATGTGGCCCACGCGAGCCACCATCACCATGGTACCCTGTGAGGCCACCGACTACTTCAACGAGAAAGTGGGATTCTGGGACAACCCCTACGGTCTGGACTTCTCTTGCCTCAAGTAAGACACAGTTCCAGCATGATGGACATGATATTATATTGTGTTACATTGTTTCATATTACAGGTAGTACATTCTTTTACAGTCCCCTGATTACTGTGCATTTTCTGGGTAATAACAGGGTAACAGAGAGGCAGTTACTTAGTATTTACTTTGTAGTTATCTTTTTATCTGTTAGGTACCTACCATAGGTATCTATGTTACCGTGTTGCTACCCAGAAAATACACAGTAATTAGGTGTTTGTAAAAGAAAGTTATATTATGTTGTATTACATTATACTAAATTATATTTTATAAGGGAGGGGTGCTTTTTTAATTACCAATATTGTATGCTAGGCCAAAGTATGGTCTCTATTGTGTTCATGGCCCATTGTATCATGTTTTTGCTGTTGGGACAAATGCCTGTCAGCTTAAGTGACATGGCAATATTTTTTTGAATCTTTGAATTCCAACTCATTGTAACTGTTGAGACAGGAGCTGTGGCGTATGTTTTGAGGTTAATGATGAATTCCCATTGACAGTCTATTTACTGTCAATGTGAATTCCTAATGATGCCCCCCTTACATCAAACTGTTTTATTTATTTGTGTGCACAGACACGTTTCGGCGTGTGCCTTCCTCAGTGTGCAACCTGATGAAGGCACACGCCGAAACACGTCTGTGCACAAAAATAATGGAAACAGTTTGATGCAAGGTGCGCCCCCTTCTCTTTGATTCTAAGTATTTCATTTGGGCCAGCGCAGCACCCTTAATCAATCAATTAATCAAGAGACCCGAGTGAAGCCTGCCATACTTGATCTTATGTTGACCCCCACCATAAATCTTCAAGGAGTGATCTTGATTTCTAATCTTTCTGTGTGCACTTGATCCACAGACCTTTAGCAAGACAGGAGTTCTTCTCCAGGCCCAAGTTTAGCTACGATCTTCAACCTCAGGATTGCCTTTGTGCGCCAAGCGATGTCATAACACTAAACATGCACACGCTCCAAGTGTCTGACCTAGAGGTGTGTTTGGGGTTTTCCTTTTATCATAGTAACCTTTTTCATCACCAGACAAAATGGCTATTACTTTGTAGATATTTATCTTACTAGCCAAACCCACACTCACTAATGGGTCAAAGTGGCTAGTAAGTTATTCTTCTACCAGCCAAACTGAAATTTCACCAGCATTTGGCCGGTTGGCCCTGTGTATAACCATTAAAAAATGTTTTATACTATTACTATATTATATTGCAGCAATTTGTATATTTTTTGTGAAGTTCTTTCATCTTTCATGCAGCGACTACAGGGGGAGTTTTCCTTCAGCGTTGAGAAAGCTGGATTTTTCCATGGTTTCACAGCCTGGTTTAGTGTGGGGTTCTATGGTGTAGAAGGGAATGGTGCAGTCTTGACCCTAGATACCGGGCCTCACTCTGCGTAAGTCATCCAGGGCTTATACAGTATGTTATATCTTAACCATGAATGTTTAGAATGATTCTAGAGGTCCTATGGTACAGTGATGGGGCTGTCCTGGGATGGAGCACAGGCCAAAGCACGAGACAGGGTTCAGTGGCAGTGCATAATTGCGGCCTCATGTCCCAGCCGGGACAAAGAGGATAAGTAAGTATGGTACAGTAGGTTTGATGGCCTGCACCCAGTAGGTGCAGTGTGAGATGTTATCTATCTGACGATATTATCTATTTGAAATTAGCTCATTTGCCCATTGCAGCCAAACTGGCGACAACATATTTGCTTCAGTGGTGATGAAACTAGGCATAGATATTCCTCAAACCATGCCAGTCTACATATAGATATCACAAGAATACTCCATGTAAGTACATCATAGTAGTCCATAGTAGTACCATGCTTCTTCTCCCCCACCCCCAGGCCCACTCACTGGAAGCAGACGCTGTTCATGCTGGACACGGCCGTCACAGTGCGCCCTGGAGACCTCGTCCGGGGCTCCGTTGTCTTCATCAGGAATCCTGTATGGAGGCGCCATTTGACCATCACCTTTCAGTGGAGCATCAGCAGCAGCAGCAGCAGCAGCAGCAGCAGCAGCAGCGACGACGACTCCACCCAAAGCCAGGCAAGCCTTCTCAGCGGTTTATGATGGGATGGGCTGGTATTGGTCAAAGTTGAATAGGGTTGAGTGACACGGTATCTGATGAGATGTGCCATCCAAAGGTCTTAATCTTGTCATAATGTCTTGTCTTTGTCGATACTTTGTTGCAAAAAAACTTCAGCCATTTAATTTCTGATTTGATTGTTGTTCATTGTTGTGAGTCTGCAAAATATTGTCTGATTCCGTCTGATCTCAAGTTAAGCCAGTTCTTTTAAAGAAATTTCATTCATTCATGTATTGACTGTGAATTGGCCTTGAGTGAAATTCAATCGATTGATCTTTTAACCTGTATTTGTTTATTTGTTTGAATTGTCAGGTCCAAACGAAGACTTTTCCAATGTGGAGATAAACATCACCAGGCTAAAAGAAAGAAAGAAAGAAAGACCAACTGGGAACCTCAGTTCCCATTGTTATTGTGACACAACACTACACAGCACACACAAACAAGTGAACACTGCACACAATGAAACTGCATTTATGCCTCACCCATGCAAGGGGGCAGCCCCCAATGACCCCCGAAAGGGAGCAGTGCGGCAGGACGGTACCATGCTCAGGGTACCTTAGTCATGGAGTAGGATGGGGGAGAGCACTGGTTAATTACTCCCCCCACCAACCTGGCAGGTCGGGAGTCGAACTGGCACCCTTTGAGCTGCAAGTCTGACGCCCTAACCGCTTACCCAAGACAAACACACTGAAAACGGTTGGGATTACATTAAAGGTACACTGAAATAACATTCTACAGTATTATAACATTTTCTGCAAGTGCCATTATCTTCTCTGTCATTATGAACTGTTGGTAACACAATTTTGTAACATGTTTTTGAAGGTGTCAATAAATGACTAGTATTTTACATATTGGAAACGAGATCAACGTGGTTGTGTGTATTAACAATTAAAGAACTTTTATGCATTTTACAATTTACTGAGATTATGCGCAACAGGCTTTCAGAAAGTGTGTTTGCTTGTTAGTATGGTGTAGGGAGTTGGGTGAATCAAAAATGGGCTCTCACAACATAAATTACCCATGATCACCAACTACTCACTTTGCTGCTGGAGACATTGAATGAAATTATTGTATGTAATGAATGCAGATTTTACTTTCGCATAGGCATAGTCACAATGTTATTACATGGCTACCCTTAGATTGTTGACGCTCCCCACACTTGAATGGCTTCCCAGCCATGTGCAAGCAGGGCCACTGACAGCTTTGGTCAGGCCCAGGACAAAGTCATCTGAAAGGGTCCCCCTCCCTTTACATACAATGTAATGAGAACGCAATTATGGGGGCCCTCTCTGTCCCTGGGCACGGGACAAGTGACAAAAATGTAGGCTCAATGGTTTCGCAGCCCAATTGTTCTACCCAAAACCTTAACCTAAAAGTTGACCTCATTGGAATCATGCTTAAACCCAAGTCAGTAAGCACCAGCAATATCCGGTAATACTTCTACAATGTAATGACCTCTAACCATGCTCTACACAGAGCACGTAGAAATGGACTTACCAAAACCTTTCCTTAACCATAACCGCAGTGCATAAATGCCTAAACCTAAGGCAGTAAACACCAACAATAATAATACAACAAGATATTCACCTGTGTGGGAGCAATTGGCATAAAACTTTAAAAAGAAAAATGTATTTGTAATGTGGGACCAATGGGCTGTGGGCTGACCCCTTTTGGTCCACTTAAAGAGGACTGATTTTGGTTCACTTAAAGGGGACTAGTTGTGGAAATACCTTGAATTTAACCCTATTCTGATCATACGATCCCATTGGGTTTGCAGTGTTAATTCAACACCTAGATGGTTGTACTTAGCACAGTAAACGTTTAATTTGACACTATATTGAATCATTCATACTCAGGATCTATATAGAGTTGAATTGTCACTGTAGGCCTACAGTTTACTTTCTTGCATCGCAAATAAAGATAGGGCACATAGACTAGGTTTTCATAGAAAGGACATTTTGTTGGGCCTGTTTGTTCAGGCAGGCCAGTTAAGCAAAAACTGTGGGCATTCCCTGATTTGTGTAGCTGCAAAAATCCACCAGTGACCTTGTTAAGCGTTTTGGTTGGACACACTCTGTCAGTTCCTTGCTGTGTAAACTGGTCCCAACATTTCACAACCAATCGTCACCAAAACGTTTGCGCACTTGAACTTCCCCTCAAACACACGTCCTTTGTGTTTGATGAGCGATTCCTTCAGCATGGTGGTGATGAAACGACTAATTGAAATAGGCCTATCCAAATTATTTGTTATAATGTATCCCTAATGATAGTTCTGGCTCATTGCACGGATCATGCTGAGGAACAGTGCATTCACCAGGCGCGTGAATGATGGGTGGTAAAATAAACAACAGCAATAACACAAAAAACGCACAGTTTGAAAGAGGCAACATTTAGTGACAATGTAGTATATGTCTACAACAACTTGATAGTTGGATTCCTTGAGTGTCGCAATTCGATCATTTAGTGAGGAGGCAGTTTCGTTTCTCCGTAATCTGCAACGCATGAGGGAAGGAATCGCTTGCCCTAGAGATAGAAGTTTCGTTTCCAATGATGCTGCATGTTTCGTCTGAAACAGGAAATCTTGCGGAGGGCGTGGAATGGTTTTGCTCCTAGAGATAAATAAGGGCGCTACAAGATGTGTTCTCAGTTCAGGCTGGCTAGAATCATGGAGCTCCGCGCTACAGATAATTGATAACAGGGTAGGTAGTAAAATGGCGCAACCTTTGACTTAACAGTTTCTAACTTAACAGTTTAATTTTGTGTTAATTCCCTCAACTTGTCGTAGTTGCAGGCCAGGGACCTGTGTCGCTCAGCTGAGGATGAGTGCCGCCGCTGGGGAAGGAAGAAGGAAAAGGTGAGTAACGAATTTGGATCCGCCTCTAAAACATGTAGAGCTCTAACATCTGAATTAAACAAATGAGTGATTTTCTTATTATTATGAATTAGCTTATGATGGGCTAGTTCAATTTCTGTGTCTGCATAACTTATGAATGTCGACTATACTGAATAAAGAATAGCAGGCAAACGGATATGGTAAAAGTCCTACAACTTCCAAGAAGTCAGAGAACGCGCGCACAGGTGCTTTACCTTGGGGACCTATATTTTCCTTTCAAAGGTCCTGCCACTGACAGGTCCTCTTCTCCCATGCTCCCATCGCCGGATTTCTCTAGACGTAGGCTATTTGGCGAAGCGTTGTATCAGTTCTGGAGGAAATATGCAGGGCCGTCGACAGGGGGGTTGCCACGGGCCCAGGAAGATAGGGGGCCCAGGATTGGTTCCCCATTACATTGTATGTGGCCTATTGGGTGGGGCCCCTTTCAGATTCCTTTGTTCTGGGCCCAATGAAAGCTGTCAGCGGCCCTGGAAATATGTGACAGAGTTTTGAGCCACTCTCTGGCAAAACACTACATGGCCTGAAGCTATTGTTATAGGCTTTATATTTCTCTGATTAACTAATCAAAATCTGACAATGATGTCATAAATGGTATATTTCTGAACAAACTATTTGTAGGGCCTGCTTGCATATTTGTTTGTAGGGCTTAGGGTCTACATACATTTAGTGATGAGTTTTCCTTTTTTAGTATTTTCCAATTTCTAGAGTCACATAGGCTATACTACAGTATTTGCTGTAGGCCTACTTTGCAGAAATCCGCTCAGACAGGACAACAATTAATATTGTAATAAATTCATAAGCTGCCACAAGAGGGCGCTAAAATGACAGTAGGCCTATGCTTAAGCTGCCACCACCTTTAATTATAACCCGGTATGGTCCGGTATGGAACAACCATGCACAAAAGGATTCAAGAAATAACAAATCTTTATTATTAATGCAAATTCATTAAAATAGGCCTAACTGAGCACCCATAGGCCATCTCCCCTACACAGAGTTTACCCGCCCCACACAACAGGAAGTCTGAGTAAGCCACACAGGTCAAGTGATACAGGCTACAATACCCACAGCATGCGTAGACCCATAACCCAATCCCCGCAATAAATAGCTAGATAAATACGTGCAATAAATATAGGCTATAAATAAGCTACATCACAACAAAATAGTCACGGCAATTCATCACAGCAACACAGTGGAAAATTCATCACAGCAATTCATCACAGCAAGTCAGGCCTTCGGTAATTAATCACAGCACTATATAGCAATTCATCACGGCAAGTAAATTAGTCCATTTAAAATCCTCAAGACACGGCACCCGTCGGAATCATCATCAAATCCTCTACCACTAATAAGACAGTTACACGCGTGAGAAGACAAACTTTCGTTGGTGACCGGGTTACACTTATTAGAGCGATGGCACCCACGCGCTCACACACGCACCAGCAAACACGCACGCACAGAATGAAGGAATAATGTTTAAAAGCGGACTTCTCTGTCCGTGGGCAGCGAGACCCCGTTGTCTCGCTGCGGAGCGAGACCTCACTTCGTTCAGTCAGTCAGTACCTTGGATCATAAGCGAGCCCTCGGCCCGCTGGGATTCTTGGATAAGGAACGAGCAGTCCGTCGGCTATTTAGCCGGGTTGGGAGTGGCCTGGCAGTGAGGCAACCCGCTTGGTCCGGCTACACTGTCGTGGCCCTGGCTATCTAAGCATTTCCCCCCAATATCTTACTCCGGGTCACTAGTGGTCCCCGGTGTCTTCAGCGCCGGCGGTCCTAAACAACCGCGAACGCCACAAAACGTTCCCCACAATTGGACCCAGCAGCCCCAACTGCTTCTGTCTCTCGGCCTCTCGCGAATGCGCCCCAAGACCGCCATGGCTTTCTTGGCACGCCAAGTAATCAGACTCATTGTCAACAGGTGAGCGGGGCAGTGCGATAATTGGGGAAGCGAGCGCAGCCATGTCCATTACTCGCACCCATTAATTCACATCACAATATAATATCCATTTACTCTGCATACATGTTTGTGAAGAGTTTTTTTTTCTGAATTGCTTAAAGTTCACTCTTAAATTTCAATTATGAAAAGATTGAGTCAGGCCAAAATAGAATTATTCTCCATTCAATAGGCTAAGTGAACATACCCAAGGCCACTGCTAAGGTTTTGGAGGCCCTAAGCATAACTCGTCAGGAGGACCCTTCATAATGATAATCTACTCACTAATAAACACATGTTTTATAATGTATTTCAATGTTTTTTTTTTTCATTTTTGGTCAATCTCAATTTAAGCTCCATTTTAGCCTAAGCCCTTTGGTGCCCGGGCCCTCTGCCTATTAAACCTAAATATTTCAGCCACATACAAATCACATACAAATACTATGAAATAAGTTGCATTTAAAATCTAGGATCCTCATCTTGCATTAAAATGTGTTCATTCAGCTCTAACATCCCCTAAAATCTCGAGAGCCTGAAGCATGCAGCATATATGTTGCTCCAGGCTATGGGTTAAGAGTCCCCAATTTTTGGGGCAAGGTATTTGGTGCCCTAAGCACTCTGTGTACTCTGTTCTGTGTACTAGCGGCGGCCCTGAACATACCGTACCCAAAATGTCACCACCAGCGTTGTGCCCAGTGACTCTCTGCCAGAAAATGGTGTTCGCTACATTTTAGGCTATATTGCACAATTTATGAGACAAGTAAACATACAGCTTGTTGATCTTGGAATTCTGACCACATGGGGTGATGATGGGACAAAAAATAGTCTTAAGAGTGATGTCCATAAGAATTTGCAAAGCAGCTCCATGTCAGAGAGAGGCCCCAATTTATGTCAAATAACCAAGGTAGAAAACAAAGAAGAAGGTGCAAGCTTTTTGATAATAGAATAAATATTTTCAAGCAAGAATGACTTTAGTTACCTTTTTGGTGAGATAGGGCACTTCTTTATATAGGCTACACACTGTATATATTTATATATTTATATATTTATTGAGGTGGGAGAGACCACCAGGAAGGGCCAGCTAAGGACCCGTTCCGAAATCGAACCCGGGTTGCCGGTGTAGCAGTGCAGTGCCCTACCGCTTGAGACACAGCAGGGCTGAGATAGGGCACTTCTTATCACCCCTGGTGATAAGCCATGAGGCTTCTATCACTTTACTTGCTGTATGCTTGCTCTCGACTTCTAATTCAAATGCATTCAACATACTGTGTTTAAGGCATTTCAACTGTATTCTTACTTTTTCCTTTCAGAAACACATTTGGTGCAACGTCGCCCCCCTTCATAGACTACTTGAAAGACATCCTTAGGAGATATCCAGATGGAGGACAAATACTGAAGGTATTATGGGAATCATTTTGCATGATGTATAGTTTAAAGGTGCACTGTGTAGGATGCTGACCAGTGTTGGAATTGAAACTGTGTTGCCTAGTGCCAAATTTCATGAATAAGTTATTTACGAGGTAATAAACTACGATTTACTAGTACTGTATGACCGTATAGTAAGTTTTGCAGCTAAACATGCCAATTTCTGGGCCCTGCTGTGGCCTAACGGTGAGGTTTCGGGTTCGGCCCGGGTCCTTTGCTGGTCCTTCCCCGTCTCTCTCGCCCCGCTTGCTTCCTGTCACCATCTTCACTGTGCTATCATCGATAAAGTCAAAAAGACCAAAAAATATATCTTTAATGTCTATTTCTGGACATTTAAAATGGCAGACAATGGAGAAGATCGCCCTTTCAATAGTTAATTTTTCCCAGTCATAATGAATTCTTAGAATTTGACGGTAGTGGGCAGCATTCTTTAAAAGGTAACATTAGTGAATGGGCAGTATGAATTCTAGAAATAAACTGCTAAAAAATATTCCACAATGTACCTTTAATTATTGATTGGCATGATCTCTAATGACATTCTCTGGCTCTTCTGTGAACAGGAGCTGATACAGAATGCAGACGATGCTGGAGCTTCTGAGGTGGTATTCATTCACGACGAGAGGACCTATGGCAGAGACAGCCTGTGGAGTGAAGACCTTGGCAAATATCAAGGTAGGAACTGTCAAAGTTTCTGAGTTGATGGTGGTGTTTTTCAAGTCTTGCAGATGTGCCGTACTGCCTGTAAATTCATGTTAGTGAACATATCACACGTAAACGGCAGACTGAAAGTCTAACAGATGTCCTTTCTGGCCAATGCACAGAAAAAGTCCCTCAGATAGGGTTTGAGTAGGTCTGTCAACTCCAAAATTTTAAGTCAAGAAGCAAAAGACTTTTCTGAATCTGACTTGTCTGACAGCCTTTGAATATTTCATTACTTTTAATATGCAGAATATGCGGAAAGACCTCAATCAGAACCCGCAGGGCATTCCAGAACACAAGTTTGGCCAATGTCACATACCATGAAATTCCAAGTAGGCCTAGTGATGATAAACTTTGGAGGCTTATGGGTTCAGCACTCACACTGAGATAAAAGAATACTGCAATGTAAAATTAAAAATGTGCACACGTTGGCCGATAAACAATACTTGGACAGTATGTTGCCTCAAATATCTGTTTTACAGTTTTGTTTGAAATGACCAATGATGCTAGTACTCAGGAATAGGGGCTTTAATGTTCACGTGTTACTCAAGTTCTTCATATTTCACTTCAGGGTTGTCAATCAACTTCAATATGCGTTCATTATGCCTGTAACTAGAAACTACTGCAGATCTATTTGTTTCAGAGAGAACAATAGCCAGTGTATCACACTATCACCTTAATCTGCACACAGATTTCCAGGTAACATTTGGACAAACCCGCAATATTCAGTTTGTTGTCTGACCAGATGTCTGCCATACCAAACGCCATATTGGCAAGAGAGATGTCTGTGAAGTACGCTTCCTGTTGCATTCTCTGTAACAAATGTACGTGGGAGGTACTGTGGCAGTGCTACCTTATATACCTGCCCATGTATGGCATTTTGCTCTGAGCTTATTGTACACCTCCCCTTGAGTTAAATGATTGAATTGTACTTTTCTCCTGTACTTTCAATTGTTCTCCGCATATGGCAGTGCAAATTTTACCTTAACATTGGGCAGCTAGCTGGTTTCATAGGATTCAATGTTAATTGCTAGCTTGGAGGTAAAATATACACTGCCATACTCAGGGAACGGCTGGAAGTACAGGAGAAAGGTAAAACCCTATTATTTAACTCAAGGGGAGGTGTAGCTTATTTCCAAAAGTGGTACAGTATCACTTTAAGGAATGTGAAGTTAAACACACACATTTAAACTGCAGACAGAAATGTCCTCCTATATTTTTAACAAATGTACATTGGAGGTAAGGTGGTGGACCTGCGGGAAGCTGCCCCCCCTCAGACCCAAAATGCTGAAATAACACTGCAGATTGTTTGTGCTATCTTTGTGCCGGATTGTGCTGTAAAAATCGAAGGGAATTTGTTTGTGCTCATTTGTTCTTTGAAAATTAACGCTTTTGTCAAGTTACAGCCCTTTTATTTTATTATTATGCTATTATTATGCAATTATTATGCAATTATTTTATTAATAGCACAAACAATTGTTTTACAGCACAATCTGGCACAAATATAGCACAAACAATCTTCAGTGTTATTTCAGCATTTTGGGTCGAGGGCGGGAGGGGAGCTTCACGCAGGTATGTGGTGGAGCGCCCTCATACACTTGACCATGTATGGTGGGCACCATTGTCCACGGGGATCCAGGTTCGAATCCGGTCGCATCTCTCTTTCCCACTGCTTTCCTGTCTCTCCTCACTATCCCATTACAGTAAAAGGCAAAAGCTTATCGTAGCAAAAGGTTCTCTAGCAAATGGCTTTCTCTCCCTTCAGCTCTCAGAATGGAAATACTTTTGAGAGTCTAGTTCAGAATGCAATGATGTCATCCCAGTTGCAAATAATGAGCACAGTTGTGATAAGAAGCGGTGATAAGAAGTGGAATTGTGGCCATAAACTAATTTTGCAGCAATAAGAAGTGTCACTAAATGGTACTTACATTACCATAAAAAAAATCTCTGGTGTTTCACTATGGGATACAGTACTACACCCCCAGTGCATCTTAATATGCCACCTTGCCTCCTCCACTTGCCTCCTCCACTCGCTTCTCGTCGTGATGACATCACTGACAACAGCATTATATTTCAATATCTTGCAAAAGCTCAATTGTAGAGTCTTTTTCTCATTTGCAATTGGGATGGTGAATGAAAAACAGTCCCTCAAAAGTTGTTGTGGCTAGGCTGACAGCTGGGAAACTTTATCGTTTTCTCCACGGAGGAGGGGCCAGGAGGCGGGACGAGGAGACAAGCGCAAGTGGAGGAGGCAAGGTCGCATATTAAGACGCACCCCCCATCTGTGTATTCCCTGGAAACCACAGCTTCATAATGCCCAGCCCTATTGTTTGCCCGTTGTGATGTTTACAAGAAAGCAATCGCTAGTGAACAAACAGAGAGAAACAGAAAACAGAAAAACCCTCAAGGATGCATGAACAATATTGAAAAGGTGAACTAAAAGAGGCTGCCTAGTGGTTAGAGAGTTGGTCTTTCAATCTAGGGGTTGCCGGTTTGAATCCCCCTTGACTTCTCCCTTGAGCAAGGCGCCTAACCCCACATTGCTACAGGGACTGTAACCAATACACTGACAAATAATAGTTGTAAGTCGCTTTGAATAAAATGAAAGCGTCAGCTAAGTGAAATGTTATGTAATGCTCCTTGCATAAAGTAAGTCTTTGTTATTGCACATTTTCGCTGTGTGCCTTCTTCAGTGTGCAACCAATTATTTGTTACTGCCTTGAATGTTTTTTGTTCAATAAGTTGGATTTCAAACTGGACATCAAACATGATATGTTTGCATATTGGGAAACTGGACATGTTTTCTATGGGCGTGGCTGAGGGTGCAAGAGCGGCACCCGTCAGATTCGGAAACTTACACCACCTAAACTAGTCATGTACAAAAAGAAATTCACCTTCCTGGTAACCACCGCCCACACCCGGAACTCAGTCAAGGAAATTGTCATCTCTATTGGAAAGCATTCAAATCAGGGTATTTTTGAAGTTGTATTTCAGGTCTTCAGCTGTTCTTTTGTGGACAGAAAGGATAATGCTTTTGGATAGTGACCACATATTAGACTTAAAGCGTATGAATAATGAGAGTAAGAATCACACTCACACACATGCACAACTTGTATCTGAACTTTTATGGATACAATGGTATGATTATGTGATGATGTGGTATGATAATCAGTGTTGGGCAAGTTACTCGAAAACTGTAATGCATTGCTGATTACATGTTACTGTCTTTTCAAAATAACCCCTTACACTACAATATTACTATATTTAAAATGTAATGCATTACACTACTTTTGCATTACTTTAGTTACTTAAGCCAAAAGAACTGTTGGCCTAAATATGGATCTGGCAATTTATTACAGTATAAATCAAGCTCTTGAGTCATGACTATTTCACCTTTCATCCAGGAGCTGTTTTTGGCAGCATGCAGACTAAAAACTACCAGGTTCAGGAATAGCTTCTTTCTAACCCACCACACCAAACACCACTAAAATCCAGGTCATTGTAATTCATTGTAACTTAAGTTATTTAACATTTTACCTAAGTAAATATTACAGATTTTTGCCTTGTAATGCCTTACATTACTGCATTACAGCAAAAAAAAGTAATGCATCACAGTAATTAATTACTTTTGTAATGCATTAACGCCCAACACTGATGATCATGAACTGTGAGGTTGGGTCATCATCTTCATGACCACATTTTATATTGCTAAACAGAAGGGATGGTACAATGTTTTTTCCTTATTTTCCTCTAACTTCTACTAGGAAATAGCGAATGACTTGATGACCGAGTTGCTGTGGGTAGAACCAGGGTCTCAAAGTGTTGTGTGTATGTGATATACACAGGGCATGATGACTATTTTAGCTACAGTAGTATGAAACACATTTTATTTTAGTAATTGAAGCTGCAGTATTTTACCCGGTCTGATACAAGTAATATACTGGACGAGTAACACACAAGACTGGTACCACTGGTGTCTTGTTACTAATTATTTGCCGTTTTTGTTACATTGAAAAAGTCTGTAACTAAGTGTAGCCCCTTTAAAACACGGCATTATAAACTAGCTGTTACCAGAATGGCAATGACCAAGTCGTAATGTATTACCCAAGGCCCCGTGCACTGTCATACAGTAGTAGTGCAGTACTAGTAGTTAACTTTCAATGTCTATTACAGCGTGCCACAGGAGGTACGGCATGCATTAAGGGGCTACTGTGTACAGAATATGTCTGTTTAACGGTTTGTTTTGTGGACAACTGCATATGATTAGTGTCCCTTTTATTTGTAGATTTAAGTTACAGAAATGTTGAAGCTGGAAACATTCACCTACCTTGCTGTTAGGGTCATTCCATGTCAATTCACATGATTCCCTAGAATCTCCCCAGGTGACCCTCTCCGATTTACCCGATAACTCACATACAGGTACCTTTTGATGTCAATTGAAAGAATACCAAGTATTAGCACCCTACGTCCAACGGTTACGGAGATGAAGCCCTCCAAAGTTGGGGTGCCATGCCCACTTTTCAAGCCTGTGAATTGCATACAAAATGTACAAGCAGATTTTGACAAATCTGGTTTTAGTTTCAAGGAAGATACAGGCCTAAAATTCACCATGGCCCCTCAATATGACCCTGTCTACCAGATGATGTACTTACAAATGGCATGCTTTGATTATTTTTGGCTATATTAAGCCTTATATAGCCAAAGAAACTATGTATGCTTTAGGAGTTCTAATTGATTTGCCATCATATTTGGGAACTGTACAGTGTATTCCAAAAAATGTAGGGCGCTCAGACTTTAAAAGATAAAATAGGACTCAAAAACAGCTTTGGGACAAAATGACCTTACGGTACCCTCTACTTCAGGCCTCAAATTAACCATGTGGGCTCTTGATGACTGGAACGCCCTTTTAACCCCATGTATAGTATCACTGTATCAAACATTCCAGCTTGGAAAACTTTGTTTTTCTAAGTTCTTCATATTAATCTTGGCCTTAAAGTATATGCTTTTCTCTATATCTTATCACAGTATCTGTTTTGTCTGCTGCCATCTGCTGGTCTAAAAAAAGTAACAACAGCGTAATGTAAGAAAACAAAAGGGGCTGGAAAATGTTGCAGATAATTTACCAATAAAGTAGCCTAGAAATCTAGACGCCCCTAGGGGTTAGCACTTTAATTCTACAGTATATTGCTATATATTTATTATGATTTTAACGAGCATTATGCAGAATGTTCAATCATGATTACATTTCTACCAGGACACCCCCACCCCCATGTCTGGTAGAAATGTAGTGCAGGGTGAGGCCATCTTGGGACTGGCATCATGATTGAGCATTAAGCAGTCACACTTTTCCAAATACCAAAAATCAATGTTTCTTAGCTAGGGCTGGGCGATTCACCCTGAAAAAAAAATCTAGATTTTTTCCATTAAAAAACTCGATTCACGATTCACGATTCACGATTCACGATTCGATTCAAATGTGTGTGTGTGTGTGTGTGTGTGAGAGAGAGAGAGACAGAGAGATTGAGAGAGAGATTGAGAGATTGAGAAGGAGGCTCTGTTTGTGTGGCGGTGCCTCTGGTGTGTATGAGTGAAGCCTACTCGGACTGGACCAGTTCATCAGTCCCTCGAGGAATTTGCGATGTTGCGATTTGCAACTTTTTCGCAACTTCAATGAATTCCCGCGAATTCTGCGCGACAGTGCAACTTTAACCAATCACTGCGATTTCCCGCAACTTTGAACCAATCCATGTCCGTAACGTGTTGCGCTGACTTCACTGACGTCGACAAACTTTTTCACATTATCACAGCACGTTAACGCCGATAACGGCCCACCACTAATAAATATGCCTGAAAAAATGTATTGACATCGACAACAGTTAATCATAATTCGACATATTGGACTTCCAATTAAAAAAACATCTCACAAGTGTATGAGAGTGTGTTTGTTTGAGTGAAAGGGAGAGGATTCTGAAGTGCTTTTGGGGACTTGTCTGCAAGCATGGAGGAGGCCAAGTTCAAATTTAGCAACATTCCAATGAAGACGAAAGTCGCGACCTCCCCACTTATTGCAGTAGGAGAAGTCCAGTGTTTGCGTGGCTATTTTGGTGAGGGAAGCTCAATTGGTAGCCTACTGCTTGTCCCATACATTTAAGAATCATAACTATTATGGATCTACTACATTTTCATCCCGAGTATCTGATTAAATTTAGGCCTAGGCTATGTGAAGTTGCCCCTCTCTCGTTGTTTGTTCATATGCGCGGATGAGATGGAAAGCCTGGCTGTGCCAAACATTGTTTAAAAGTTTTCATCAAATTTTGGTCAGCACACAAGGTTTTGGACATACTAATTTCTAGTGGCACCTGGGCTTCGTTTGGTGCATTGATCAGCCATGTAGCAAAAAAGACAGATCGCTTATGTGAGAGGATGAGATCTTCCTCGGCTGGCGAGCGTCCCGTAGTGTGCGCGCGTTTCCTTCCCTCCAAAGACCCGACAGTTGCTTACAAGTCAATTTGAGCAGGAAAACAGCAAAGACAAGGTGATGTTTCATTCAAATAGGGCATACACGCCGCAAATAAAACATTGGCTGGAGGGATTTTCAACCGGACCGCAGCGCGAGCAGACAGTCAGTGTGAAAAACCAAGTCTAGGGAAAATCGCCGTCTTCGCTGCCGCTCGAGCCCTTGAAATAGTGAAGTGGCATATCGCAACAGCACATGCGGATTAGCCAAATTATATGCAAGAAAGTCGCCAACAAAGCGTGGATTTAACGTTTAATAGGCGTATGCCAACGTTGTGTGAATACGGGGAAAGGATGACAATTGGAAAGCATGCACTGTCCTTTCCATAGGTAGGCCTAGTAGAAGACCTCTTTGGTTTCGTTTCACCTCATAGGGAAAGCATAATTTCCATGCACTGCATTTGCTGACACTACTAAGCATAAAATTAGTGCTCAAACTAAAAATATTGGTTTTTGTCATTACAGCATTTAATAGGCTATGGCTGTTGGCCATTATGCTGCCAACCGTCCCTTTTATTAAGAAACAAAAGTATGGTTTCATATGAGCTGACCTGGGACTCAATGTCGTTAAAATGCAGGGAATTGCATATAAGAATTTTATTTCCCGTTTTTATTCGATTGCATAGGCTAATTGTAGCCTCTGTAGTTTTTCTGTGCGTTCCGGGACCTCTGTCCAACTCATCATCGCTGTGATGTCATGTGTTTTGCGTTCCAATACCTTGTGATTTACAAATTAAGCACTGACTATAATAGCCTGACCAGAGGCGCGTGTTCACCGAACACCGTTTGTATCATACACTGACGGTTCCTACAAGGAAGAGTGCAGAAACTGGATAGAATTAACTCCTAGAATTTCTGAAGAGTGGACACGGATGCATATCGATGGTGAGTGCTCGCATTTTAAAGGAACGTTGGTGGTGTAAAAACCTGGTGGCAGGTGGTCTGATGAGCCATACTCTACTTTCGTAGCAGGTGGAATAAGGCAGGTCTGGCTAACTGGCAAGGCAGTGGAGTGAATTTCTTCATTATTTTATTGTTTGAATTGAATTGTAGGCAGGGAAAATATAGCAAAATTAAATGAATAATTTAATTAATTGAATAACCTAAGTAGCCAAAATAAACCAAAAATAGGCTTAAATCCCAGTGGAATAATTTTGTTCTTCACACCACACAAGCAGAGGCACCGCCACACAAACAGAGCCTCCTTCTCAATCTCTCTCTCTCTCTCTCTCACACACACACACACACACACACACACACACACACACACACACACACACACACACACACACACACACACAAAACCACGTAAGGGCCTAGAGAGCTCAACAAGGTTTTTTTTGGGGGGGGTTTTGGTGGGGGGGTATTGAATCGAATCGTGAATCGAGTTTTTTAGTGAAAAAAAATCTAGATTTTTTTTTTCAGGGTGAATTGCCCAGCCCTAGTTACCAGCCACAGCCAAGTTTTACCAGCATTTGGCCGGTTGGCAAGTGCCAGTGTCAAGCCCTGGTTGGCAGGTGCCAAAGCCCTGAGATGAAGCCCCCAGGTTCATGTTAAAATTTTTCAGAGTCCTTCTTTGAGGCATTAATAAGGCATCATATTGCTTTTTTACACTCTTGCACCAGGTCCTGCCCTCTATGCCTTCAATAATGCTGTGTTCACTGAAGAAGACTGGCATGGCATTCAGGCCACAGGAAGAAGCGTCAAGCGCAATGATCCAAACAGAGTGGGGAGGTTTGGAATTGGCTTCAATTCTGTCTACCACATTACAGGTAAATTACACTCGGTAATACTGTGCATAGAGTATGTACATGTGTACAGAACTGTTGTGTGCTAATATTGATCCTATGAAATGTTCATTACCTACAGATGTGCCATCTATATTCAGTTCCAAACACCTTGGGATGTTGGACCCACAGGAGAAGATCTTTGGAGATCGAGAGGGAGGTTTCAGATGGTCTCTGGATGACGACGACCTTTTTACCTTGAAAGACCAATTTCAGCCACTTCGAGACATAGTTCAACAAGTCAGTACGACAACCTGGGAGAAAGCCATAAAAGAGGATCAGTGTTTCGAAGGCACTCTCTTTCGGTTTCCTCTGCGCAGTGAATCCTCTGAAATTTCAGACAACTTGTATGATTCAAACAAAGTTGTTGAGCTTTTTGACAGTTTCATCGCAGATGCAGACATTAGCCTTCTCTTTCTGAGACACGTATCCAATGTCTCCTTGATGCACATTGACTCCTCTGGCACTGCAGTCACAAGACTTACAGTGTCCGTGTCAAGTATCACAGCATGCTCAGATTCAGATAGCACAGACAACCATTCGGGGGGCACAACTGTATTTAAAACCATTTCTGCTGATTCACCCAGTGAGGGAGAGAAAAAGACCAAGTGGCTTATAACATCATACTGCTTGACGAAGGGAGATGTGGTGAAGATTGACTCACTTGCTGAGAGGCTGTCTTACAGTCCCCAGGTTGATTTGGCCTTTCCTTGTGACCCAGAAAACCTTTTATCTGATGGAAGACTGAGTTGTTTCCTTCCACTTCCCAACAATGAGTCGAACAGAACAGGGCTCCCAGTCCATATCAATGCCTGCTTTGGACTGACAGACAATCGGCGCCAGATCAAATGGCAAGACGAGGACCAGAAGAACGATGAAGCCGCTCAGTGGAACGAGATTTTGATGACCGATGTCCTTCCCCTCAGCTACCTAAAGATGATCCTCGATGCTATTCAGTGTTGTAGAAACTCCATCCTCTCCGCAACATCAGTCTACAACATGTGGCCCAACATTATCCATATGCAACACAAGGAAAAATGGCATGAAATAGCAAAGGATGTTCTGAAACGTCTACTGAATGACCAGCCCGTGTTCTCCCTTGCCAAAGATGAGATGATTTGGGTGACCCCATCAGAAGCCGTGTTTCCAGCTGATGACATTGACGATGCAGCCTTGACGTCGGCTCTGGCCAGAGTTCTGATGACAGAAGGTGAAAATCTCGTCAACATCAAGCAGCATGTGATCGATGACATCAGACAAGTTTTCCCTAAGCCAGACACTCTTCAGTGGATCACCCCACAGTTTGCCAGAGATGTTCTTCACAGATGCAAGTTGGAGGAAGTCTCACGCCATGACAAGCTTTCTCTTCTTGACTATGTGCTCAGTGATGAAATATATGAAGAGCTTGAAGGTCTTCAGCTCTTACCGCTTACCAGTGGCATCTTCAAAATGTTCTCAGATTCGGACGACTGCACTGCTCTGATTGACAACAAAAACTTTCCAAGGTGAGTAACATGTACTATATGCACATTGATATCTCTAGATCAACTTTACATAATGCTTCTCAATGTATTGTTTTTTTTCTTTGATTTTCATTTACAAATTAAACACAAATTTAATTTTTGTCTTTCAGAGAGTTGCTGCCATTTTGTAAAGACACATTTGTATCCCAGGAACTGAGCTCCAACAGCCTTAATCACCTGAGAAATTTGGCCACAAAAGGTTTGGTCCTTTCCACACTATAAATAGAAATGTACAGTTATTCTTTACCTTTTATCTGTGTGCACTAATTTATTGTTTTTCTCCTTTGTAACTAATACTAGGAATCTTCAAAATCATTAACCTGGACAGACAAAATGTTGCTGATTTAACGAAGCAACATTTACCACATGACTGGAAAAACAGTCAAGGCTGTGTGACATGGGACCTTGACAAACCTGAGCATCCCCAGAGAGGTTGGTTGGTAACGTTTTGGAAATATCTGAATAGCCACTGGGATGACTTGAGCCACTTTGTTGGCATGCCAATTGTAGCTGTTGAGCCATTTGGAATTGACTCCAGATCTGTGCTTTTGGCAAAGTTAGAGGAGAATCCTACTTTGGTTTTTCAGCACAGTAAACACAGTAGCCTGTCTGACCAAATTCAGAATGTGGTTATGAATGTAGGTGGAATGGTCATAAAAAGGGATCAATGTCTCAAACACAATGACATTGAGACATTTGTTTTTCCACCCTCACCAAAAAGCCTGCTGAAAGTCTTCCTAAACATAAGCAGTGACCAGGTAATCAATGGAATCCACTCTACTCCAAATGCTGCAAAAGAGGGATTGAAGTCTTTCCTCTCTTCTCTGGATTCCCTTTCAAGTAAAGAGCAAAACATAGTCTCTCAGATGCCCTTGTTCCAGTTGATGAGTGGAGAGTATGTATGTGCTCAAGGCAAACTGGCAGTGGTTTTGAACTCCTCGCCAACCATTCCATCAGACCTACCCATTCCCAACTCTGTGGTCCAGTGTGCTACCGAAGCAGACCGCAGACTTTTGACCATGCTCAAGGTTAAACTTTCGGATTCTGCACACTTGGCCGTTCATTTGGTGAGCTGTATTGAGACAGGGTCTTTTAGTCCAGAGAATGAAAAGAAAACAATGTTGTGGATATTGCAACATGGTGCCACCCTTTTCTCACAAAATGTGATGTTGCATGAAAAATGCAAAGAGCTCAATTTTGTTGAACGAGAAGGACAAAGCCAAAAAGCCAAAGCTTCCAATATGTTTGATCCCAAAAATGACACCTTCAAAAAAATATTCAAGGCAAAGTTCTTTCCCTCCTCTGACTACACGGTGACTCCAAAAATGCTCCAGAGCCTAAAGCAGCTTGGACTGAAGTCGAAAGAGAATGAAATCTCACCAACCCATGTGCTTGATGTCATTGAAACCATCGAAAAGACTCAGAGTGGTGCAAAAACGTGGGACAAAGCAGATGCCCTTCTCAGAGTGCTGAATAACAATGATCTTATCTCAAATTTCTCTCCTTGTCAACTAAAACACCTGCAGAACACACAGTGGTTCCCATGTGAGAATCCAAGCATAATAACAAAAGACCTGAAAAGAAAAGACAGAAAAAGAGCTTTCTACAAGCCATGTGACATCAGGCATGCACAATATCGTGCTGTTGTTGGACATGTCATGCCACTTATTTCAAAGCTAAATGAAAAAGTCTCCAGACAACTTGGTCTGCTGAGCCCACCACCTGCTGGGAAAGTCTTGGAGAATTTATCTGTGCTGAACACAATGTCACAAACCATGCATGACCTTGACAAAGATGTCCAGTTTAAGACGACTCTCCTAGAGTCATACAAGTTTATGCAAGACCATGTTGAGCTGTTCAGGGAATTTAATAAAAACAATTCCATTCCTTGTCTTTGGATTGACAACCGATTTGTTTCACCTGATGCTGTTGTTTTGGCCTATCCCTCTGAGTTAGATCTGTCTTCGTACATTGAGAAAGTTCCAGACGAATATTTGCCATTTGAAAAGTTATGGACAGAACTTGGAGTGAAATCAACTCTTTCAGCAGATGAGATTGAGAACATTCTTTATGATATCAAAGACAGGATTGATCAAAGAAATCCACCCGCTGGAAATCCGTCTGAGTTGAAACTATCTGTTGACATTCTGAACTGGATGCGCAAGATGAAGAATCCTGCTAAGGATGATACTCCTGTACCAGTCCAAGCTGATAAGCAAATGTTCACATTGGAGCCTGCCTCCACAGCTCTTCTCTGTGATATTAGCAAAGAAGGATTGATAGACCTGAAGGAAGACGATGAGGATTTTCACGTCCTCCATGAGGAGATACTCCCTGTGACGGCAGAATGGCTGGACATTCCACTTCTCAGCACCCGCATTCTCAAACCAGAGTTCATTGGAATAGAGCAGTGTGGGCAGACGGAACCTATAACTCAGAGAATCAAAAACATTCTGAGGGAGTATGATGAGGATAGTGACATATTCAAAGAGCTCCTACAAAATGCTGAGGATGCTGGTGCCAAAACATGCAATTTCATGGTTGACTTCAGGAAGCACACAGAACCTATAGATAGTCTCATCGACAGTGGAATGTCCCAATGTAGTGGTCCGTGCCTGTGGATATTCAATGATGAGCTGTTTTCGGATGAAGACTGGAAAAATATCACAAAGGTGGGATCGGCTTCGAAAGAAACAAAAGTGGAGAAAATTGGAAAATTTGGAATAGGATTCAATGCTGTATATCATGTGACTGATGTTCCCTCTATTTTGAGTGGTAAGAAGCTTCTAATTTTTGATCCAAACGTGACACATCTGAAAAAGTTAATCAAAAATACAGGCAATCCAGGAATCAAGCTTGACTTGTTCCATGAACGAATTTTCAGAAGGTTTCCCGGACAGTTCAGATCATTTCAAGGCATTTTTGATTGTGATTTCTCTGAGAAAAGCACTCAAAAATTCTACAATGGGACATTAATGAAGTTGCCCTTTCGCACACCTGAGGAATCCGAAGTCTCAGAAATCAGCACAAAAGTATATGATACCGATCGAATCATTGATTTTAAAAACCACTTCACCGTGAAAGCACACACTCACCTCCTTTTCCTCAGAAATGTTGACAACCTCTCTCTTCAGACTTTACCAGAAAATGCTTCCACACCTCCAAAAAAAGACCAAACACAAACTCTTGTTAAGATCACAAGGAAAGTTGTGGAAACAGTTGAAATTACAGATGGAATTCCTGAGAACGTTCAAAGACACAGCCTTAAAGCTTTGATACAACATTATCCCAAATGTGGTGATGTAATTGATGGCTTCAAAGCAACTATTACTGAAATAACTGAGAGTAATATTTATGGATGTGATTGCAAGCACTGGTTGCTTTTCTCCTGTTTTGGCATCAACAGTTCACTGAAAGTGGCACTTGAAGAAAATGAGTTCAATGCATTCTCCATACCTATAGGGGGAGTAGCTGTACCTTTGGTAAAGGACTGTCAGTCAGCAAAATGGGCTGTCAGCAAAAGCGGCTTAATTGGACAAGCATTCAGCTTCCTGCCCATGTCACTCCAAACAGGTCTTCCTGTCAATATCAATGGCTCTTTTGCTGTAATGTCGAATCGAAAAAGCCTTTGGGAGACCGGACCCAAAGCAGAATGGAACAAGGCCCTTCTGAAGGATGCAGTAACAAATGCCTACATTTCAACCCTTCTCGTCTTGAAAAAGTTGGCAAAAGATGGACGTCTTTCAGATTACCATTATTACACATTCTGGCCAAATAAAGAAGAAGTAGGCACCGCATTTCAACCTCTGGTGGACTCCTTCTACTCCACAATTGCAGAGGGATTTTGTAAGCGTGATCTTGAGCTTTTCAGTGATGGGAAGAATTGGTGCTCCCTGGACAATGTGAGGTTTCTGGACCCCAGCATAGCACAGCACAAGGAAGTTGGACCACTTGCAGAGAAGATATTCCAAACTCATCAAAGCCCTGGAACCTGTGCCGTGTTACTTCCTTTTTGGGTAAGAAAAAGCTTGATAAAGAGCGGCTTTGAAGACATTGTCAAGGCGAGAACACTGAGCTGGGGAGATTTTTTTCGGGATGTGGTATTGAGAAATTTGCATTCTCTTGAATGCCATGACAGGAATTCAATCATTCTCAGTGCCATCGACCTCTGTGATGACGATGTTGACGAATTACTCAAAGGACATCACTGCATTCCCTCACAACGTGGTGAACTACAGTACATCAAAAGAACTGTAAATCCTTCAGGAAAAGTGGCTTGTCTGTATGATGATGATGAGGGAAGATTTCTCGGTGGTACTGGAGATGAGTTCTGCTCCCCTAAAAGAATTCAAAGGCTCATTGCCTTGGGGATGCTGAGTGACCGCCTGCCTTTGGAAGACGTAACTGAGAGAGCCAGCACAATACAGAGGGTTTGGGAAAAAGACAAAAGCGAAGCAGTGAAACGTCTCCAATGTTTGTTTGAGTTGATGGAGGAGCTAGCAGTTGACAAGAAATCTCATCATTGGTCCTCACTACAAAACACATCATTCATCCCTGCCTTACTGCCAGTGAACATGCAATCCAAAAATAGTGTTACTGTTGCTTTGAAAAAGCCTTGTCAAGTGTATCACTCTTCTTGCCAATATTTGGTAAATATGACAGAGTTTACTGTAGACCATGAACACTTAAAGATCCACAAAGACAACAAAGTCCTTGAGAAACTGGGTGTGCGTAGAGAGCCACCACTGTACATGGTGCTAAAACAGTTGGATGAGGCATCTAAATGTGATGTGCACAACCAATGCTTGTTAAGCCAAATAGCCTGTGACAGCTATGATTATTTGAACGAGTGGCTAACTAAGGGAGGTGATCCGACCCAAATTGCTGAATTTGCAAAATCAGTTGAGTTTGTCTTTGTGGAGAACAGATTTGTACGTGTGTGTTCTGTAGCAAAAAGTAAAGACTTTGAAGCCAAACCATACCTCTGTGTACTTCCAACTAGATTATCAAGGTTCGAGACACTTTGGGAATGTGTTGGTGTGCAGCAACAGTTCACTCCTCAGCAGTTTGCCACAGTACTGCAGGAGATACAAAGCAAGTACGGCCCAGATCCTCTGTCTGACACAGATCTTGATATCTGTCTGGATATACTCAGGAAAGGTCTTCTCAAGACTAAAGATGCCAATTCACAGAACTATCTTGTACCTGATGAAAACTCAATGTTGAGACCCAGTTCCGATCTTCATTACAATGACAGCCCATGGATACCCCTTTCAGTCACTTTATGCCACAAATTAATTGCGAGGGAAGTGGCGTGCCACTTTGGCGTTAAAACAACAAGACAACACACACAGGATATGTTTTCGGTTGGTGGGTATTCACCTTATTCAAAAGAGTTTGGACAGCATGAGAACTTAACACTTAGAATCAAAAACATCATAAATGCATATCCTTCCAAAAAGGACATAATTAAGGAGCTCATTCAGAATGCAGACGACGCAGAAGCAACTGAGATACACTTCATTTGGGACAAAAGAAAACATGGCACAGTAAAGACATTTGACAATCAATGGAATTTACTTCAAGGTGCAGCCCTATGTGTTTACAACAACAAGGTGTTCACTGATACAGATTTGGAAGGCATTCAGCGGTTAGGAGAAGGTGGAAAGCATGGACAGTGTGGAAAGACAGGAAAATATGGGCTAGGATTCAATTCAGTTTACCATCTCACAGATTGCCCAGCCATACTAACCGGAGATGAGTGGCTCTGCATATCTGATCCTCACGTGAAATATTTAGGACTTTCAACAAAGCAGTCACCAGGACGCAGGTTCAAATTGGAAGAGGAATTCAAAAATGCTTTCAACGATATTTATGAGACATTTTTGCCATCAGATTTCAAACTGAAGTCAGGAACTATGTTTAGGTTTCCCCTCAGAACTGAGGAAATGGCTGAGAAATCAGAAATAAGCAATGCACCTGTTGAAGACATCCAGATGCGTGAACTTCTGAATGTGTTTGCTGAAGACTCTGACGGTTTGATCCTCTTCCTGAAGCATATCAAGAAAATACAGGTCCATACAATAAACCCTGACTCAAGGGAACTGCAGTGTGTGTTAACCATTGAAAAAGAACTGCCTGAAAAAAGTATGACAAGGAGAAATCACTTTCAAGATCAGGTTAAAAAAGGTGTTGTTCCCTGTCAGGTGATGTACAGTATGACGATTTTCTCATCAGGTCGAAATTTTCAAGGCCAAAGTCAGTGGGTAGTGGCAGAACAGGTCGGCTCTCACCAAGCCAATTCTTGCAAACTGGATTTGGAGACAGAGGTTTCACAGATCCCAGAGGCAGCTGTAGCTGCATGTATAAAACGAAAGCCTACTGAGTCAGAATTTACTGGGAAGTTATTTTGCACCCTACCATTGCCTGGGAGAACCGGGCTGCCAGTTCACATCAATGGGAATTTTGAAGTTGACTCATCCCGGAGAGACCTATGTAAAGCAGATGAAGTCAATCCAAAGACTGAGTGGAACGAAACACTCTTACTGGACATAATATCACCCCTTTATGCGGACCTTCTAAAGTACATGCAGAGAAACATTAAAACAGGAAGACACCATAGTGTGTTGTCTTTAGGATCACAGTTGAACTCCACTTTTTTAAAGTTTTTCCCACTGATTACAAAAGACACTAAGCAAGACTGGCACAGAATGATCAATCAAATGTACAGATCAATCAGTGAAAGGGACCTCACTGTGATACCCCTACTGCACTCTTCCAAAGAAACACAGGCACACGTGACAACAAAAACAACTCTGACAAAAGACATTGGCAGCAAATATGACATGACCAGAAAATACACGGTCAGCTGGTCAAACATTTGCAAACCCAGTCCGGTGGATTCTCCTCATTTTACGACAGGGATAAGTGATGACACATTCTCTGCCTTAGAAGATATAGGGGTTGGAGTTGTTCCTTGGTCTTTAACAATGATGGAGGTATCTGAAGGTTTTAAAACTGCAGGTGTGAAAGTGATGGAGTTGTGTCCTCACAATGTGCGGGAGTTCCTGAAAGAAAAATCTGTGAATGATGTGCAGAAAACTGTAGCAGGCTTGCCCTTACCATTAGACAAGACACTTGTGAAAAATAAAGGTCAATTCTCCTTACTTCTGGAGTTCTGCATGAGAGACATAGAAAAAGAAAATATGCAATGTCTTGATGGACTGCCTCTGCTCCTAACTCAAGATGAAATGCTGAGGGTTTTTGACAAGGAGTCTCCAAAGCATGTTAGTAGACATTGGAAAATATTCCAGGAACACAAGGCAGAATTTGTACATTCCATCCTGAACTTTGATCATCGGGCAAAATTACAGCAAGGAGGATACATAGCAAAACTGACAATTCCAGTGGCAGCAAAACTCCTGACACCATTACTTGAGGGCCTAAATGAAAAGTCCAACATTGAACCACCTGCTTGGCTAAGGAAACTTTGGGATTTTTTCGATGATGAAATCCAGCATGAGGCCCCAAACTTCAAAGGAGAACAAAAAAGTAAACATTTCAAAGAAATTGCAGAAACATTCATTGACTATCCAATTGTGCCCATCATTATCCCCAGCCAGAACAGACGGGGATTGCAGACATTGAGGAATCTGTCCTCTGTGGTCTGGGAACAGAAAGATCCCAGAACATCTGTTCTCCTGAAACTAGGTATGATGACACTTCACCAGAATTTTTTCTTGGGACTTTTACAACTGAAAGATAGACAGCTAAGACCAGAACTCCTTAGAACAGATGACAGTTCTGCAGTTCTTGACCAAGTCATCAAGTTACCCCACTCTAACTTCAAAAATCTCGATATAAATGAGTTGGATGACCTACTTAATTTCCTTCAATGTGGAGTCAGCACAGCAAATACCTCTCAGGAATATCAGTGTAAGCTCAAGTCATTACCCCTTTTTGAAACCTCACAGGGTGAGCGGCAAGCAATCCGGGGGATCAGCAATGTCTTTATCTTGCAATCAAACCAAATGCACAAATTCAGGGATTTGTTCAACATTGATACAGACGAAAATGTGTTTCTAAAGGACAGCTGGGTCAACTTACGCCTATCAGAAAGCTTGAAAATACAACAATTGTCAGATCTGGACTTCTTCGTTAAATTCCTTTTACCTTCCTTGCACAAGCTCACACATGCCCAAGTACTTAACTGCATCAGGCTGCTGTTGATCTTGAAGCAAAACGCTGAATACAAAACGGTCAAAGACCAGATAATGGGAGTAGTCAGGAATGTCAAGTTCATCCCAGACATCTATGACACTCTTCAGATGGCCTCGCACTTTTTTGATGAAAGCCTGCCCCTTTACAAGATCATGCTTCCTCCAGAGAAATTTGTACCTTGCAAGTTTCTGAAGCTATTTGATAACGGAACAGGCCAAGGTTCATTCAGACAGCTTTTAAATGATCTTGGACTAAAACACAATGTGTCAGATGTTGAGATAATTGAATTTGCCAAACAAATTCAGTTAGATGCGAAGGGGAAAACTTGCCTTGAGAGATTGAAAAAGCAATCCTTAGCATTGTTTAAGGAAGCATTAATAGTCCATGGCAGAAATAGAAAATCCAATTTGTTAAACAAGATTGCCCAAATTAAGTTTATTTTCCCTCTGAAAATTCAGAAAGAACTGTGTGATTACCACCAACCCTTTGCTAGTGAAAAAGATTTGGTGTCAATCAAAGGGTCGTTGCTGGAAGGAAAAGCTGATCAGAGCCTCATTTGGTCTTCCATGCCAATTCTGCCAATGGATTCATTTTGTGGACGTTTTATTGCAGACTTGGTTGAAGCAGGGGCTATTGATGAACCGCCCACAGAATTTGTGTCAAAAAACCTGAGTAACATATGTCAATCAAGATGTAATAGTGAACATATGATGAACACCAGAAAAAACGTATTTGTGAAATCATACGGATATTTGCAGTCAAAGGATTTCAGTGAATCTCAGCTTCAAGACTTGCCCGTGGTTCTTGTTGACAATGACACAGTTCTTGTGAAAGCATGTCAAGTGGTCTTAAATCTTGAGAATTATGAGGAATTCAGGCCCTACCTGTTTAGAATTAACCCAAAACATGCATTATTTGGAGAGTTTTTCAAGAAGATCGGTGTGGAAATGAGTCCCACAATAAATCAATACAGCACTGTCCTTCAGGACATTTACATGGACTCAAAGGACAAAGAAACTCTCAATCCTAATCAGGAGAGAACGCTCGAACGGACTATTCAGAAATTGTTTCAGCTGATCAAAGACCAACCGGAAAACGTAGAATGTCTTGAGAAGCTCTATTTGCCCTCATCAGATGGCAAACTATACCAATCTATTGATCTGTACTTCAACGACACCAGTTTCCAAACCACAAGGCTTGAACAGTCCCTCAAAGAAAAACTCAAACTTGTGAATTTTAGCCATTGTAATCTCAATTTTGATATGTATGAACAACAGAAATTGCTACAATTGTTGCCTAAAAATATCTGCCCAACAATGTTGTCTAGTGTCACCTCTGAAAGACTTGTGGACTCCAGCAAGAAACTCTGTACATATGGAAAGAACTGTGAGTTCAATGGCTGGTTTGAAAAACACTTATCATCGACCCCATTTTCTCATGGTCTCACATGCTTAATCAGGCAACAAAGTAATGGCACCATCCTCCATGCTGACGCTGCCAAACAATGCAAAAACACTTTTGGAAAACTCAAGATAATTTGCTGTGAGAACCTTGACACAGAGCTTTACTTGGATGAGAAGTGCCTTGCTAACACTGCTTCTGAAACACAAGTGCATGTCACAAAAGAGGCAGAAGGTTGCACTTTCTATCTTAAACACAGTGATGAGATGGGCCTTAAGGTCGTGCATGAGGTGGCCATGACACTGAGCAAAGAGATCAACAGTTTGCTGCAGAATCGTCTCTGCACCGATTCTCTGCTCATTTTAGTCCAACTTCTACTTTGTGATGATATGAAGGAGGTTGACAAAACATTGGAGAAGGGGGGGATCCGTAATAGTGACAGCAGACCAGAAGGGGATCAAAACCCTGTCCCTGGAAACCCCATACCCGAAGAATGGCATGATGCGCTTGACATGAACTTCTTGAACAATTATGAAATGAGTGAATATGTTGGCTTCAAAAAGTCATCAGAAGATGAACACTACTACTTAGCACTGATCATTGAGCGACTGGACCACACAGACAAAAAAGCTAGTTGTAGATACAAAATACAGATTGGTATTGATGAGTTTATTGAGGTGAGCTCCCTTGATCTTTACCAGTTTAAGCGTGAAAAGACATCTGCACCTGGTCAAAGTCTTTGCAAAGATGTAGCACTGTGGGATGGATCTGGACCATCACCGAAAAGAGACTTTCCAAACAATTTTGAAGACATCAAAAAGGAAATTGATCAGTGCTTGGAAAAAATTTGGACTCTATCACAGGATGAACGACAGAAAGCCATCCGGCGCATGTTTCTTCTGTGGCACCCAGACAAAAACCCGGGTAATGAGGAGCTTGCTAATGAGGCTTTTAAGTACTTGCAGAACAAAATAGAAGAATTCAAAAAATACGGAAAGAGTCAACCATCATCAAACAACTTCAGAGGACAGAATTGGTCATGGGATTTCGAGGACTTCTTCTCTCGGTGGAATTCTGAGGCATCACGTCACCGTCAAGGGAGACAGAGGTTTTACCGGAACAATCACAGACGGCAGTATAATTTCTGGTCTTTCCACCAGGACATGCCGAGACCAGATAAGCAGGAAGCCAAGCGCTGGTTTTTGCAAGCCCAGTGTGATCTAAATGCTGCTCAACACGACACAGGAGGAGGAAGTACAGAGTGGTGTTTATTCAAAATCCATCAAGCTGTGGAGAAGGCTCTCTTTGCAGCAGAGTACATGAGGTGTGGGAAACACTCTATCAACTGTTCTATTTCCAGTCTGGCTCAGAAAGTTTCAGGCTACAACCCTCAGCTCCAAGACTTACCCCGTCTTGTGAGACGCCTTAAAGACTTGGGTGTGGATGCAAAAACTACACAGTATCCCAATTTCCATCCTCCCCCTAAAATTCCAAACAATACATTCCAGCCTCAGCATGGAAGAGAAGCTCTAGATATCGCATCGGAAATTCTACAAAAAGTGGGCACATACTTAACATAGACATCCCTACCTTAAAATCTTCTGACTGACCTCTGACTTTTTTTTTTGTATTGAGTAAACATGCCAGCAAATGTCATATCACAATAAGAAAACATTCCATTGTTACTCATGCTATATCTACATTCACCTATTTTGTCATGAAAGTAATATGGGTTCTCTGTCCCTCTCAAAAACTTAACCTGCAATATTATCCAAATGGTGGATGAATTTATGGTGACATATTCAACTCTTCAGCAATTTCAGAATACATTAAATTTTACACTGTAGTGCTGAGCCAATAAATCCATGTATATAACTATAGTTCTGTATCTAGTATCTACCAAGTGCACAAGTGAATGTTGGTGATTATTTTCATTTGAATCAACAGGAATCAGAAATATTGTGACAATACCGTAATTTCTGCAATGTACTGTTACTGATATGACTTTTCTATACGGTGATAATTTACTTCTGTTATCACTTGACTTCAAGACCATAACATCCATGTACTGTATACAACTAAATACTAATGTTACTATCTGTTTGTCAATGAATACTTGTGATTGTATTCCAATTGGAATGAGCAAATTAGGATCAGAAATCTTTACAATACATTTTGCAATTTACTTAAGTTCAGTTGTTTTTCATGATGCGATAATAATAATAAAAAAATATCTACTCACAAGAAGATGAGCAATTTCATTTATGTGCTTTATTATGGAAACCCATTTACAATATCATAAACAATTTGTTCACTCATATTTTCTGTCCTGTTGAAAGGAAAACAAAAAAGGTTAGTTGTTGAAGTGGTCTGGTTGGTAACCACTAAGAACAAGTCCAAGAACATCCATCTCTTATAAGGCTTCAAAATGTATACATACTGGTCTTTCCATTTGGGTATAATGTAGAAGAAAAGAAGAAAAGAAATGACAGCCTTTAACAAAGTGGTCATTCACTCTGAGCATTTGAAGGAATGGTCCTGAAAATGTGTTAAACTAACACTGCGTTCCGGTTCTCGATTCTGATTGGATGATAGCTGTGGTCAATGAAGCGTAAACCTACACCTTCCACCTGAACATTCTATGCGTCTAAGTTTGACCCAGTGCGTGCCCTACTCCTGATATAGCATAGGTTTCTATCTGTAATTAATGGAAGTAAATGTAAATCAGTTCTAACAAAGAGAATATGAATCTGTGGAATTGTTCAAATCTCTGCACACTCTCAGAAACTTTCTCTCCCTTGGCATGTCGTTCAGTTTACACTCTTAAGCCATGGGCCATAGTCCCTGCTGATAATTTCGTCTCTTAATGTCATCAATGGGTCACATTTCTGAATCATCATAATCAGTAATAGATCAAGATGCCAATTAATGTTATAACTAATCAAACAACAGCAAAAAGGAAAGTCAATACATTTCAGTTAGGAAATGTTGATATTGCCTGACATATACTGTAACATTTTCATTTTCCTTTCAACAGTTTCATTTAAATGATGATTTAAAAGTGTTTTCTTATACAGAACTTTCAGTACACTTCAAAATCATATCTTTTGATTGATATTTGTGTGTGTGTGTTTTTTTCTCTCTTTTTTTCTCTCTCAAATGTACGGGTACAATAGGCATCCATACTTCCATTACCCCTTTATATTTACATTTTATTCACCACCATATAAACATTTTCCCCCCAGACATGAAATTGATAGATGCATACTGAATTAAAATACAAACACACACAAACACACACCCACAAGACACACATGAGATACAAAGACAGAAAAGGGGGGGGACAACATAAGAAAGAGATATTTAATGGTATACCTGCAAGTGTATGTGCTGTAGTAGATTATGTGTACTGTATGCAGGTGTTGTAAGAGAGCATGGCAGACATCTTGAAGTGTTTAAGGCTTGCTTCAAAACAAATCACAAGGAATGCTAAAGCAGGCCTTCATTTCTTAATTTCAAGAATGGATTAAACAAATTGTGACTGCTTCTGGGCAGTACAGCCAGCAATCAAATTATTCTCTTTCCATTTGGACACACCCGAGCTCACTTACCTCGGAAAAAACAAGGTTTTGTTAGTGTGAGGGGGAAATGATAAATCAGTCTCTGCTGAGATGCGATGTCCAAGTCCAACACATGAGGAGGTGAAATGACATTGGGCATTGACCAGGTGGACGCCGCACCAGAGCACAAACACAACACAAACACAAACGCAGCATGGGTCGGCAATGACACATACACTGTGAATATAAACACAAGTGAGGATTATAATGACTATTGGATATACATGTAAATCTGCAATTAGATATAGTTTTTTTTGCACATTTTCACTTTTTGAGCTTATAACAGAAAAGTAAGGATAATGATTGAAATTACATGACATTTAATTTTTTTTGTGAAATTACAGTGGTGCAAAGATGAGTAGGCCTTCAATTTGTCTTCAAATCTCCCCATGTTTGAATTAATTTGGACCAGGTGTCATACTGAATCACTCTGTCCTCTTCAGAAAATCAGCAATGGGATGGCCATACATGTAGTGTGTTTAGGGTCACTGTCATGTTGGAAAAGAATACATGACCAACAGCATGGAGTGATAAATAGCACCTTCACTATTTCGAGAGCAATACAGTATTCCTGATTCCATCTTTGAAGACAGCTCTCAAGCAGCAGCCGCACACATTCAATCACTCATAGGGGAGACTCTCCCTACAATGTTTCACTGTAGGCACCATGCATTTTTCTTTGTATTCTTCAGCTTTCCAAGACAGAGCAGGGAAGCGAGTCTGACTTCAAGCACAGAAACGAGTTCAAACTCTGACAGGTATGCACTGGAAGGGAATAAAGTAGCTTAAGAAGTGGGCGGTATAGGGGCATACATTTTGTGGCATTACTACATTTTAAATTAGGCTATTAGCATTTGTTATGTTATTAGTCATTACATTATTGGCTGCTACACACTGCTCATGAACTTTGTTCATTTATAGGCCTACATGAAGTTATTTGTCTGATGGAAAATCGTGTAGGCTTAATGCATTCTTGAACTCACCTTAGACGGAATGGATTCCTGCTTAATTAATTATTTTTTTTGCATTTTTGTATTCCTCGGCACCACCCTAATTTGCGTAAAACGTAACAATATTGTGGAGATACTGTGTATATTGAAGTTACTCACAATGTCTGCTTGTATAGGTATGTACTCATTAATACTGGACACTGTACATGCACCCTAATTAGCCACTGGTTTATTTTAATCTTTAGTCCATGTTAGGAATTAGAAGTTGGGACATGTATTCATGGGGGACTTGGTTTTATGGAGAGCCTTATAAGGAAGTAACCAATGGTGCACAGTACAGTAGGCCTACTAATTCACTCATACCAAGCAGTAGGCAATTACATACATGGGCACTGGGGTTGTAGTTTGTTGTATCACTTCGCAATTTAAACCCCATGTCTCACCCACTCATATCCCTCCCTCTCTTCACTGACCTGCTTTAAAGAAAGTGGTTACAAGGTGTTGTTGACCTATGGATGGATTGATAAATAAAAGGAATTAAGTGTCTGTTGGAAAAATAAATATACATCATGTGCAGACACAGACATCTAAATTAATTTTAAACAAAATAAATACAATATTTAATCTAATATTTAATATAGTGAAATACTAAATACAATGTATCCCCCCCCCATTCACCTGCTGCTGTGGAATACTTAATACAGTCCAATATGTCATGATGGACAAGTAGTATAGTAAAACACTACATACAGTCTGCTCAGAGCCCTCTTATCAGCTCTGGTGCTGAGAGCCTCCAGTTCTGTGCCAACAACAGATCCCGCTTTCCTCACCAGCTTGTCCAGGCGTCCAGCATCTCTCTTCCTGCTCCCGCCAGAGCATAGGAAAGCACACTATGTAACAAGTTGAGACACCAGTAAGTCGTGGACACCACAGAAGACCAAAGAGACAAATCAAATGTATATGAGGGTTTATTGAAACAAATGACACTGAAGACAAATGGGAGGATCGGAGGAAAAGCTGCTCACCTACAGGGGTATCAATGCAAACAGGAAACACTACAATACGATAACCACTACAAATCCTAAAGACACACAATATATCACCATGCAAAGGGTTAAAGGCACTGCAAACTTTTAAGGGTAAAACCCCAACAAATATTAAATAAATAAGACTGTGGTGAGCAGCTAACCCCTCACCCCAGCCAGTGGCCCACGATGCACAAGCTTAAAACCCAACTAATTAAATAGACTATCTTTTTAAATAAAATTATCTTTATTAAGTTTAACACATAATATCTAAAAGCATAAAATCAACACACACATTACCAATAACAAACTACTACCTCACTGGGCCGCTGGCTAGAGTAATTGGTGGCGCACAGTGTCCCAGCACAGGTTGGCCACCCTGTCTGAGACAAACAAAACCAAATTAAGCAAGCACACACACACACAAACCTTCAATCACACATTAAGACTGCACTCATGTGCACTCACACAACACCAACGGAACCCAGCTACAGGAGATCAGGTGAGTCACCAAGGTAAGTTAATCAGGTAAGTTAAACAGTCTCAATACATAAAAACACTCAATATCTTTCACACGACACAGGCACTCAAAAGAAATTAAAGCTGCACGCCACCAACCTTACCCAGCCATGACAGACTGGTAGAACATCTGCAGGAGTCTGTTGCAGACATTAAATGATCTTAGCTTCCCCAGGAAGTAGAGCCACTCTATCCTTTCTTGTAGACTGCGTGTGAATTTACTGACCAGTCCAGTTTACAATCCAGACGTACCCCCAGGTATTTGTAGGTGCAGACTGTCTCCATTGTCTCCCCCTCAATAGAGGCAGGCACCATGGGGTGGGGTGGTTCACCGGAAATCAACCATTTCCTTGGTTTTGGTGGTGTTCAGCTGCAACTGGTTGGTCCTACACCACCTAACAAAGTTCTGCTCTCTCTCTCTCTCTCTCTCTCTCTCTCTCTCTCTCTCTCTCTCTCTCTCTCTCTCTTTCTCTCTCGTCCCATCTGGATACCAACCGAGGCATGGTACCATCCATGGCACCAAATGGGGGCTAGGCTCCAATCCCTACTCTCTATCCTTTTACAATTGCAGTAGTCAGTGCATCAGAGCTTGACATTGGCACCTGGCAATGGGTCATGGGTAACTTGGACATATGTGTAGTAATAATTTCAGTCTCACTAGCCACTTTGGCAGGTAATGTGTTCTAGGGTATGACATACTGTACAGTATCTTTACAATGCTGCTACTCCAAATCTAACCACTTTTTGTGTATAACTATTATTATTGTGTCTGTTACTATTATTATTGTCATTATTACGTATTTTCTTTCTATTTTTATCTCTGTTAATATTTTTCTGTATGTTAAATGTTCATTGGTAAAGGTCCACTTACTATCCACGTATTATTTATTGTTGCAGTTCATCACTGTCACTTATCCTGTCTGGCATTTTAATGTCAGTCTATGAACTTCAGTCCTGTGTATGTCTATGTCCTGTCCTGGCATCGTATAGAGAGAGAAACGTAATATAATTTTCCTTGTATGACTTGTGCATATGAAGAAAGTGACTTGACTTGATCCCAGTAGTCTATTCTGTTTTGTGCTATATTCAAGTCTAAGAATGATCATGCGGATTCTTATTTATTCTTATTATTTATTCTAATGATATTGTTTCATTTAACACACTATTGTAACACTTAAATACGAACACCTTTTATGTTGAAAGAAGAGAGCAAAGTGTTGGGACTTTTACGTGATATATTTTGGAACACTGGGGGGAGGAACCGGTGAGCTCGCTGGAGGGAAACGGAGACGGGGAGTGAATTAGTTAGATGGGAGCAGCCTTTAATGTTGTGTGCTGATAAACGGTTAATAAACCCTTTGGAAGTCTTATACACAATCGGCCTCCGGAATCTATGTTAATGCACAGAACCCACTTAACACTATTACACTACACCCGTCTCCAAAAGAGTTGTCGCCTATCCATCTGTTTGGAATAACAGCTAATAACCTGACTTTCAATTAATCACTTGGCTTCAGAAGTCACTCATATGAAAGCTACAACCCTCCCGAAAGAAAATGTATGTACAAAAATAAATGTCATGCACCAAAGAAAGATTGACCCTTTAATGAACACAGACAGGGCAGATTTTCACAAGACAAAAGTTTTATCGCCTATCGAACATAATGTGAAAATGAGCAGATAAGTCACTTCAAAACACTTCAAATACGCAGATCGGGTGTCATACTTAATCACTGATTCACTCACACCTCTCCAGAAAATCAACTTTGGCCTTAGGTGTATGTTTAGGGTCATTGTAATCATGGAAAGCAACACAATGAAAATCAATGGAGTTCAATGAAAGATGGTGACATATTGGCTATCCGTAGAGCAATACATTTTTAACCCTCTACTGCATAGGGTTGCCATATGGCAACCGTTAACTTTTTCCAGTTTTTCTAGTAGATGGTAAACTATAACCTATATATTTAGACTTATTTGTGATAAGACAGCCTTTTACTTTGAAACCAAAAAAAAAATTCAGGTCACATGATTAAGAAATAAACACAGCAGGGGCGGAGCTATAGGGAGGGCGAGCAGGGCACTTGCCCCTGGGCCCAGGGCCCTCCCGTATTGGTGGTGGGGGCCCTATTGTGAGCTTGGCAAGCTGTATAGGGGGCCCTATAAGTGTCTTGCCCTGGGGCCCTGTGTGCAGCTGTTCCGCCACTGAAACACAGGAAGCCCTTTTTCATCACCTACTTTTGTGTGTGGAGGTCATCACTCAAGGCCTCCATAAACCAAGGTATTACCAACATTTCAGCCCAAAATATTGTTATAAAAAAAATAAAAACACTATCTGTAATATGTAAACTGTTATTTTTCATCATTAAAACAACTTTAGATGCAAAGGTTTTTTTGTAAAATGGTAAAATGTTATGGTTGCCATATGGCAACTTCATGCAGTTATGGAACAACATTTTGGCCATTCACCCCAATCAACCCCATTGGAATGACTTAGAATTAGAGTAGTATGAGGCTATTTTTACAGATATTTCTTATAATTCTTGTGCCAAATGAATCATTTGTACTTATATTTGTAATTTTAGACAAGTTCAATGTAAAAATGCATTGTACATGTTTGCAAATAGGTGTAAACAACCTTTTCGGAAGCTTTTTTGTAAATGTGTGTACATGTCTAGGGCCGAATTGTTGACCATATTTTGCTATCTTATCAAAAATAATTTCACTAAATACTAAAAATATATATTTTAATTTATGTAATTTAATGAGTTTTAACATTTGGAAAGTAATATATTGGAGTTTTATCAAGGAAAAAGTCTCTTTTTGAGGAAAAACCTGATTTTACACAAGATTCCACGACTGCATGAAGTTGCCATATGGCAACCATAAGCTAAAATCTTAATTAAAAATAATTGTATTAATTTTTTTTTGGAAATCTATTATTTAACTCATTTTAACACTAAAAAAGCACTGAAACATTTTTTACATTGTAAATATAATAATTCATGCAGTAGAGGGTTAACTTCATGATGTAATCAATGATAAAAGCCCTCACACACCAGCAGCATGCATGCAGCTCCACATAAGAGCTGTATCCCTCCCATGTTTGACTTTAGGCACCATGTACCATGTATTTTTTCCAAATTCTTCACCTTTAACACCAAAGAAGTCTCTCCCACTGTCCTGTCTCAAAAAAGCCAGCCAAGAGTATGTCAGGCCTAATTCTGACAAAAATGAAGGCTAATGGGACTCTGAAGTCAAGATCCCAAGATCAACCATTTTAGAACTGATAGCATCAAAACTGTATGGTGTTGGAGATGAAGAATAAGAAAAAAGAGAAATGGTGCCTAAAGTGAAACATGGCACGGATAAAGCTCTTATGAGTAGCTGCATGCATGCTGCAGGTGTTTGAGGGCTTTTATCATTGATTAAATCATTAAGTTAAACATGTATTGCTCTACGAATAGCGAATATGTCACCATCTCTCATTGATCTTCATTGTTTTTCATTGTGTTGCTTTCCATGATTACAATGACCCTAAACATACACCAAAGTTGATTTTCTGGAGAGGTGAGAGTGATTCAGTGATTAAGTATGACACCCGATCTGCGTATTTTAAGTGTTTTGAAGTGACTTATCTGCTCATTTTCACATTATGTTCGATAGGCAACAAAACTTTTGTCTTGTGAAAATCTGCCCTGTCTGTGTTCAATAAAGGGTCAATCTTTCTTTGGTGCATGAACTTTATTTTTGTACATACATTTTCATTCGGGAGGGTTGTAGCTTTCATATGAGTAACTTCTGAAGCCAAGTGATTAATTCAAAGTCAGGTTATTAGCTGTTATTCCAAACAGATGGATAGGCGACAACTCTTTTGGAGACGGGTGTATTCAGAGCACTGATTGCATTGTTTTATCACTTCATTTTCTGAGCTGTATCATGGTAAAGAAAATACTTCTAATAAAATACTGAAAACCAAACTGTGGTTAGTACGTAGAAAGACTGAATGGCCAATAACTCTGGAAAACCACTAGCCACTGTGGCCGGTGAGCAAAAAGTTAATGACAAGCCCTGCAGAGCATGCCATATGCAGTCATCATGGCAGCTACCATACAGTTTCCTTCGATGCAGGCCTTCAATATGCTGCAGTATACTGCTGGTGACATCAAATGGCTGCACTGGAGCCATGGGCTGCCGGGATGGTGTGACTCCCTTCCTCTTCATTAGCAAACCTCACACCCAAACTTGATCCTCCCACTCTGGAACCCATTCTCCAAAGTTATCCTTTGAGGCTACCCAGGGGTCCGTATCTCGAAAGCGTCTTTGCTAACGACTGTAGCATAGGGTTACCAGACGTCCCGGTTTGACCGGGACAGTCCCGGTTTGACCGGGACAGTCCCGGTTTGGAGTTGTGTGTCCCAGGTCCCGAGCAAACCCTCTCGGGACACAAATATGTCCCGGTTTTGGCCACCCACTACATTGCGCCATGTCTATCAGGGTAAATATATGGAAAAGATTACATGTTTACCTGCCACAGTTAATGGCAGCCAGCGCTTGTATAGAAGGTCTGAAGGAGTCAGTTGCGATTTGTCATTCCTCCCTCTAAAATTGATCAGAATGCAGGAAATTGAATCTAAAAAATATTTTTTTTCCTGGGGGAGGACCTCCAGACCCGCCCGCCAAATATTGTCTTTCAGTCACGCACGAAGTGTCCCGGTTTCTGACTACAAAAATCTGGTCACCCTACTGTAGCAACGTCCTTCGTAAGAGCGACTCAACTCTCTCGACAGCGACGCTCACCACTGAATCCAAGGGAATGGTAAGACGGTCTTAAGACGGTTAGCAACAACAAGAATCGAGAAACGGACCCCAGGACGACGGCATCATATAGCCAGGACAAGCGAACGACGAGCAGAGTTGTCGTTTACTGAGAAAAACATTCCCGTATAACCAACCTCTTAGGGATGTGTCTGGCCTCTGCATGAACTAGTGCAAATGAGAATGATGATCCACGTATTGTAATTTATTATGCTGTTTATTATTTACATGGACTTCTTTTAGGTTCGTTGCAAGTATTACAAACACTTTTATTTGTCACATGCATAGAAAGTTTAACAAATAAATAGCCTACATCTATTGTTTTGGGTCATGAGGTGCAAGATGCACCTTAAGCTCTTACCGCTCTTTGGGAACCTGATGGTCTTTGTCAAAGCAGGCTGGTCAAACAGGAGTACATCTTACTATGCGACCTTGCCTCCTCCACTTGCTTCTCGTCATGATGACATCACTGACAACAGCATTATATTTCAATATCTTGCAAAAGCTCAATTGTAGAGTCTTTTTCTCATTTGCAATTGGGATGGTGAATGAAAAACAGTCCCTCAAAATTGTTGTGGCTAGGCTGACAGCTGGGAAACTATCGTTTTCTCCACGGAGGAGGGGCCAGGAGGCGGGACGAGGAGACAAGCACAAGTGGAGGAGGCAAGGTCGCATATTAAGACGTACTCTAGGTAAGATGACTGCAGGAGGGGAAAAGAAAATCTAGGCCATACATTTACACATCATTACCACAAGGTGGTGCTTATCCTTGTATGACTTGTGCATATGAAGAAAGTGACAATAAAAGCTGACTTGACTTGATAACTTGATTTACATCATCTGGCTGCGTTCAGCAACGCCATGCGGGGGCGTTCCCTTACATCAGAGGGCAAGAGTGAGGTAAGCTTATCTATGACTCCGGTTACAATGTATGAATGTGCGCAACTCCCAAGGCCAACAAAGGATTAAAATATGAGCAGATATCTTGAGCCGTGCATGTATAACTCTCAGAAACACTATGTTGTATGTTTGGCAATAACAATTAAAGACGAAATGAGGAAAATGAAATACAAGTTTATTTGTGTAGAACATTTCATATACAATTCAATGTGCGTCACTAAAATATAAACACACACACACACACAAAATCAAAGGTTAAATATTACAATCAAGGCCCTACCGTGAACGGTAGGCAGGGCTGCCGGGGTCAAGCGTTATGGCATTTAAAGGTGCACCGTGTAGTTTATTTCCAGAATTCATGCTGCCCATTCACAAATGTCACCTTTTCATGAATACTACCACCACCACCACCAAATTCTAAGCATTCATTATGACTGGGAAAATTGCAGTTTTCATACATGAAAAGGGGGATCTTCTCCATGGTCCTCCATGGTCCAAAGCAACAGTTTCAATGAGCGGCATAGTTGCAGTATCCATTCTGGCCACATTCTACAAAGTGCACAGTTGGGATGAGGGGGGGCTCGGGGGGTCAGTAACTGGTGTCACTTAAAGTTCACTTGAAAACCTGCTACGTAGACTTACCCCCAAACACAATTTCGTTTTAGTCGAGTACATCTATGGCCTTAATATACACCAAACCCCCAAAAAATGTATACAAAAGGTTTTCCAACTGATTTCAATACATCCAGGTGTCCTTATAAAACAAACTAAAAATCTAGGAAAATCTAACTTCAGGAAAGGTGTCATTTTCAAGATCAAAGTTTTTTTTTAAATAAAGGTTATTACATGATAATTACATTATTAGCTAACTTCAAAAGACCTATTTCTTTTAAATTGGAAACCCTGAACAGACAGGAAGCACTACATGTGTAAGTAGAGGGGAAGGTGAAATGGTTGGTAGAGGAAGACAATGTCCTGGAAGGAACATGGGGCTTTAGCATAGCTTTCAGATATGACAGAGTAGGGCCTGTTGTAGCTTTGTAGGCAAGGCTCAGGGCCTTGTATTCAATTTGGCATGAAAAAGAGGAGTTACATGTAGTGACATTTGCAAAGGTATAATTGCACAAGCTGGAAAACCAGTCAGGAGGGAGTTGCAGTAGTTGAGGTCAGATGGACAGTAGGCCTACCAGAAGTTGAGTCATTTAGGTCAAGCACAGTCTGATTGTATGTACAGTATATTGAAACTGTGGCTATGTGGTGAGAGGATGATAGGTGGTCATCAATAATGACACCTAGGTTTCTTGTGGCCTTATTTGGGGCAACAGCAGAGTCCATATTGAGTTTGATATCATGGCAGCCTGATTCTTTGCCTGGGATCACCAGCAGTGCTGTTTTAGCGAGGCTCAACTGCAGGTGGCATTCCTTCATACTTGTGGAGAGTTCAGAGAGGCAAGCGGTAAGGTGTGCGTATACCGTGGAGTCATCTGGCACAAATTACATATATGACTGTGCTTCATCAGTGTAACAGTAGTATGAGAAGCTGTGAGAACAGATGACATGACCCAGTGACGTGGTATACATGGCAAATAGGAGCCCCAGCACCAGCCCTTAGGACACCCCTGTGAAGAGGCTATGAGTTGAGTGCTGACCTTGCCATGATACATGCTAAGAATGATATTACCAGACTCATAGAATGTCTGGAAGAACATGTGAAACATAAAACTCAATTATTTAAATCTAAGAGAGGTGTTAAATAACCATGTTTTGAAAAAAAAAATGCTAGCTGGTGTGTCTGCACAAAGATCTTTCGATTTACTACAAAACAAAAAGAGATGTCCATAATCTCTTCTGAAAATATCTTTTGGCTTAGGCTACTAGAAACAAAATAAAAGAGTAATTTTGAGCCTGGCTTTTTCCAGATTTTGAGTTTTTGCATTTTGAAATTTAATGCATATTTAATTAGACATATTCTAATTACCATATTAAAACATAACATCTCAGAAAACTTGCAATACATTTTTTCTCACAAATATGTGAGTGATCACCGGGTTAAGTTTCATGGTGATATCGGCAAGCTAAAATGTTTGGCCTATTCACCTGGAGTGTCTCTCTGCCCTTATAATAAGCCTATGGCAGCCATGTTAAAAAAAAACAATTTCCCGAAGTCAGATGTAACTAGATTTTTAGTATGTCATTTAGCAGGTCCAATAGTAATAGAATCCATGAAAAAAACCTTTTGTATCAATTTTTTGGGGGTTAAACCCTAAATGTAGGCTACTCGCCTATTTAGGCTGCTCTTTTTGACAATGACAATAAAACTCTTTCACTTGAACTCTTGAATGGGAGGCGGGGATAATAACTTTCATTTCTCCGTAACTCGCAACCCGGGAAGCATGATGAATACCATGGCAATTACCGGTAATCTCAGCAGAAGTTTCGTTTCCAATGGTGCGCAACAGAGCCATCTAATAACAGAGTTGCGCAAACCGGGGACCAGGAAGTCGGTTGGTGATGTGATTCGCGTAGATTAAAATGTTTCTTAACAGTAAACTTCTGTTCGTTGGAAACTAACACAGAACCATCACATACCAAACAAAGATTAAGTACAAACAAATTACATTACCTTTACCACATTTTCTGTGTTCTACGGCCACCTCCTGGAACTAAGTAACTTCTAATAGAACTAAAGTCAATGGGGATTTCCATGTTAACGCTCCGTGAGCCTCCATGAGAGCCGCCATTGCTGTGGAAAGATTGGTCCATAGAGGTCTATGGGAGTGGCGTAACTCTGATATTAGATGGCTCTGTGGTGCGCCATGTTTCCTAGTAAACGGTAACAGGTGATCCTCCGGAGGGCGTGGATTGGTTTTGCATCATGAGATAAATAAGTGCGCTTCCATGTTCGTTCTTGATAGAATCATGGCGTTCCGCGCTACAGATAGATGACAGGGTAGGTATAAAATGCCGCTAGTTAGGCCTATTAATTGCCACTGACTGCGAATTGATTTTGTTTTAATTTCCGAAACTTACTCCAGTTGCAGGAACCTGTCGCAGCTGTTGAAGGATGAGTGTCCCCGCTAGAAAAGGAAGAAAGAAGAAGTAGGTTAAGTATTAACTTCATCTTTCCGTGACATCTTACATTTGGATTAAGGCTAGGTGTGTTAATTTGTTGTTGATAATGCGAGGGAACAGTCTTGTTTTGGCATATAGTCTAGGCCTACGTCGTTTGGCATTTTGAGTTTGTCTTTGAAAGACTCTGGCCAAATGTCGCTTTTGGTAGCCTGAAATCCGGGGCATTTCTTTGAACAGGCCAACAAATTAGGTTACTTTTCTGGAATCCCTGCTATGATTGTTATGACTAGTAAAACCTCGAGGGATTGGAGGCAGCCCAATTTGGTTATCTGTTACAGCTATCAGGTTAAGAGCTAAGGTGTGCACGAGTTCCGCTGACCGCTTTTGCTGGGCCCAGGGCAAAATCATTTGGAAGGGCCCCCCATATTACAAAGTAATGAAAACCCAGTTCTGGGCCCTCTCTCTCTCTGGGCCCGGGACAACTGACACCCACCATATATGTATGTAATGAACAAATCTGCATTTATAGGGCTATTATGGTCTACATTTTGAATATTTTAAATTAATTGAGACTATCGGTTTGGAGACAGACTGTTTTAGACTGACTTATTAATTATTAAGATTGTTCTCCAATGAATGACAATATTTAGAAAGAAATATACCTAACCTTTTCAAAATTGTCAGTTTTACCTCCAACAACATAAATGGTCAAACCACCAATGCACATTCAAATGGCTACTTTGAACCTGTTATTTACCTGTTATTTACCTAGAGGCCATACGACCTCCACTAGAGGGTAGCAGACAAGTGTGCTCCCCCGATAATTATTCATTTTGTGGGTGTGGCAGAGCTCTCAGAATGTGTTGTACCAAATATAGAAGAGTAAACAATTCCACAATGAATGGAGCAGGCATGCAGCATCACAGAGTATAGCCTTTGCAATGTCATACACAACAAGAGGGAGCTGCTTTTATAGTATTATTCCATTGTACTGACGCATCTCCCTTGTAAAATCTTGGCAAATTTGGTGAATGATAAAAGGCTTGACAATTTGAACGGCAGTAATGGGAGTTTTTACTGAAATCTGTAAAATGTGAAAATGTGTTTTTATCAACGCTAGTTAGAGAGGAATCATTTGGCAGAATCCTGCAATTGCCTTTCCACGTTCCTGGATTTGAAATCCCTATTGCATTTATGCAGCCTTCCTTTAGCAAGGTTTTGGTCCCCAATCCTCTAGCGATGTTCAAACCCCCATGTAGTAAGTCATCCTTTATTTTGGGTGCTTGATGCTCTGAGGAAGTGGAAAGGCAACTGGAGCATTCTTCCAAATGACTTTCTTTGGCATTTGTTTTTTTTTTTTTTTTTTTTTTACTAGTTACTAGCCTCAAAACAAAACTTGGTGGCCATTGGGCATACTTCAGGCGACTCTTGCATAGAGACAAGGAGTAGTATGTGGGTTTTTTTTTTTTTTTACAATTAAAAACCCTTTATTTTAAACCAGGGTACATATCTAAAAACGCCCATACATACTAGGTACCCCTGTTTAAAATAAAGGGTTTTTAATTGTAAAAAAAAAAAAAAAATGCATACTACTCCTTGTCTCTATGCAAGAGTCGCCTGAAGTAGGCTCAACGGCCACCAAGTTTTGAAGAATGGACATTGTGGAATAGTAAAGTCCAATATGCCGGTGCTCTTCAAGTTGAAAGACATAGAGCAGCGCTCAGCATCTCTCCCACTAGCAGCCTCAAAACAAACCTTGCAATAATTTTGCTAGTATAAATGCACATTTATGGCAAGTCAAAATGTAATTTCTATTGTGCCACCCTTTTAACATTCATTAAATTAACTAAAAATTAGCAAGGAAGTTACGGTCGTCCAAAGGGACAACACTGCAAGAGCAGAGTGGGATTTAGCAAAATCCCTTAATTTTCAAGGGGTATTTGATGCTTTCCACTGGGGTGAGCAACCAAGAGATTAGGAACAAAACTGAGAACTTTTTAAAGCACCAAGTTTGAAACTAAGCAATGAGGAGCTGGGTCATTCCATGTCAATTCACACGCCTTCCCCACATGACCCTCTCCGATTTACCCGATATCTCACATACAGGTACCTTTTGATGTCAATTGAAAGAATACCAAGTATTAGCACCCTACGTCTAACGGTTGCGGAGATGAAGCCCTCCAAAGTTGGGGTGCCATGCCCACTTTTCAGGCCTGTGAATTGCATACAACATTTACAAGCAGATTTTGACACCTCTAGCTTTAGTTTGAAGGAAGATACAGGCCTAAAAATCACCACGGCCCCTCAATATGACCCTGTCTACCAGATGATGTGTTTACAAATAGCATGCCTTGATTATTTTTGGCTATATTAAGCCTTAAAAACTGACTTTGTGAAAAGCGTGATGAAGAGTCTTGCCATTTTGGGGTTCCAGATCATGGAAACTATGTATGCTTTGGGAGTTATAATTGATCTTCCATCATATTTGGGAACTGTACAGTATATTCCAAAAAAATTAGGCCACTCAGACTTTTAATGATGGAATTGGAGGGACTCTAAAACAGCTTTTGGACAAAATGACCTCAGGGTACCCTCTACTTCAGGTCTCAAATTAACCATGTGGGCACTTGATGACGGGAACGCCCTTTTAATCCTATGTACAGTAGCACTGTATCAAACATTCAAGCTTGGAAAAACTTTGTTTTTCAAAGTTCTTCATATTAATCTTGGCCTTCAAAGTTTATGTTTTTGTCTATGTCTTATCACAGTGTCTGTTTTGTCTGCTGCCATCTGCTGGTCAAAAAAACGTAACAACAGCATAATGTAAGGAAGCAAAAGGGCTGTAAAATCTTGCCCATAATTTACCAATAAAGTAGCCTAGAAATGTAGACGCCCCTAGGGGTTAAGCTCGCTAGGCTACCAATAAAGGACTTCAATTCTACAGTATATTGCTATATATTAATTATGATTTCAACAAGTATTATGCAGAATGCTCAATCATGATTACATTTCTACCAGGACACCCCCACCCCCATGGTAGAAATGTAGTGCAGGGTCGAGGCCATCTTGGGATTGGCATCATGATTGAGCATTAAGCAGTCACACTTAAAGGGACACTGTGCAGGAAATGGTCAAACAAGGTACTGCAACTATGCTGCTCATTGAAACTGGGCTGCCTATTGCCAAATTTGATCTTTACATGAAAGTTTACTAAGTAATAAACAAATATTTTCTAGTACGGTCCAAGTAGAGTCATTTTTGAAGCTAAACATGGCTATTTTTGGAAATTCAAAATGGCGGACCATGGAGAAGATCCCCCTTTTCATGTATGAAAAATGCAAATTTTCCAGTCATAATGAATACTTAGAATTTGATGGTGGTGGTAAGTATTCATGAAAAAGGTAACATTAGTGAATGGGCAACATGAATTCTGGAAATAAACAGCTAAAAATCTCACACAGTGTCCCTTTAAGAAATTATTTAAACTAGAAATATTAATCATGCTTAGTATATAGCATCATAATTAGTATATAGCAATATACTGTATAATTACAGTGCTTTTTTGGTATATTATGGGCAAGATTTTCCAGCCCCTTTTGTTTTCTTACATTACGCCGTTGTTGCTTTTTTAGACCAGCAGATGGCAGCAGACAAAACAGACACTGTGATAAGATATAGAGAAAAACATGTACTTTGAAGGCCAAGATTAATACAAAAAACTTTGAAAAACAAAGTTTTTCCAAGCTTGAATGTATGATACAGTGCAACTGTACATAGGGTTAAAAGGGGGTTCCTGACATCAAGTGCCCACATGGTTAATTTGAGGCCTGAAGTAGAGGGTACTGTAAGGTCATTTTGTCCAAAAGCTGTTTTTGAGTCCCTCCGATTCCATCATTTAAAGTCTGAGCGCCCTATTTTTTTTGGAATACACTGCAAAGTTCCCAAATATGATGGAAAATCAATTATAACTCCCAAAGCATACATAGTTTCCAAGATCTGGAACCCCAAAATGGCAAGACTCTTCATCACGCTTTCCACAAACTCAGTTTTTAAGGCTTAATATAGCCAAAAATAATCAAGGCATGCTATTTGTAAACTCACCATCTGGTAGACAGGGTCATATTGAGGGGCTGTGGTGATTCTTAGGCCTGTATCTTCCTTCAAACTAAAACCAGAGGTGTCGAAATCTGCTTGTAAATTTTGTATGCAATTCACAGGCTTGAAAAGTGGGTATGGCACCCCAACTTTGGAGGGCTTCATCTCCGCAACCGTTAGACGTAGGGTGCTAATACTTGGTATTCTTTCAATTGACATCAAAAGGTACCTGTATGTGAGATATCGGGTAAATCGGAGAGGGTCACCTGAGGAGATTCTAGGGAATCATGTGAATTGACATGGAATGACCCAGCTAGGACATTTGATTAGCTGGCCTGTCAGAATTAACGCTGCGCTAGATTGATTTAATAACAAAATAAAGACTTTGGAACAATAATGACTTGAGTTCCTTTTTTGGTGAGATAGGCACACTGCTTCTTCCCAGCTTGTGATCTTTTTGTCCATTCATGAGACACCTAACCATTTACCTTTGCTTGCTGTTGGTGTTAAAATCAAATATGGGCTATTCAACCTATTTAAAGACATTACTACTGTATTCTTACTTGTTCCTTCCAGAAACACATTTGGTGCAACGTCGCCCCCCTTCATAGACTACTTGAAAGACATCCTTAGGAGATATCCAGATGGAGGACAAATACTGAAGGTAGGCCTATTATGCGAATCATTTCGTGTGCTGCATAGTTCTCAAGGAGATTATGTTTTTGGTCGCATTGGTTTGTCTGTCTGTCTGTCTGTCTGTCTGTCAGCGGGAGAACTCAAAGCGTTATTAACGGATTTTGATGACATTTTGTGGAGTTGTTGGAAATTACAAAAGGGACAAGTGATTGCATTTTGGTGGTGACCCAGATAACAATCCAGATCCAGGATTTTTTTTTAAAGATTCTTCACCATCGCGGGATAGGCTGTAATTTGACATTCCAGTGTCTAACTTTCTAACAAGGCAGAAAGAAAAATGTTCTATCAAACGGCTTCCTTGGCGGAGGTCTGCACTCTCTGAGTGCATTTCTGGTGTTGTATGCTGTATAGTTTAATTATCAATTGGCGTGATCTCTAATGACATTCTCTGGCTCTTCTGTGAACAGGAGCTGATACAGAATGCAGACGATGCTGGAGCTTCTGAGGTGGTGTTCATTCACGACGAGAGGACCTATGGCAGAGACAGCCTGTGGAGTGAAGACCTTGACAAATATCAAGGTAGGAACTGTCAAGGACTCCTGGCTGTTCACATCTTGTAAATGTTGTAAACCTGCCTGTAAACCCATGCTAGTACATGACGCATGCAGTTATACACAACAAGAAAGCTATAAAATATAGATGAAGATAGTGCCTTGCTTTTCTGTTCATGGACAAAGTTTTATTTCATATGTGGGAGTGTTTGTGTTGAATTCCCAATGTGTGCCCAAGATCTCAATGTGTATCATTAATTTCATTATTGCAAGTAGAATGTCAAGTAAAAGTAAAAACTACTGCAGATGTTCTGTATCTGTTTCAGAGAAAACAATAGCCAGTGTATCATACAATTGCCTTATGACATTTGATTTTACGTTTGCTGTCTGAGATGTCTGAAGAGATGCCTGTGAAGTATGTTTCCTATTGCATTCTCTTTACAAATGTACGAGGGAAGTACTGTGGCCTTACGGTAGGGACACATAGGAGGCGAAGCAAGCGAAGCGAAGAGAGGCGAAATCCAGCCGTCATCAGGTCGTCGCGGCGAATCAAATGGAATGGAACAGTTATGTTGTTGATTTGATTGGGCCGCGGCAGGCGAATTCGCTCCTCATTTGCATAACATTAAACTTTCTTTAATAATTTTGCTTCGCTTCGCCCCTGTTCGCTTGCTTTCGCTTGCCATCGCTTGCCTTCCCCTCTCTCATAGGAATGAATGGCAAAGTTCGCAAATTCGCGTGTATGTGTCCCTACCGTTATACACCTGACCATGTACAGTATGGCATTATGGGTTGTTGACTTGCTCTGCGCTTAAGGAGGACTGCAGTGCAAAATTAACCCATTTTAGCCTGATGCTGCGTATATGTTGTCTGACCTTTGGCGCCTGGAGTGACGTACATGCTGCATTCACGCTCTTGAGATTTGAGGGATTTTAAAATAAAATAATGTGGGTATGTTAGAGCTGAATGAAGATTCTAATGCTATTTTTGTGTTTTTATGTGCTTCAGAGGCTGGCATATTTAGGTTTTAGGTTTTAGATTAGATTAGATGTCCCATAGGGATATTTGTTTTCACATCAGACTGTTCAGTTCCATCAGGTTAGATCTTTGTAGTACAAAGTACAAAATCTCATTACAATACATATAGACACCATTTTCACACATAGACACGTAAACATCCTCAGACTTCCATATACAATACATATACTCACATCTAGGTATTCATAATACACTCCTCTACATACATATACATTCCTCTCCTTCACATTACAAACAGTCAATTTTTGTTGTTGTTGCTTGTTTGCTTGTTCTACCCTCCCCTCTCATTTAATTTACTCAGCTATGTTTCAAAAAGGAGGCCACACCTTGCAGAGCAGTCTTGTTTATTGTACAAACGCGTTTCACGGTGTGCCTTCTTCTTTGCAGTTGCACACTGAAGAAGGCACACCCCGAAACGCGTTTGTGCAATTAAAAAAAACACTGCTATGCAAGGTGCAGCCTCCTTTTTGAAACATTGAATTTAATATTTGGGCCGGCACCCTCAGAGATTAAATGATTAAGAGTGACACCTGCTCCAAGAAGAGAACTAACTCAGCTATTCCACCAGCTATGCATTCCCTCTCACCACACATACAGTACATTAGTCCATACATTTCATCCCTGCATTGCCCCAAGTGTCACCATATACCCGTCTTGTGGCATCCTGTAGGCTTTTCCCTCCAACCTCGTGTCTGTGTGTCTGTGTGTGTGTGTGTGTGTGTGTGTGTGTGTGTGTGTGTGTGTGTGTGTGTGTGTGTGTGTGTGTGTGTGTGTGTGTGTGTGTGTGTTCATTTCTTGAAATGTGCTTTTTGTCAGTCCAAGGCCCTGTACCTGAGGCCAGATGGGAGAAAGATTAACTGGTTCAGGGGGTGATCTGGGCTGCTTGCTATTGTGTGGGCTAGGCATGTGATGGCTTTGTCATTTGCGTTAGTGAGGCTGGGGAGGTGTGTTATCTTGGATGCTGAGTTGGAGATTTTGATGAGTTTGTTCTTGCTAGTGAAAGTTAGTATGTTGAAGAAACAGGGGGCGGTAGAGTAGAAGGGGCTGTATGATGTAGTAGCAGAAGGAGATGGGGGCAACAGACAGTGATTTCAATTTGCGTATGATGTAGAGAGCCTCTGGTGTGCACGTTTCTGTGTGATGGTGGCATGCTCATTTAAGATGCATTTATTGTCAATTGTGAGTTCAAGGTATTTGAAGGTGCTGACCTGCTCGACTAATTGACCATGGATTGTGATACGATTAAGTCCAGAGGGTGGCTTTGATGCGTGGATGACCAGTTCTTTTGTTTTATCGACATTGAGTTGGAGGAAGTTGTCAGAAGTTGTTGTTTAACTGTTGTTCCCCAAAAAGGGCTTAGGCATTCAGCATTTTTGGCAGTTGTTTTAGGCTAAAATAGTAGAGTAGTAGAGTAACTTTATTGATCCCCAGGGGGAAATTCGGGTGTCCAGTAGCTTACATAAATACACAAATACACAAATGCCCACATGGACATTTCAAGACACAAATAACACAGGAATAGTCAGGGAGGGGAAAATAAAATAAAATAGTAAAGATAATAAATGTAAAAAAGGTAATTGTGCAAAAAAGACATTCTGTGAGTTGGGATAGACCAATGCAGAAAACATACTCTTTCAGTTCAGGTAGACAATCTTAACATGACCTGGAACAAGTGTTGATGGATACATCTATGATATAGTATAGTATGTAGAAGTAGGCAGTGTACAGAGTATGATAGGGGTGGAAAATTCTCACAATGTCACAGTAAAGTACAGGTAAGTGTATTAGGCGCACACACACACACACACACACACACACACACACACACACACACACACACACACACACACACACACACACACACACACACACACACACACAGGTTAATATTCACATGTTTAAACGGCAGTGATGTGCTCCCTGCTGCAGATGACGAGCACAATCCTGTGATGGGACCTTCTCTCATTGAACTCCATTGATTTTCATTGTGTTGCTTTCCATGATTACAATGACCCTAAACATACACCTAAGGCCAAAGTTGATTTTCTGGAGAGGTGTGAGTGAATCAGTGATTGAAGTGTGACACCCAATCTGCGTATTTGAAGTGTTTTGAAGTGACGTATCTGCTCATTTTCACATTATGTTCGATAGGCGACAAAACTTTTTGTCTTGTGAAAATCTGCCCTGTCTGTGTTCATTAAAGGGTCAATCTTTCTTTGGTGCATGAAATTTATTTTTGTACATACATTTTCATTCGGGAGGGTTGTAGCTTTCATATGAGTGACTTCTGAAGCCAAGTGATTAATTGAAAGTCAGGTTATTAGCTGTTATTCCAAACAGATGGATAGGCGACAACTTTTTTGGAGACGGGTGTAGTATAAGAAATGTGGCCAAACTTAATTTGCAACAAGAAGATGGCAAGTGTGTCACAATACATTTTACTGGCATAACCATGGTTCTCTCATTACATTTCTCCTGTGTTTCACCCTGGGATACACCTTGTCTGTGTATTCCTCAGAAGCCACAGTTTCATTTTGCTATGCCCTCTAGGCTGGCAGTAAAGGTGCTTGCAGCAAACAGGTTTTACAGGGTGCCCACAAAACCACTCCCTAGTTTCACACCTAATACATAATTTGCATACGTGTGTTTTGGAGGGTGAAGATGTCCGCCTATAAAAAACTAAATATCTCAGCCTCTGATACACAGAAAACATAAACATTATACAAAAAAGATTAATACTGAGACTAAGCCCTGATGAAGACCTGTGTGGTCGAAACTTCTCAGCTCTTTTAATCATGACTTAGCCATAAGTTAAAGGGACACTGTGTGAGATTTTTAGTTGTTTATTTCCAGAATTCATGCTGCCAATTCACTAATGTTACCTTTTTCATGAATACTTACCACCAGCATCAAATTCTAAGTTTTCATACATGAAAAGGGGGTTCTTCTCCATGGTCTGCCATTTTGAATTTCCAAAAATAGCCATTTTTAGCTGCAAAAATGACTGTACTTGGAACATACTAGAAAACAGAGATGTGGACTTGTGACTTGTGACTCGGACTGACTTGTGACTTGAGTCACAAATGACTCGACTTGAGACTTGACTTGCCAATATTAGGAGTGACTTGTGACTTGACTCGACTTGTACGCTATTGACTTGAGACTTGACTCGACTTGACAGTTTTAGCTTGCAATGACTTGCAATTGTGCTCCAAGTCAATGAATATATATATTTTTTGCATTTTGTGTGTGAAAAAAATGCATGAAAGAAAGAAAAAATAAATGATTTACCTTCAACCACAGTCAAAAACCATGCTAAAAAATATATATGATCAAGTGTGGGTTGCATGGTCACCCAAACAAACATGAAAGCTTGTCTGCAGCCGTGCTGTAATGGTTAGGGAGTTGGGCTGGAGATCACAGAGTTGCAGGTTTGAATCCCACCCTTAAACCCACCACTTCCTACATCTCCATCCATGACTGAAGTGCCCTTGAGCAAGGCACCTAACCCCATTTTGCTCAAAGGACTGTCACCAGTGATGCGCGGGCTGACCCGAAATCAGCGGGCGCTTGCAGTTAACTGCGGTCAACCGCAGGCACGGGTTAAGAAATATTATTTTTAATGAAATTCGGGTCGGGTGCGGTCGGTCAGGACCTTTGAAATGATGCCGCATTTTAAAGTAGGCTATAGCCAATACGCTATAGTTTACTTACTCACTGACTGTCACCAATATATGTGTTGGATAAAAGATAAAAGTAATTTAATGAATAATTATAAACCGTGGTAAAACCATGGTTAGTTTTCAGAGTAAAACCATGGTTCAATTTATCTATTTATTTAATTTATTAATTAATTTATTAATTTATTTATTTACCTAGTAAAACCAAAAACCAATGCCGAACCATGCTCAAAAAACTGAAATCATAGTATACCATGGTCGATTTTCGGGACATGACTGGCGAAGGGGGACATGCAAAGCAGTGTGGAGAGGTAATGAATTGATGACCAAAGGTAATTGTCAATATTGCACATAGAATACAAGGTGACTTGTTACTGACTTGGAAAAAATAAGACTTGGACTTGGACTTGACTTGGCTTTGGCACGACTTTGACTTGGACTTGACTTGACTTGGCTTTGGCACGACTTGGACTTGGACTTGACTTGGTCAAATGTGTCGTAACTTGTGACTTGACTCGGACTTGATTGGAAGGACTTGAGACTTACTTGCGACTTGCAAATTAGTGACTTGGTTCCATCTCTGCTAGAAAATATTTGTTTAATACATAGTAAACTTTCATGTAAAGATCAAATTTGGCAATGGGCAGCCCAATTTCAATAAGCAGCATAGTTGCAGTACCTTTTTTGACCATTTCCTTCACATTGCCCCTTTAAAGGCTTTTTAATTCACTGCCCCATTATTTACTTGGAGTTGCCCAGATAGAATTGAATTGACCCCCTTTATCCAAGAGCACCCAATACATGTGAAGACACTACGACTTTTTGAGCTACCAGTCATCTTTTGTAAAAAAGTTAAAAGCGAAAGTTCAGGAAAAGTGTAATGAAATTTGACATGCCCTAATTACCACCTGCATTCTTTTTTCTGCTCAACCGTCATTTGTCAGAATTCAGGGCGAAAAGATAGGCGCGCCTATTCGTATGAAGCTCATTCTCTGCCCAGCCATCATTCGATGTAATTTCAGCGCACTGAAATTTGGAATGCCCTTTAATTAACTACACAGCATTTATTCTCTGCTCACCTGTCTCCAGTCAGAAATGTGCTTTCTCGCTCGCACCCGCCACCTCTTTGTTCACCTCCCTTCCGTCGCTGTTTGGTCGATTCATCAGGTGTCCTGCCCTGGCTTCCTCTCCAGTTCACCTTACTCCTTTAATCTCTCACCATCATCGTCCGGGGGGTGTGCGCTCAGAGTTCGCACATATCTGCGGGCACAGATGCTGCCCGAGCTCTCAGTGGTGCTCTGTACTCCCAAGTTCGAGAATGTCTACATCATAGACATTTCTTGGCTGTGGCTGTACTTCAGCACCACGGCCAGCGATATTGCACCATACACGGCCTAATCCAACTTTCTCAGCTTCTCGAGTGCAGTGGTCTGTGGCGCGGACCCCGTGAAGCACTTTTGATGATCGTCCCACCGTGTGGACAGCCACTCTCCTGCCAGAGCCACACAATCACGGGAAGTCCGTTCTCCAGCGAGAACCACGATGTATACATACATGATTAATCCAAATTTCAGATAATGAACTAATTAAATGAAATAAGTTGCATTCAAAAGCTGAGACCCTCATCTAGCATTCGAACATGTAAAAAAAAAAAGTAATGACCCATAAGCTCCAGTTCTGGAGTCAATGTTGGCTACATGGCATCCGACATCAATGGGTAATTACTTTAAGGAATCTCATAGCGAATGCTCCCAAGTGTTACCTGGTGGTTGTTTGGGGTGGTGATTACATTACAGCTCAATTAAACGTCTGTAAGATGTGGTCCTCTGCAATGCGTTGATACCGTGTGTCTGCCACGTTCTTGCCTTAAAAATCTGTGCACATTCAACTGGCAACATACGTAGGTACTGTCAAGTGAAGGGTAGCTTGACCAATATAGTAGGTTCATGTTTCATTAGTGTATGTTTTATTTTTTCCACTCTGCCACTAGGTCCTGCCCTCTATGCCTTCAATAATGCTGTGTTCACTGAAGAAGACTGGCATGGCATTCAGGCCACAGGAAGAAGCGTCAAGCGCAATGATCCAAACAGAGTGGGGAGGTTTGGAATTGGCTTCAATTCTGTCTACCACATTACAGGTAAATAACACTCAGTATTACATACAGTGTTTACATGTGTACAGAATTGTTGTGTTAATAGTGATCTCATGAAATGTTCATTACCTACAGATGTGCCATCTATATTCAGTTCCAAATACCTTGGGATGTTGGACCCACAGGAGAAGATCTTTGGCGATCGAGAGGGAGGTTTCAGATGGTCTCTGGATGACGATGATGAAAGAAATGTGCTTTTGACCTTGAAGGACCAGTTTCAGCCACTTCGAGACATTGTTCAACAAGTCAGTAGGACAACCTGGGAGAAGGCCATAAACGAAGATCAGTGCTTCGAAGGCACTCTCTTTCGATTTCCATTGCGCAGTGAATCATCTGAAATTTCTGACAACTTGTATAATTCAAGCAAAGTTGTTGAGCTTTTCGACAGTTTCATCGCAGATGCAGACATTAGCCTTCTCTTTCTGAGACACGTATCCAATGTCTCCTTGATGCACATTGACTCCTCTGGCTCTGCAGTCACAAGACTTACAGTATCCGTGTCTAGCATCACAGCGTGCTCAGATTCAGATAGCACAGGCAACCATGTAGGGGGCACAACTGTATTTAAAACCATTTCTGCTGATTCACCCAGTGAGGGAGAGAAAAAGACCAAGTGGCTTGTAACATCATACTGCTTGACGAAGGGAAAGGTGGCGAAGATTGACTCACTTGCTGAAAAGCTGTGTTACAGTCCCCAGGTTGATTTGGCCTTTCCTTGTGACCGAGAAAAGTTTTTTTCTGATGGAAGACTGAGTTGTTTCCTTCCACTTCCCAACAATGAGTCCAACAGAACAGGGCTCCCAGTCCATATCAATGCCTGCTTTGGACTGACAGACAATCGGCGCCAGATCAAATGGCAAGATGAGGACCAGAAAAACGATGAAGCCGCTCAGTGGAACGAGATTTTGATGACCGATGTCCTTCCCCTCAGCTACCTAAAGATGATCCTCGATGCTATTCAGTGTTGCAGAAACTCCATCCTCTCCGCAACATCAGTCTACAACATGTGGCCCAACATTATCCATATGCAACACAAGGAAAAATGGCATGAAATAGCAAAGGATGTTCTGAAACGCCTACTGATTGACCAGCCCGTGTTCTCCCTTGCCAAAGATGAGATGATTTGGGTGACCCCATCAGAAGCCGTGTTTCCAGCTGATGACATTGACGATCCAGCCTTGACGTCGGCTCTGGCCAGAGTTCTGATGACAGAAGGTGAAAATCTCGTCGACATCCCGCAGCATGTGATTGATGACGTCAGAGAAGTTTTTCCTCAGCCATACACTCTTCAGTGGATTACCCCACAGTTTGCCAGAGATGTTCTTCACAGATGCATGATGGAGGAAGTCTCGCGCCATGACAAGCTTTCTCTTCTTGACTATGTGCTAAGTGATGGAAAATATGAGGAGCTTGAGGGTCTTCAGCTCTTACCACTTACCAGTGGCATCTTCAAAACCTTCTCAGATTGGGACGACTGCACTGCTTTGATTGACAACGAAGAATTTCCAAGGTGAGTTGCATGTACTATATGCACATTGATATCTCTAAATGACCGGTAGCCGATATGTGCTTTGTACTGAGTAACAGATTAAGACTTGGTTATTACATTTTTTTGTAACAGTAAGGTTATAGCATAGGCCATACACTTTCAATTGTATGTATTAATCATTTACAAATGAATGGTGTTTTTTTTTCAGAGAGTTGCTGCCATTTTGTGAAGACACATTTGTATCCCAGGAACTAAGCACCAGCAGCCTTGACCATCTTAGAAATTTGGCCACAAAAGGTTTGGTCCTCTCCATATTAAAAAATATACAGTTAATCTAGCTTTCTGTCTGTGTGTGAAATGTAAGAATTGTATTGGAAACTAATGTAATGCCTTTTTCCTTCTTTGTAACTTATACTAGGAATCTTCAAAATCATCAACCTGGACAGGCAAAATGTAGCTGATTTGACAAGGCAACATTTACCACTTGACTGGAAAATCGACCGAGGCTATGTAACATGGGACCTTGACAATCCTAAACATCCTCGAAGAGGTTGGTTGGTTGCATTTTGGAAATATCTGAATAGCCACTGGGATGACTTGAGCCACTTTGTTGGCATGCCAATTGTAGCTGTCGAGCCATTTGGGATTGATTCCAGATCCTTGCTTTTGGCAAAGCTAGAGGAGAATTCTACTTTGGTGTTTCAGCACAGTAAACACAGTAGCCTGTCTGACCAAGTTCAGAACGTGGTTAGGAATGTAGGTGGAACGGTCATAGAAAGGGATGAATGTCTCAAACACAATGACATTGAGACATTTGTTTTTCCACCATCACCAAAAAACCTGCTGAAAGTCTTCCTAAATATAAGCAGTGATCGGGTTATCAATGGAATCCACTCTACTCCATGTAAAGAAAAAGAGGAACTGAAGTCTGTCCTTTCCTCCCTGGATTCTCTTTCAAGTAAAGAGCAAAACATAGTCTCTCAGATGCCCTTGTTCCAGTTGATGAGTGGAGAGTATGTATGTGTTCAAGGAAAGCTGGCAGTAGTTCTGAACTCCTTACCAACCATTCCATCTGACCTACCCATTCTCAACTCTGTGATTCAGTGTGCTACTGAAGCAGACCGCAGACTTTTGACCATGCTCAAGGTTAAACTTTTGGATACTGCACACCTGGCCCTTCATTTGGTGAGCTGTATTGAGACAGGGTCTTTTAGTCCAGTGAATGAAAAGAAAACAATGTTGTGGATATTGCAACATGGTGCCACCCTTTTCTCACAGAATGTGATGTTGTACAAGAAATGTAAAGACCTGAAGTTTGTTGAAAGAGAGGGACCTGGCCAAAACGACAAAGCTTCAAGTATGTTTGATCCCAGCAACGAAACCTTCAAGAAAATCTTTGAGACAAAGTTCTTTCCCTCATCTGACTACACAATGACCCAACAAATTCTCCAGAGTTTAAAACAACTTGGACTGAAGTCAAATGAGAAGGACATCTCACCAAGCCATGTGCTTGATGTCGCTGAAACCATTGAAAAGACTCAAACTAGTGCAACAGCATGGGACAAAGCAGATGCCTTTCTCAGAGTGCTGAATGACCATGATCTCATCTCGAATTTCTCTCCTTGTCAGCTGAAACACCTGCAGAACACACTGTGGTTTCCATGTGAGAAACCAAGTATTTCAACCAAAGACCTGAATGCCAAAGACAGAAAAAGAGCATTCTACAAGCCATGTGACATCAGGCATGCACGCTATCACACTGTTATTGGGTATGTCATGCCAGTTATTGCTGAGCTGAATGAGAAAGTATGCACACAACTTGGTCTACTGAACCCACCACCTGCTGAGAAGGTCATGGAGAATTTATCAGTGCTGAAGGACATGTCACAAACCATACATGACCTTGAGAAAGATGTCCAGTTTAAGACAACTCTCCTTGAGTCATACAAGTTCATGCAAGACCATGTTGGGCTGTTCAGTGAATTGATTAAAAAACGTTCTTTTCCTTGTCTTTGGATTGACAATCATTTTGTATCACCAAGTGATGTTATTTTGGCCTATCCCTCTGAATTAGACCTGACCTCATATATTGAGAAAGTTCCAGACGAATATTTGCCATTTGAAAAGTTATGGACAGAACTTGGAGTGAAATCGACACTTTCAGCAGACGAGATTGAGAACATTCTTCATGATATCAAAGACGGGATTGATCAAAGAAATCCACCCTTTGGTACTCTCTCTGAGTTGAAAGTGTCTGTTAATATTCTGAACTGGATGCGCAAGATGAAGAAACCTGCTAAGGATGATACTCCAATACCAGTTCAAGCTGAAAACCAAATGTTCACATTGCAGCCTGCCTCCACAACTGTGTTCTGTGATATTAGCAAAGAAGGATTGCTAGACCTGAAGGAAGACCATGAGGATTTTCATGTCCTCCATGAGGAGATACTCCCTGTGACTGCAGACTGGCTGAACATTCCACTTCTCAGCACTCGCATTCTAAAACCAGAGTTCATTGGAATAGAGCAGTGTGGGCAGAGGGAACCTATAACTCAAAGAATCAAAAACATTCTGAGAGAGTATGATGAGGATGGTGACTTATTCAAAGAGCTCCTACAAAATGCAGAGGATGCTGGTGCAAAAACATGCAAATTCATGGTTGACTTCAGGAAGCACACAGAGCCTGCAGATAGTCTCATTGACCGTGGAATGTCCCAATGTAGTGGTCCGTGTCTGTGGGCATTCAACGATGAATTGTTTTCAGATGAAGACTGGGAAAATATCACAAAGGTGGGATCAGCTTCAAAAGAAACAAAAGTGGAGAAAATCGGAAAATTTGGAATAGGATTCAATGCTGTATATCATGTGACTGATGTTCCTTTTGTTTTGAGTGGGAAGAAGTTGCTAATCTTTGATCCAAATGTGACACATCTGAAGAAGTTTATAAAAAACACAGGAAATCCAGGAATCAAACTTGACTTGTTCCATGAACGAATTTTCAGAAGGTTTCCTGGACAGTTCAGATCATTTGAAGGCATTTTTGAATGTGATTTCTCTGAGAAAAGCACTCAAAAATTCTATAAAGGGACATTAATGAAGTTGCCCTTTCGCACTCCTGAGGAATCCAATGTCTCAGAAATTAGCACAAAAATGTATGATACCGATCGGATCATTGAGTTAAAAAAAGACTTCAATGAGAAAGCAGACACTCATCTCCTTTTCCTCAGAAATGTTGAGAAGCTCTCTCTCCAGACTTTGCCAGAAAATACTACCACACCACCAAAAAAAGACCAAACACAAACTCTAGTTCAGATTACTAGGAAAGTTCTGGAAACAATTGAAATTAAGGATGGAATATCTAAGGATATGCAAAGACGCTGCATGAAATCCTTGATGCGTCACTATCCCAAGTGTGCTGATGTAATTGATGGATCCAAAGGAACTATTACTGAAATAATGCAGAGCAACATTCATGGAAGTGATTGCAAGCACTGGTTGCTCTTCTCTTGTTTTGGCGTCAACAGTTCACTTAAAATGGCACTTGAGAAAAATGAGCTAAATGTTGTCTCCCTACCCATTGGGGGAGTAGCTGTCCCTCTGGTAAAAGACCATTCAGCAAAATGGGCTACAAACAAAAGCGGCTTGCTTGGACAAGCATTCAGCTTCCTGCCCATGTCACTCCAAACAGGTCTTCCTGTAAATATCAATGGCTCTTTTGCGGTGATGTCGAATCGAAAATGTCTATGGGAGACCGGACCCAAAGCAGAATGGAACAAGGCTTTGCTAAAGGATGCTGTAACAAGTGCCTACATTTCTGCACTTCTTGTCTTGAAGAAATTGTCAGAAGATGGAAGTCTTTCAAATTATCTGTACTACAAATTCTGGCCAAACAAAGAAGAAGTAGGCACTGCATTTCAACCTCTGGTTGATTCATTCTACTCTGCAATTGCAGAGGGATTTTGCAATGGTGACCTTGAGCTTTTCAGTGATGGTAAGAATTGGTGCTCACTGGACAATGCAAAGTTTCTGGACCCCGTTATTGCACAGCACAAGGAAGTTGGACCACTTGCAGAGAAAATGTTTCAAAGTAGTCAACATCCTGGAACATGTGCTGTCTCACTTCCTTCGTGGGTAAGAAAAAGCTTGATAAAAAGTGGCTTTGAAGACATTGTCAAGATGAGAACACTGACCTGGGCAGATTTCTTTCAAGAAGTGGTATTGAAAAATTTGCATTCATTGGAATGCCATGACAGGAATTCTATCATTCTCAGTGCCATCGACCTCTGTGATGATGATGTTGATGAGCTACTCAAAGGGCATTGCTGCATTCCCTCAAAAAGTGGTGAACTGTTGTACATCAAGAAAGCAGTAAATCCTTCAGGAAAAGTGGCTTGTCTGTATGATGATGATGAGGGAAGATTTCTCGGTGGTACTGGAGATGAGTTCTGCTCCCCAAAAAGAATCCAAAGGCTCATTGCCTTGGGGATGCTGAATGATCATCTGCCTTTGGAAGACGTAACTGAGAGAGCTGGCACAATACAGAGGGTTTGGGAAAAAGACAAAAGCAAAGCAGTGAAACGTCTCCAATGTTTGTTTGAGTTGATTGAGGAACTGCCAGCCGACAAGAAATCTCATCATTGGTCTTCACTGCAAAACACATTATTCATCCCTGCATTACTGCCAGTGAACATGGAATGCAACAATAATGTGACTGTTGCGTTGAAAAAGCCCAGTCAAGTGTATCACTCCTCTTGCCGAAATTTGGTAAATATGACAGAGTTTACTGTAGACCATGAACACTTAAAGATCCACGAAGACAACAAGGTCCTTGAGAAACTGGGTGTGCGTAAAGAACCACCACTTTACATGGTGCTTCGGCAGCTGGATGAAGCATCTAGATGTGAAGGGCAAGATCAGTCCTTGTTCAGCAAAATAGCACATGACACCTACAGTTTTTTGAACGAGTGGCTAAATAAGGATGGTGATCCAACCCAAATTGCTGAATTTGCCAAATCTGTACCATTCGTTTTTGTGGAGAACAAATTTGTACATGTTGGTTGTGTAGCAAAGGATCAAGACTTTGAAGCCAAACCATACCTCTGTGTACTTCCCACTAGCTTCACAAGATTCAACACACTTTGGGAATGTGTTGGCATGCAGCAAAATTTCACACCTCAGCAGTTTGCTACTGTGCTGCATGAAATAGAAAGCAGGTATGGACCCAATCCTCTTTCTGAAACAGATCTTAATATCTGTCTTGATATACTCTGCAAAGGTCTTCTTAAGACTGAAGATGCAGGTTCACAGAACTATCTTGTACCTGATGAAAACTCAGTGCTGAGACCCAGTTCCGATCTTCATTACAATGACAGCCCATGGATGCCAGTTACAGCTGTTACTTTATGCCACAATCGAATATCAAGAGAAGTTGCACGCCACTTTGGCGTTAAAACAACAAGACACCATACGCTACAAAATCATTTAGTCGATGGATTTCCATTCTATGCAAGAGAATTCGCACAGCACGAGAACTTAACAGTTAGAATCAAAAACATCATAGATGCATATCCTTCCAAAAAGGACATCATTAAGGAGCTCATTCAGAATGCAGACGATGCAGAAGCAACTGAAATACACTTCATCTGGGACAAAAGGAAACATGGCACAGAAAAGACATTTGACAAGAAATGGAATTCACTTCAAGGTCCAGCTCTGTGTGTCTACAACAATAAGGTGTTCACTGATACAGATTTGGAAGGCATTCAGCGGTTAGGAGAAGGCGGGAAACGTGATCAGTATGGAAAAACAGGAAAATTTGGGCTAGGATTCAATTCAGTTTACCATCTCACAGATTGCCCTTCCATACTAACAGAAGATAAATGGCTTTGCATATCTGATCCACATGTGAAATATTTAAAACTTGCAACAAAGCAATCACCAGGATGCATGTTCAAATTGGAAGAAGAATTTAAAGAATCCTTCACAGATGTTTATGATACTTTTTTGCCATCAGATTTCAAACTTACCTCTGGAACTATGTTCAGATTCCCACTCAGAACTTGGGAAATGGCCGGGGAATCAGAAATATGTAAAATGGACATTACTGACAATCAGATGATGGATCTTCTGGAAGTGTTTGCTGAAGACTCAGAGGGCTTGATCCTCTTCCTGAAGCATGTCAAGAAAATACAGTTCCATACAATAAGCCCTGACTCAAATGAACTATTGTCTATGTATACTATCGAAAAAGAGTTGCCTGAGAAAAGCAAGATGAGCATAGCAAACTTCCAATGTCAAGTTCAAAATTCTGTGGTGCCCTGTGAGGTCATCTACAGTGTGATTGTTTCTTCAGCAGATCAAAAAGGGCAAGGGAAAAGTCAGTGGGTCATTGCAGAACAGTCCGGTCCTCACCAACCCAGCCCTACCAAAACCACAACTCCCAGCAAAATGATATTGGAATCAGAGGATTCACTGACTCCACACACTGCTGTAGCAGCATGCATTAAGGCAAAGACTTCTGTACCAGAATTTATTGGGAAATTATTTTGCTCCCTCCCATTGCCTGGGAGTACTGGGCTGCCAGTTCACATCAATGGGAATTTTGAAGTTGACTCGTCCAGAAGAGGCCTATGGAAAGCAGATGAGGTCAGTACAAAAATTGAGTGGAATGAATACCTCAAACTGGACATCATATCACACCTGTATGCCGATCTTCTGAAACACATACAGATGACCATTGAAACAGGAGAACATCATAGTGCATTGCTTTTAGGATCAAAGTTGGACTCGACCTATCTGAAGTTTTTCCCAGTGATCACAAGAGATGTGCAAAAAGAGTGGCACACAATGATTAATCATGTTTACAAATCCATCAGTGAAAGGGATCTCTCTGTGATTCCCATCCTGCACACTTCCCAAAAGGCAACAGCACATCTGACTTCAAAAACATCTCTCATTGCACACAATGACCTCAAATACCATGGGAACATGAAATGCACAGTCATCTGGTCAAATGTTTGCAAACAAAGTCCAGTGGATTCTCCTCATTTTATGAAAGAGTTGAAAACTGCTGCCATGCTCTCTGCATTGGAAGATCTAGGGCTAGGTGTGGTTCCTTGGTCTTACAGGATGATTGAGGTATCTGAAGGTTTTAAAACTGCAGATGTGAAAGTGATGGAGTTGTGTCCTCACAATGTGCGGGAATACCTGAAAGAAAAACCTGTGAATGATGCACAGAAAACTTCAAAAGGGTTGCCCTTACCATTAGACCAGACACTTCTGAAAAACAGGGAGCAATTTGCCTTACTCCTGGAGTTCTGCATGGAAGATATACAAGAAGAAAATATTAAATGTCTTGATGGACTTCCTCTGCTCCTAACTCAAGATCAGATGCTGAGTGTTTTTGACGGGCAGTCTCCAAAGCAGTTTTCTCAATTTTGGGAAATATTCCAAGGACATGGTGCAGTCTTTGCAGATTACAAGCTGAACAGGAGTCACAGTGCAAAATTACAACAAGGGGGATACCTAGCAACACTGACAATTCCAGTGGCAGCAAAACTCTTGAAACCATTACTTGAGGACCTTGTTGAAAAGCCTGACATTAATCCACCTGATTGGTTACGTAAACTGTGGGAGTTCTTTGATTATGAAATCAGGTACAAGGCCTTAAACACGAAGGGTGAACAAGGAACCCAATGCTTCAAAGAGATTACTGAAGCATTTATTGACTATCCCATTGTACCCATCATTATCCCCAGCCAGAAGAACAGACAAGGATTGGAGACATTGAGGAACCTTTCCTCTGTTGTCTGGGAGGAGAAAAATCCCATAACATCCACACTTCTGAAATTAGGCCTGGCGACACTTCAAACTAATTTTTTTATGGGATTTTCCCAAGTGAGAGACACACAGCTGAGGCGCGGAGTCCTTAGAATAGATGACAGTTCTGCAGTTCTTGACCAGCTACTAAAGGTACCCCACTCCAGCTTCAAAAATCTTGCTGGCAGTGAGCATGATGACCTTCTGCAATTCCTTCAAGCTGGAGTGAAAGCAGCAGAAAACCCTCAGGAATATCAGAGTAAGCTCAGGTCATTGCCCCTATTTGAAACCGTACAGGGTTGGCGGCAAACCATCAGTGGAAATGGCAATGTTTTCATCTTGAAAATAGATCACGTGTACAAATTCCCTGATTTGTTTAACATTGACACAGATGAGAATGTTTTTCTAAAGCACAGCATAGTGAATTCTTGCCTGTTAAAAAGCATGAAAATACCAATCTTGACAGATATAGATTTTTATGTGAAGTTCCTGTTACCATCCTTGCACAGGCTCACACATCCTCAAATACTTGACTGCGTTAAACTGCTGTTGATCTTGAAAGAAAGCAGTGCATACGACTCTTTCAAAGACCAGATCATTAGAAAACTTGGAGGTATCCCGTTCATCCGAAACATCCATGGGACTCTTCAGGTGGCTTCATACTACTTTAGTGAAAAACAGAGTATCTACAAGGCCATGCTTCCTCCTGAGAAATTTGTACCATCAGCATTTTGGGAATTATTCAAGCGTGAAAAACAAACAAGACAGCTTCTAAAGGACCTTGGACTGAAACACGCAGTGTCAGAAGCTGACATAATTGAATTTGCCAACATGATTCAGTCAGATGCAAAAAAGAAAGTCAACCTAAAGGAACTGCAAAGGAAATCCTCAGCTTTGTTCAAGGAAGCATTGTCATTTAACCACAAACATAAAAAATCCAACTTGTTAAAGCAGATGGCAAATATCAAGTGTCTCTTTCCTGTACAGATTCAGAAAGAACTGTGTGATTACCATAAACCCTTTGCTGGGGAAGGAGATCTGGTTTCAATCAAAGGGTCGTTGCTTGAAGGAAGCACTGACCAGCACCTTATTTGGTCTTCCATGCCAATTATCCAGGCAGGTGAATTTTCTCGATCTGATGTTGTAGAGTTAATTGGAGCAGGGGCTCTTGATCAACCACCTTCAGCGTTTGTGGCAAAACATTTGAGCAATACATGTCTGTCAAGATGTCAGGGTGAAAACATGATGGCCATCAGAAAAAAGGTATTCATAAAATCATACGCATATTTGCAATCAAAGGATTTCGATGGATCGCAGCTCCAGGGCTTGCCAGTGGTTCTTGTTGAAAATGAAACCGTTCTTGTGAAGGCGAGTCAAGTGGTGTTAAGTCTTGACAACCACAAGGATTTCAGACCCTATCTGTTTAAAATAAATCCAAAACTTGCAATATTTGCTGAGTTTTTCAAGAAGATAGGGGTGACTGAAAGACCTACAATAATGCAGTACAACACGGTCCTACAGGACATTTACATGGACTCAAAGGACAAAGAAACTCTCAATCCTAATCAGCAGGGGGCACTCAAACGGGTTGTTCAGAATTTGTTTCAGCTGATCAGTGATCAACCTAAAAAAGCACAATCTCTTGAGAAGCTGTATTTGCCATCTTCGGATGGCAAACTATACCAGTCAAATGACCTGTTCTTCAATGACACCAGCTTTCAAACAGCAAGACTTGAACACTCCCTGATAGACAAACTCGGCCTCCTCATGAACTTGGGTCATTGTTACCTTAAATCTGACCCATACGAACATCAGAGGTTGTTGCAGTTGTTGCCTTCAAATATCCGCCCAGCAATGTTGTCAAGTGTCATCTCTGAAAGACTTGTGCAATCTAGTAAGAAATTATGTGAATATGGGAAGAACTGTGACTTCAGTGGTTATTTTGAGAGACGGCTATCATCAAGTCTATTTTCACATGGCCTTACATGTTTAATCAGGCAACAAAGTAATGGCAAAATTTCTCATGCAGCTGCAGTTGAACAATGCAAAAATACCTTTGGAAGACTTCAAATCACCTGCTGTGAGAACCTTGCTACAGAGCTTTTTCTGGATGAGGAGCAACTTGCTAACACTGCGTCTGACACACAAGTGTATGTCTCAAAAGAGGCAGAAGGTTGTACTTTCTATCTTAAACACAGTGATGATGGAAGGGCTCCTAAGATCATCAACGAGGTGACCATGACAATCTGCCAAGAAATTAACTCTTTGCTGCGGAATTGTCTCTGCTCTAAGTTCATGCAAGTTTTAGCTCAGCTTCTTTTATGCGAATCAATGGAGGACGTTGAAAAAGCTTTGGAAAAGGGGGCAATCCGTAATTGTGACAGCATAGCGGAAGGGTATCAAAACCCTGACCCTGGGAGTCCCATACCAGAGGAATGGTATGATGCCCTTGACATGAACATTATGAACAACTATGAAATGGGTGAATATGTTGGCTTCAAAAAGACATCAGAAGATGACCACTACTATTATGCAGTAGTTACTGAGCGGTTAGACAAAGGAGACAAAAAAGGCTATTGCAGATACAAAATACAGATTGGCATTGATGAGTTTGTGGAGGTAACCTCCTTTGATCTTTACCAGTTTAAACGTGACAAGACAGCTGCACCTGTTCAAAGTGTTTCCAGGGATGTGGAGTTATTGAATGGAGGAGCTGGACCATCAACTGAAAGGGACTTTCCCAACAATTTTGAAGACATCAAAAAAGAAATAGATCAGCACTTGAAGGAAATTTGGACTCTAACGAAAGATGAACAACACAAAGCCATTCACCGCATGTATCTTCTGTGGCACCCAGACAAAAACCCAGGTCAAAAGGAGCTTGCCACCGAGGCATTTAAGTACTTGAAGAACAGAATTAAAGAATTTCAGCAAAATGGACACAGTCACTCATCTTCAGACAATTTTAGAGGACAAAATGGGAATGAAACGTCAAATTGGTCATGGGATTTTGAGGAATTCTTCTCTAGATGGGATTCTGAGGCATCACGTCACCACCAAGGGAGACAGAGGTTTTACCAGAACAACCGCAGATCCCAATATGATTTCTGGTCTTTCCACCCGGACATGCCGAGACCTGACAAAGACGAAGCCAAGCGCTGGTTTTTGCAAGCCCAGTGTGATCTAAATGCAGCTCAACACGACACAGGAGGAGGAAGCACAGAGTGGTGTTTGTTCAAAATCCATCAAGCTGTGGAGAAGGCTCTCACTGCAGCAGAGTACAGGGGGTGTGGAAAACGCTCTACCAACTGTTCTATTTCCAGTCTGGCTCAGGTAGTGTCAGGCTACAACCCTCTGCTTCAGGATTTACCCCGTCTTGTGAAACGCCTTAAAGACTTGGGTGTGGATGCAAAAACAACACAGTATCCTAATTACCATCCTTCTCCTAAGATTCCAAATAATGCATTCCAGCCAGAACATGAAGAAGAAGCTCTAGATATTGGATTGGAACTTCTACAAAAAGTGGGCACATACTTAACATAGATGAGTACTTTTAAGAATTTGACTTTGTTTTTTTCCTTTGCTTTTCTTATGGGGATTGGGCCATTTGGTGACATGCTCAGCATAGATGAGTACTGCTCTGCATTTTTGACCTTTTTTTCCCCTTTGCGTTTCCTATGGGGATTGTGCCATTTGGTGACAATGTTGAAGTTTTCTCAGGTACTTATTACACATGCTGTATCCTGCATTAATCTATTCTTTTATGTTTTTTTTCTTAATGTATGTCAAAAAGAACTACTACAATATTATGGGAATGTTGGAACAATTTATGCTCACTCATTTAATGTTTCCTTACTTTGAGAAGAATGTTTTGCTTACACTTAAGTTCTGAACCATTAACCACTACAAATGTTTTCATACTGCACATTGATAATTTTTGCCAAAAAAAATAAATATATATATTTATATATCAGTGAATGTTGGTGATTGGTTTCCTTTTTGGTTAATCAAATTGAAACACAAAGTCTTGAAGCATTACTTAACACTTTATACTGTAAGTTCAATTATTTTCAATGATGTGATACAATAATAAAAACGCCTCACAAAACAAAACATAAAAGCATTGTGTTTATTAAGAAATGTTACATGAAGATAGAGGATACTGTTTTTTCCTCTACCTTAAGTCCAGGTTGATTTTAAAATGTCAGAACCAATTACATTTTGACTTGCAGTTGCATTTATGTGCTTCATTATAGAAACAGTTTGCCGTTATTATCCCCAGTCCCCTTTACAATATCATAAACAATTTATTCACTCGTGTTTTCTGTCTTTTAGAAAGAAAAACAAAAAAGGTTAGTTGGAGGATAACATTTGAAGTGGTCTGGTTTGTAACAACAAAGGCCAGTCCTAGAACATCCATCTCTTATGAGGCTTCAAAAATAACTTACACAAATTCTGTACATAATTACATAAGGCTGCCTTTCCATTTGCGTATAGTGTACATGAAGGAAAGAAAGGACAGCCTTTAACAAAGTGGTCATTCTGGCAAAAAAGCACTCTGAGCATTTGAAGGCAAGGTCCTGAAAATGTGTTTTGCACACCACAAGTAGTTTTCAGTATTCCTGATAATAACAAAATCATTTCTATTCCTAACGTCTGCAGACATGAAAGGGGAGTGTTCATGGAAGAATTGAACAGTTTTAACAAAGAGAATATGAATTAGTGACTTTGGTCAATTCTCTACACACTCTTGGGAAACTCTCTCACTTGGCACGTCATCCAGTCATGGGTTTTACATTCATCAGCCATGGCCCACACTTTCATACACCCCCAGAAAGTATTTCAATAGACAAAAAATACCTCTGCTGTTAAAAGCACTATTTTTTTAATTCTTCTTTTAAATGTTAGCAATGGGACATTTCCGAATCACCTTCGTCAGTAACAAACCAAGATGCCAATAAAGGTTATAACTTATCATCTGGGAGCAGGAAACAGTAAAGTCAACAGTTACAGTTAAGAATACCTGAACATCCTGAACAAGGTTGACATAGTCTTGACATAATTAACAACTTCATTTAAATGATGATTTCAAATCAAGCTAATAGCAGGCATCTTGAAATATTTAAGGCTTGTTTAAAAGCAAATGACAAGGAATGCTACAGAAGGATTTCATTTCTTGTCAAGAGTGTAGTAAAAATATTGGAACAGCTTCTGGGCTGGCAATCAAATTCTTCTTCCTTTATTATTGCATGTTGGCCTCTGAATAAAACCTACATCTAATGTGGTCCATGATGACACATCCAAGCTCACTTACTGGGGAGAAATAAAACGCCACAATATTGGTGGAAGCGGTCTGCCTTAGTGTAACTATTAATTGGCATGTTTTATTTTTGGTTTTGATAGTGTGAGGGGAAAATGACACATAAAACCCATTCCCCCCCCTTAACACAACCACTTCCTGCTGAGATGTGAAGACTGAGCGGCCTGCTTGCTGTGGCGATACTACATATGCAACCTTGCCTCCCCCACTTGTGCTTGTGGCCTCGCCCTGCCTCCTGACCCCTCCTCCATGGAGAAAACAAATAAGTTTCCCAGCTGTCAGCTATTCTTCATTCACCATCCAGTTTGCGAATGAGAAAATGACTTTATAATTGAGCTTTTGCGAGATATTGAAATATTATGCTGTTGTCTGTGATGTCATCATGACATATTACTTCCTGGTACGAGGCCACAAGCACAAGTGGAGGACGCAAGGTCGCATATTGGAACGTAGCCTAAGGCCTCTTTCCATTGTCCTATCTCCTGTCCTCCCTTGTGCTTGTGGCCTTGTGATTACGTCACAAGACAAAAGTTTGAACGGCGCTTTTGGAAGATATTAAATTAAATTAACGGTAATTTTCTCATTTGCAATCGAGATGTTGAATGGGGAAAAGTACCCCCTAAAAGTGTTGTGGCTAGGCTGACAGAGGGGAAACTGGCCACGAGCACAGGTTAAGGTCGGCAGTTAGGATAATGGGGAAAAAAACCCTAAATGTTGATGTGCTTCATGGCACGTGGAGTGTATGACTGTCTACAAGGGCATCTTGGGTAACTACAACACATTTAAAACGGACAAAATCAACCATGACAACAAAAAAGGAAAGCTTTTTGTCGTCCCTTATCTCACAAAAAAACCCTCAACATAATCAATGAACAATTTCAATGTTCAAGGCATTCAAATGAGTCAGTCGTATAAAAATAAACACGCTGCATAGCTCTGTGGAGATCAAGAATGACCCAAGTCTTCTGAGAGAACCTAGCAAGAGATCCACAGTGAAGATCCGTTCGTTCACGTCCTGTCTCTTCCACTTCATTCTCGCTCCATCTTCTGCCGCCATCTCCTCTCCCTCCCTCCCTTTCTCTCTCTCTCTTTCTCCATCCCATGGTGTGCAAAATTGTTCATCTCTCCCGCCATGTCCATTAACAGGGCTCTAAATTAACTTTTTTCCCCATCACCAGCCAAAATAGGTAGCTGATGTTACATCTCACTAGCCAAACACACACTCCCTAATGGGTCAAAATGGTTTGTAGTAAGTTGGTCCTATCTACCAGCCAAACTGTAATTTCACCAGCATTTGGCCGTTTGGCTGGTGTTAATTTAGAGCCCCGTGTCCATGGCCCAGCCCCACTCCGCCCTGTGCGAGCTCGAGGCTGAGGCTGAGTCCGAGCAGTAGCCGGGACCGGGCCGGGGCCGGGGCCGCATCACATGTTGTAGGCTACATATATAGGGTCCAGCTGGTCGGCCAGGAAGCCGTCGCGCAGGTGCATGCGCTGCTTCTCCCCGCGCGAGTTGATGGGGATGACGCCGGGGTCCACCACCACCACCACGCCCACGATCAGGTAGTGCTCCTCCAGCACCACGTTGGTCACCAGGGCCACCAGGTCCAGCGCCTCCTGCTCCGAGCCCTCCAGCTCCACCACCACCACCAGCAGGTTGGTCCACGTAAACACCGCACTGGAGACCAGGCAGACAGGGAAGACAGGACAGGGGGATGCAAAAACACAGCACGTGTCAGCAAACAGACACCAACACGCTAACATATATATTTTGTGTGTGTGCGGGGGGTGGGGGGTCAACTTTATTCCAGTGGGAGTGTGTGAGAGAGAGAGACGGGGGAGAATTGGGAAACACAAAATACAGCACGGGCAAGCCGACAGTCAGGAGTATGGTGAAATGGCATGGATCAAGTAGTAGTAGAGTAGAGTAGATTAACTTTATTAATCCCCAGGGGGAAATTCAGGAATTCAGTGTGGCGTTAAATGTGGTGGTTAGGGTGGAGCACGCAGTTTCCGGGGCGCCGGTAAGCGGCAGCAAGTCAAGTAGCTCTGTGTAGCTCTACTCAATCCATTTTACAATTTCGGCACTGATGATGACCAGCATGTATTAAAAAGGTTGTCAGTAATTTACTTCCCAAGACCGTCATATACAGTATATGAAGTCTAACCACTAAGGGTTGGGTTGAAACACGAAATGGAAGATTCTGGCTGTGAGGTCTGAAAGAAGAGAGATGTTTTCTCACTCACCATTCAGCGATGCTCTTGTGTGAGCGGATGACTGATGTCTCGATGTCTATGGGGTGGTAGCGCATGCCTCGTAGCTCCAAGGTCTCATCCAAGGACCCCACCACATACAGTGCATCATGCCTCTCTGAAACACACACACGCACATACAGGTCAGGCATAAGGTTTTCAAGGACAATTCCTGATTATTAAGGCTATTCCAAGGTGTCATATGATTACTCCAATAAATACAGTGCATCATGCCTCTCTGAAACACTCTCACACACACTCACACACACACACACACACTCACACACACACACACACACACACACGGAGGCATCTCAGGGGGGGCGTGTCGTGTGACATCTGATTTTGTGTCCCCCCCCCGAGGAAATGATTTCCTATCTCGCCAAAAACTCAATAAGTTTAAAGCCCTCACCAACATTATATTATTACAGTAATGTCATGAATTTGAATAGCATAGGAAATGAACACACATCTGCATTCGACTGCAGTCCCTCTTTGTTTAATCTCCACCAGTCACCTTTCCTTTGATTCTGCGCAGCGATCGCAAAATCAGTCATATTATAATTAATAATAATAACAATAATAACAATAATAAAGAAAATGGAATGATAGTATTAAAACCTAAACCAAATGTCCAACACATGCCAGAGAGTATGTAAAAGCTACAACGTTCGATGTGATGTTTTTGAACGTATGGATTCTTTTTATGGGCTCCTAGACGTGAATGGGAGCCACTCTTTCCGTTGTTTTTTTGTTTTTCAATCATTTTTTGTTCATTTTGAGTATATGACCTTCATGTGAGTATTTTAATTTGAGGGAAAAAACAAAAGTGTCTCATCTCAAAGATTGGCAGAGACGGTCTTTAGAAGGAGGACAATCAGTGGCGTTTGGACAAAATGCTATCTTCTTAACAATAAATAAATAATTAAAAACCACTCAAAAGAGCCAGTTTATTGAACGGCTCTTTGAAAGGAACAAGCCTTTACGACCTGGATCCAGTCAAAGAGCCATAAGACCAGAGATTCTTTAAGTATATAGAGATATGCCAATGTAATAGGATGCTATGGGCACCTAACATGACCAGGTTCCGGTCTGCCTAAAGGGGCGTGTCATAATACTCCTAGCATTGAATAGAACAGTCCTTAGGTCTGCCTAAAGGGGGCTTTACCCCCCTCCCCCTTGCAATAATAGAACCCGGAAACAATGGGCCAACGGCACCTCTCTCTCTACACTCTCTCTGATAAATCCCATCTCTACGGGCGTGGGTGCTGGCTGTCTTACCCCCGCTGGCGTCGGTCAGCTCGGTGCGGCGCAGGAAGCCAAGGTAGCCTGTGCGAGCCCACACCGTCTGCGTGTCGCCGAAGCTCAGCCTGGTGCAGAAGTGATCGGCATGCAGCGCCTCCTCCCCGTACACCGTGTAGTAACCGGTGGCATTGTGGGGACTGCTCACCCACACCTGAAAACACACACCAGAGGGGCAGAGAGAGGGAGATGTAAATGTTGTGGGGACTGCTCACCCACACCTGAAAACACACACCAGAGGGGCAGAGAGAGAGATGTAAATGCTGTGACTGTGCTCGTAAGGTATGGATGTGTCTTTTTTTGTCAAGTAAGGTCATTTCATTTTGAGAACTTCTCACCCAGACCTGTAATCAAATACCAGACAAAGACAGACGCTGAGGCATGAAAGGCATGCATGTGCCGTCTTTGTACATCAGAAATATGAGGCTTCATATATTACTTATGTAATGTAAGGAATGGATCTGTCTTCTTTATCAGGCAAAGTAATTTCATTGGTAGGACTTCTCAACAAGAACTGCAACATGACACCAGATGCAAAGGCTGTGGCTATGTACGTGACTTCAATGCCAACTGGGAATCGAGTACACGTATTACTAATGTGAGTCATGATTGTTTTTTGTGTATCAAGTAAGGTCATTCTCATTTGTTTAAGGTAGACATTAAATGCTGGCTATGATATGTCCAAGCTTATTAGTTTGGATCTGTGAAATAATCTGCCACTGTATTGTGTATGGTGCTGTACAAAATGATTAATTCCAAAAAGCTTTTCTTTCCGTTTCCCAAAGCACATGCACTATTAGTGATTCTCCGAGCATGCACAGCCATGAGTAACTTTCAGTTGATCACTGTCTTAGTGAGTAACACAAAGGATGAACCACATCCTAAAATACAGCCGTAGTTTAAGGGTAGACGCCTGGCTGATGAACAATGTTTTGATAGCAAGCATCTTACCTCCCCAAGGTGCGAGTCTCCCAGTGGGCCTTTGGTTTCCGTGTTGGCAATGATGACCTTCACGCCTGGCAGGATCTACCCAAGAAACAGATGATGCTGTGAGTGCTCCCTCCACTGATGACTACACATTATACCACTGGGTCACAGCTAAAACTAGAAATTCACTCAGAGAGTGAAGACCTCCGCCAAGGAAGCTGTTTGATAACATTTGTCTATGTTCCACCCTAATTTTTTAAAAGTCTTTCTGCCTTGTTTTTGTGGAGTTAGAAACTGGAATGTCAAAATTTGCCCTGTCCTGCAATGGTGAATAATCCAAAATTCCTGCATCCGGATCACCACCAAAATTTAATCACTTGTTCCTTTTGCCATTTCCAACAAATCCACAAAATTTCATCAAAATCCATTCAGAACTTTTTTAGTTATCCTGCTGACAGACAGACAGACAGACCAACACGGCCGAAAACCTACATAATAACTATGATATAAATAGACTGCTCAAACAAATAAAGGGAACAGCAAAGTAAAATAATGATTTCACAACAAGGTAATTAGACTGATATGAAATCTGCCTGTGCAGTTAGGAATCAACAGTGGTGGTGAATCCATTTCACTTTCTGTTGTGCAAATTGAACAAAATGCAACCAAAACTGCAGCCAGACAAAAGGATGAGAACGGAGAAATGCTCTATGTACACCACCGGCACCACCTCTTGCTAGACCTATGTAGTTATACCCACACAGTATTGCCAGCTTCACTCACTAGGTCCTGGGAAGCGTGTGCTGCATTTGTTTTCTGAGGGCATGGGCTTATCTTCCATTTGTTTGTCCTGGGCTGGCCCCCAACAAATACCTTAAAAATAGTTTTCTGCTCATTATCAGTATGTGGTGGAGCCTCTACAATATATCTTATCTTATAGTCTTGTGTGACTCATCGATGCATATCTACTATATTGTAGGGGTTGTTTTGGTAATTACCTCTCATTTCCACTTGTTGTCTGTTACAGACCAAACAGCAGGTGAAATGGATTCGAATCACCACTACACATGCTGCTGATTTCACAGACGTCTGACTGACTTGAAGTTTAGTTGCAATGTGTTGTTTTGGGGCACCCAGTATTTTTTGGACAGTGTGTATGACTGAGCAAAAATAAAAAAAAATCTCATACTAGCATTCATTCTTACCTTCCCCGACTCCATCAGTGGTAGGCTGTGTGGCGATCCTCTCTCCACCAATCGTACCCTGGGATTCACACAAAGACAGGTGAGGTCAGTTCAGTTCAGTTCAGTTCAGTTCAGTTCAGTTCAGTTCAGTTCAGTTCAGCTTAATTGGTACACGAAGGTAAATTGTGCTTGCAGTTTAAAAAGAAAGATGGGTGTCCTTACATATACGCCACAAAACATATGACATATAAACATGGAATGTAAAAACACATATAGGCTACACAAAAAATTCTAATACAAAGACAGATCATGTTTGAAGAAGCCATGTGCCATAATACATGGCGCGCACACCTAAAAAAAAGACTGTCCAGATCACCTCCCCACTCCCCCCATCCCCCAAAAGTGTACAATGTCAATGCAATTACAATACTGTATAGACAAAATAGTAGTAAAAGCTCGCACATCAAAACATCTGACCTAGAAGTAGGACAAACAAATAACCAGATAAAAAGAAAGTCAGCTTTAGCCAGGATTTTCTGCTACCGCTTAATTTTTTTTTTGTTCCATGATGGTTGAAGCTGACTTCCTGGCTGAAGCTGACTTTTCTCTGTTTTTATTCAGTACTGTACAGACAAACATTAAATGACGGGTACCTGTCGTGCCGAAGAGCTCTCATGTCCACATAGACTGTGGTTGGGTCAGGCCCGGCTGTACCCTGCAGGGAGAGAAGGGTCGTAGTGGTCAGTGCTTTGAAAAACCCTGTGCTTGATGTGCCAGACATGTATGGAAAAACAATGACTACTTTCACATGTGCAGGGCTGATAGTATTCAGGCTCCATGCCTGATTTCAGGCTTGACAGAGTTTGCAAAAATAAAAACATTGATAGTAATCAGCCATTAGGTTATTCTTATCTCAGAAAGTGTTACCGGATCAGGGTTTTCTTCTACTATCAGGCTTGAATAATGGGCATACACAGGCTATTAAATGTTTGAATAATGTGTCAAAATAGGCCTACGGTACGTCACTATGCAGTATCTTGTCGTCGTCGTTAGAGCAGGCGAAAAAGTTCAGGCTGAGGACTTTTTTTCACTATCACCCCTGCATGTGGCCTATTGCCAACTTCCTTTGGGAAGACGGAAGTATAGCATTTTTATTTTTTTTTACCAAGATGCAGTAAAAGCATGTCTGAGGTTCAGGGCAAAAAAAGGAGAAGAAAATAAGAAAGAAAAGCAGCATTTGCAGAAAAACTACAATAAGCCAAGCGGCAGCCAGTGCAATGTGACTGTTTTCTCCTTAAAAAAAGTACAACTCTTGAATGGAAACATACAAAAAAAAGTTTTGCCTTTAAGAGCATGGTGTTCCGCAGGACATGGTGTCAAGACAGGACTACGGTCTCATTTGTCTCACACCAAACCTCAGCTCACCACCAAGTTATGCAAAATCAGGCCCCTCACAAAAGCTTTAGAAAAAAGATGCACTGGGTATCTAAACAAAGTTGATAGAGTAACACACATTTTTTTTATGTGCTAGCGATTTAAAAATCGCAAAATTAGTTTCTGATACTGTGAAAAGTGATACTGATACTGTGTGATACTGTGGAAAAAGGGCAGAGTATCGGAGTGGTCAAGTGTGCAGTGGTGGCCTTCACGGCCAAAAAGCAGCTTGCAGCTAATGGACGCTCTCTCTCTCTCTCTCTCTCTCTCTCTCTCTCTCTCTCTCTCTCTCCACGCACGCACATGCAGAGATATATTGAAAAGCAGTGAGCCATTATCAATAGCAAAATAAATAGATAAATGATCAACAACATTGCCAGCCAGAGCAGTGCTATTATAAAATCTGTATATTGCACCACAGACAAACCTCAAAACACACGTCTGTTCAGGTTTGAACAGATCATTTTAATCATTAAAAAAAGCCCAATGGAGTGTTTGGCTACAGAGGAGTTGAAAAGAAAACTTGCTGAGTTGGGGGAAAAAATATGTATTGAATGAACTGTACATATTACGTTCTTGTCAGTTAGTGTGCTCTTATGAGCCGACTTCTCCTGTCTCTCCCCGGCTAACTCAATGGAACATTTGAATGGAAGGCCACAAGAAACGCCATGCCATGATGACAGCACACATACAACAACATCCAAACACAAACAAACACAGAGACAAGCAATACAGGTATGCCCCCTGTGCAGCTCTCTGGAAGCCCCAATGGCAGCCAGTGCTAGCAGCCATGATGCCCAGGTAGCCAGGCAGCCAGGTAGGCAGGCAGCCATGATGCCCAGGTAGCCAGGCAGCCAGGTAGGCAGGCAGCCATGATGCCCAGGTAGCCAGGCAGCCAGCCCACACACTACAGTCAGAGAGAGTAGAGAGAGAAAGCCTAGGTAGACCTAAGGACTGTTCTATTCAATGCTAGGAGTATTATGACACGCCCTTTAGGCAGACCGGAACCTGGTCATGTTAGGTGCCCATAGCAACATATTACATTGGCATATCTCTATATACTTAAAGAATCTCTGGTACAGTAGTACTGTACCTGCTCAGCCAGCTTCCCCAGCCTGTTGGGCTGACGAGGGGGCACAGGGAGAGGGGAGAGGAGAACAAGAGGAGAAAAGGACATGACACAGAGTAACACACACGCACACGCACACGCACACGCACACGCACACACACACACACACACACGACAGATACACACACAGGACAGATGCACACACAGACACAAACAGTGAGTGGGTTGTGAGTGACCAGAGAACAGAGAAAAAGACACACAATCGTACAGTACACACACAGGAAGTAGAGAGAGTCAACAGGCGTCAGAGTGAGTCGATGAAAGAAGAGGACGGACACAGCACAGCAGACATTAGAAATGCACTCAGAGAGTGCAGACCCCCGCCAAGGAAGCTGTTTGATAGAACATTTCACTATGCTACACCAAGTTTTTCGGCCTTCTTTTTGTTGAATTAGAAAATGAAATGTCAAAATTCACCCTATCCCGCAATGGTGAGGAGTCTTTAAAAATGTCCTGGATCCGGATCGTGACTAGTATGGTGGCGGTATTAAGAAACACAGTGATAAGAGGAGCTCAAACACTGACATCAAGGCTAAAAATCATGAAAAAGGTGGTCAGGGACAACAACCCCTTTCCCTTGTGTTACACAAAGGAAAAAATCACTTGTGTTGCATAAAAGATGAACTCTTTGATAAAATCAGTGTTCATCTTTCCATGTAGGCCTTAGTTCTTAGCTATTCCTGTTAGCATTCTGGCGGTAGGTGACCTGGGAGTGCAGAGAATGGCTGACAAGCGGACTGGCTGTACCGTAACAGTGGGGCTTTGAGTGGAGTGGGTACAGGGTAAGGTGTGTGTGTGTGTGTGTGTGTGTGTGTGTGTGTGTGTGTGTGTGTGTGTGTGTGTGTGTGTGTGTGTGTGTGTGTGTGTGTGTGTGTGTGTGTGTGTGTGTGTGTGTGATTATTGAGTATGTGCGTGTGCCTGCCTTTGCATATATGCATCTGTGTGCGTGAGTGGTTATAGGAGACGTGTGTCTCACCAGCTAGTGTATGTGTGATTGTGTGTGACTGTACATAATTGTGCATGCATGTTTGTGCGTGGCATGAGAATAAGCGTGTGTGTGTGTGTGTGTGTGTGTGTGTGTGTGTGTGTGTGTGTGTGTGTGTGTGTGTGTGTGTGTGTGTGTGTGTGTGTGTGTGTGTGTGTGTGTGTGTGTGTGTGTGTGCGTGTACGTGCTCTCACCTGCAGGCATATGGCCACGTTGACTCTGCACCCGAAGGTGGTGGAGACGGCGCGCGGGGAGAGGCCCAGGTCCTTGAAGATCTTGGAGAAGGACTGGGTCAGCGTGATGCGCGGCCGCTCCTCCGCCACCACCATGCATGTGCGCACGCACGACAGGTTCACGTTACGCAGCTACACGCCACGGCACGCCACGCAGCCAGGCAAGAGAAAATAGAGGACACGAGAGAGAATGAATGACTTGATTGATGGAATACAATAAATGTTAAAAAATATTTGAATGCTAAAGATGAATTGTTAATTAAAGATTAATTGAATACAATGAATTGTTTTGAGTTCGTGTGTGTGTGTGTGTGTGTCTAATGTTCTTGATGTTCTTAATTGTCCATGAGAGGCATGGCAATAAAGCATATTTGAATTTGAGAGAGAGAGAGAGAGAGAGAGAGACAGAGAGAGAGAGAGAGAGAGAGAGAGAGAGAGAGAGAGAGAGAGAGAGAGAGAGAGAGAGAGAGAGAGAGAGAGAGAGAGAGAGAGAGAGAGAGAGAGAGAGAGAGAGAGAGAGAGAGAATAGAGGAACAGTATGTATGCAATAAACCACGGGATGCAAGTGTTGCGCAGGTTTAGATTGCAGCAAGGAGTCTCCACAAAGCAGAAACAACATGAGTCATATTACTGCAAGCTATTTAATACCGTTTAAGCCTGATGCTGCGTTTTGCAGATGCCTTGAGCTTAAATGGGTTAACCTGTGTACCAACCACTTGGCAGTGAGGGCCAACAATGTAAAGGTATTCAAAAGCGTGGCGTGGCGTGGTGTAGTGTAGTATAGTGTGGAATGGTGTAGTGTAGTGTGGTGTGGCGTGGCATAGTGTAGTGTAGTGTGGCGTCGCGTAGTGTAGTGTGGTATAGTGTAGTGTGGTGTGGTGTAGTGTAGTGTAGTGTAGCGTAGCGTGGCGTGGCGTGGCGTAGTATAGTGCAGTGTGGCGCAGAGTAGTGTAGTGTAGTGTATTGTAGTGTAGTGTAGTGTGGCGTAGAGTAGTGTAGTGTAGTGCAGTCTGGTGTAGTGTAGTGTAGTGTAACGTGGTGTGGTGTGGTGTGGTGTGGTGTGGTGTGGTGTAGTGTAGTGTAGTGTAGTGTAGTGTAGTGTAGTGTAGTGTAGAGTAGTGTAGTGTAGTGTGGTGTAGTGGTATAGTGTGGAGTGTAGTGTAGTGCAGTCTGGTGTAGTGTAGTGTAGTGTCACGTGGTGTGGTGTGGTGTAGTGTAGTGTAACGTGGTGTAGCGTAGTGTAGTGTATTGTAGTGTAGTGTAGTGTAACGTGGTGTGGTGTAGTGTAGTGTAGTGTAGTGTATACTACAGGGCATGACATTAACTTTTTTGCTTACCGGCCACTGCGGCTAGTGGTTTTCCCAAGTCACTAGACATTCAGCTATTCTACTAGCCAAGAATTTAATATTGTTTTTTTCTTTATCATGACACTGTACATCTAACTTCAGAAGATGAGATGCTAAAGCAAGAAGACGAGTGCACTTCTACATGGAAATAAATCAAACAAATAGAAACTGAGTAACTGAGCTTTTTCTTGAACTAAATACGAACAATTGATACAGGGGCAAAGCGCAAAATAAAGGCTATGCTGATACTGTATGTCATATCGTAGAATAAGATACCTGCCAAATTGGCTAGTGAGACTGAAATTATTACTAGCCACAGCCAAGTTTTACCAGCATTTGGCCGGTTGGCTAGTGCCAGTGTCAAGCCCTGGTATACTAGTGTAGTGTGGTGTGGTGTGGTGTAGTGTAGTGTAGTGTAGTGTAGTGTAGTGTAGTGTAAAGTGGTGTGGTGTGGTGTGGTGTGGTGTAGTGTAGTGCAGTGTAGCGTGGTATATAGTCCAGCGGATGGGTGATTTGATCGTGCACTTTTGAGTAAAAGCATGAAAATCGGTACACATATCCTTCTTGGTATGCTGATTAATATTAGCGTTGGAGGCGTCGCGAAAAATTCTGCGTTTTCAAGATGGCCGCCAAATCCAATATGGCCGACCCATATTAATGAATCTACCTGACACTTTGTAGTAAAAGCATGAAAATCGGTACAAATATCCTTCTTGATATGCTGATTAACATTAGCATTGGAGGCGTCTTGAAAAATGTATTAATTTTCTAGATGGCCGCCAAATCCAATATGGCCAATTCATATTTATGAATCTACCTATCTACCTAACACTTGGTAGTAAAGGCATGAAAATCGGTACACATATCCTTCTTGATATGCTGATTAAGTTTAGCGTTGGAGGCGTTGCGCAAAATTCATCGTTTTCAAGATGGCCGCCAAATCCAATAAGACCGACCCATATTAATGAATCTACCAAAGACTTGGTAGTAAAAGCATGAAAATCGGTCCACATATCCTTCTTGATATGCTGATTAACATTAGCATTGGAGGAGTCACAAAAAAGTCATCGTTTTCAAGATGGCCGCCAAATCCAATATGACCAACCCATATTAATGAATCTACCTGACACTTGGTGGTAAAAGCATGAAAATCGGTACACATCTCCTTGATATGCTGATTAATATTAGCATTGGAGGCGTCGCGGGGAAAAAAATAATTGTTTTCAAGATGGCCGCCAAATATGGCCAGCCCATATTAACTACCTGGTAATTTGTGGTAAAAGCATGACAATTGGTACACATAGTTACTTCTTTACATTAGATGCTTATTCATATTAGGGGCCATGAACAAAAATCAAATATGACTGACCCATATTACAATACAATACATTGCAATATGTATTTATGTAGCACAGTATCACAACTATGAAGTTTACTCAAAGCGCTTTGAAAAAAGACATACACGCATACATACACATTCACACACTAGCTGTGCACAGTGTGCAGACTGCCGTACGGCACCGGTTGACTGACACACACACACACACACACACGGACACACACACACACACACACACACACACACACACGGACACACACACGGACACACACACGGACACACACACACGCACACACACACCATTATCATGGTCTAGAAATGAATCCTAATACTGTACATGTAAACTTTTCTCTCAAGTTATATTTTACATACCCTGAGTTGACTTTTTGATGGCCATCATGTTCCAACTGTGCCATTCACCATTTATTCAAAGTTTATGTCAATCTTTTAATTAGGCATTATTGGCAGTTTGATTGATGTTGGCCATAGTATACACCATTGTTCTGATCTGAAATGTAGCATGGATTCCATCCCTCAGTGAGGGTAACAGATCTTGGGGTGCAATTAGGAGAAAGAGTAGGGGTGTAAAGGCGATGGCTGCAGTTTGTTTGAATAGATACAACTGACATGATTGGATATGGGCTACACATATGCCAAATACCACATTCTTAACGACCTATAAACTGCCATGGGCAATCGTAAATCACAACTTTACTATGAGAAATTGCATAACCACCAGATTATATCACTTTTGAGATCACCTTGTGTTAACCAGGCAAGATATAAGCTTACCATACAACTTGCATTGGGTGCAGGATTGCAGTTTGTTTGAAAACCTTGTGCAGCTAGAAGTAGTCCTCAACTATTAGTTTCTTTGAAGTAAGCAATCATAACAATGTCCATGAATTAACAAATCAAGTTAACTTTCTATCTAGCAATCTTGAAATCCTGGCCCTTTTGGAATTTGTACAAGGCCTATGCAGTTATCACTAAGCGCTAGAGGTGCTGTACATCCCACAAGCCCCTCAAAAGTCTTGGATTTGTACATAACGCTATGCCGTATTACCTATTTGAGGCCTCAAGAATGCAATCAAACCGATTGAAGAGTATTAGCAGAGAACATTTCATACATATCTGTCCATCTGTACAAAACCTATAATGCAAACAAAGTCAACAATCTTCAAAGTGTAAGGCTTTAACACTTAAGTTTATGTAGGCTACCTATTATAGAGTGGTAGAACACAAGAGGTGATGCAAACTCTTGCACCTATTCTAAAGTCATCACATTACAGAAAATAATCTACTGTGGTGGTGGCAGACACAGTTTGGACAAAACCATAACATATGCATCACTTCACTTGATAACATGCCAATAATGTTTAATCCGTTTCAATGGTATTTTGTGAGTGTTAAATTATATGCAATGCCAAAATATTTTTGTAGAAAAATATGTATTTTCTTATAAACACTATCTTAGTTGGCCATTTTGAAAATTTGTTTTTTTCCCACAATGCCTCAATTTCTAATATTAATGAGCACATCAAGAAGTAAATGTGCACCAGTTTCCATGGTTTTACTAAAAGTGCCTGAAGGATTTATTAAAATGTGTTTGCCATATTTGATTTGGCAGCCATCTTGAAATGTAAACTTTTTTGCAAAGTATCGAATTCTTTTATCAATCAAAATATAAAAAAGTAACTGTGCACAAATTTCCATGCCTTTACTACAAACTGTCAGGTAGCTTCATTAATATGGGTTGGCCATAATGGATGTGGCGGCCATCTTAAAAATACAGCATTTTTTGCAATGCCTCCAATGCTAATATTAATCAGCATATCAAGAATGATATGTGTACCAATTTTCATGCTTTTAATACCAAGTGTCAAGAAGATTCATTAATATGGGTGGGCCATATTGGATTTGGCGGCCATCTTGAAAATGCAAAATTTTTCGCAACGCCTCCAATGCTAATATTAATCAGCATATCAAGAATGATATATGTACCAATTTTCATGCTTTTAATACCAAGTGTCAGGTAGATTCATTAATATGGGTCGGCCATACTGGATTTGGCGGCCATCTTGAAAACAATGCATTTTTCGCTACGTCTCCAATGCTAATATTAATCAGCATATCAAGAAGAATATGTGTACCGATTCTCATGCTTTTACTACCAAATATCAGGTAGATTCATTAATATGGGTTGGCCATATTGAATTTGGCGGCCATCTTGAAAACGATGCATTTTTCGCGACGCCTCCAACGCTAACATTAATCAGCATATCAAGAAGGATATGTGTACCGATTTTCATGCTTTCACTCAAAAGTGCACGATAAGGCCCTTTTGTGTGTCCCATCCGCTGAACTAATAGTGTAGTGTAGTGTAGTGTAGTGTAGTGCGGCCTTACCCTGAGTGCCTCTGTCTGTGAGCCCAGGCCCTTGGTGCACATCTCCATGACTGAGTAGTGTAGTGTAGTGTAGTGTAGTGTAGTGTAGTGTAGTGTAGTGTAGTGTAGTGTGGTGTAGTGTATTGTAGTGTAATGTATAATGTAGAGTAGTGTAGTGGGGCCTTACCCTGAGTGCCTCTGTCTGGGAGCCCAGGCCCTTGGTGCACATCTCCATGACGGAGTAGGAGCAGAAGGTGACGCGCACTTTGTACTGGCTGACGGCCGAGAGCCACAGCGACACGTTGCTCTCCAGCTCCAGAGGAGGCACCAAGATGGACTGGTGACCCGAGTACACACTGCAGAGGCACATGTAAGCATACGTAAGCATACGCACACACACACACACACGCGCACACACGCACACACACACACACGCGCACAAACACGCGCGCGCGCACGCACACACACACACACACACACACACACACACACACACACACACACACACACACACACACACACACACACACACACACACACACACACACACACACACACACACACACACACACACACACACACACACACACACACAGTTTAGGTCACATACAGAAGTACCAGGTCACATTCACTGGCATTGAACAGATGCATACCACACCTACGCACAGAGGAGAATTGAATTCATTTTCACAAACTGAGAGAAATTAATCACATACACACACACAACCTGTCAGTTTACACATGCACGCACACACTCAAAAACACGCACGCACATGCCCACACACACGCACACGCCTACACACACGCTCACGTACAAACACGCACACGTACAAACACGCACGCACACGTACAAACACGCATGCACACGTACAAACACACACGCACACGTACAAACACGCATGCACACTCACACGCACGCACACGTACAAACACGCACGCACACGTACACACACACACACACACACACACACACAGCCAGCCTAGCCACTGACCTGCAGAGGCACCAGAGTGCGAAGCCCAGTCCGCAGTAGGGGTCGAGGCAGATGGCGATCTGGCGCGAGGGGTACAGCTCACACTGCAGCTTGATGGAGCGACACAAGGCACTGGTGGCAGCATGGGACATCTGACATCACAGCATGGCCAGGGGCATTGTAGAAAAGGGCACAGGGAGAGACAAGACAAGGCAAGGGGATCTTACCACAATGCAACACAATACAACACAACACAACACAACACAATACAATACAATACAATACAACACAATACAACACAATACAACACAAGGCACTGGTGGCAGCATGGGAATTCTGACACCAGCGTGGCCACAGCTCGGCACAGGAAAAGACAACACAAGGCAGGGATCTTAAAGGATCAATTCAGTCAATTTCAATATCGTCACCTTCCTAAAATAATCGCCTAAGTCATTTTTTGGTCAAGTTCACGTTTTCGCCTAACTCATGTCCTCCCCCTTTCTGAGGGAGTTTTTGTGTTCCCTGACAAACCTGGAAAAAAATGACTTAGGCGATTATTTTAAGAAGGTGACGATATGCTGCTGTATTGCTCACGCTACCCTTGACTTGGCAGTACCCGGTGATGCTACATTTTTCAGCTAATCCCTTTCAGAGATATGAGCTATTCTAATGGGGGCAGCGTTTGTTTACATTTTTTTTTTTTAAATAACATAGGCCTACTCCAAATATTTTCCCAAAAGGTACCGCTGTTTGCTAGTTGTCTGCTGATGTTGTATAACCTTTCGGATGTTTTTTAGGAATAAATAAAAATGTTTTTTTGAAATGTAAACAAAGCGCTGCCCCCATTACAATGACCAGGATCTCGGAAAAGGCTGAAGAAGAAGAAGAAGAAAAAAACTCAGGTACTGACAAATAGTGTGAGCATTACAACTGCATGTTGAAATTGACTGAACTGGTCCTTTAACAGAGATCTTCGTCCTCAACTCAAAGTGTTGAATTAACTTCTACCTAACTAAATAACTACTTTGGACTTGTTGTAATTGAACTGCAACTACACTTCTCAGAGCTCAGTTCCACCAAATTGTTGCACCTTTGTTTCCAAATTTCAGACTAAATGTCTCCACACCTTTGAATGGAATACAATAGAAGACCGCTGTCCATGTATATGCGTCAGTAGGACGGTACCTTGACTCCGGCTAGGATGCCCGTGGTGGACACGCTGAAGTCCAGGTAGGCCAGCATCTCTGGCGTGGGCGGCTTGTAGATCTGAGGGGGCTTCTTCCTGGGCAGATCATCTGAAGGAGCCCAGCGATGACAGGTAACGCAAGAATAAGAAGGAGAGCGAAAGCAACACAGGAGCAGAGCAGGCATCACTACAGGTATTATAGTCTAGTCACAATGTTAACATTTTTTTTTTTACAAATGTTTGTTTATGTGTTTGATAATGGGATACAATACGAAATGTACGTAAGTGTAAACAATATGAAGGAAAAAACAAATACTCAGACAAAAAATAAACAAAAAAGTGTGCTCATTTACACAGACACAAGAAAACTACAACATGGATTGAGAACAGGGGCGTATACTAAGAAGCTGGTTTAGGAGTAAACCAGGTTAAGTTGAAGAGTTAAATCATCTAATAGAAGAGCCTGGAATCTTCGTTTTCTTGAGGACTCCAGGCTCTTCTATTAGATGATTTACCTCATAACTTAACCCGGTTTACTCCTGAAGCAGCTGTCGTAAAAAAAAAAATATTCCAGGCGAAAAAGCAACTCAATTGGTAAGCACTGCAGATTTTTAATAACGGTACCAGAGAGATAAAATGTCAGCAGGGTTCCCACACTTATTTAAAAATCACTTTCCAGGACATTTCCAGGACATTTCCAGGACCATTTTTTGGTAATTTAGGACGGATGTTTTCTCCGTCGAACCCACAATTTGGGCATACACAGCGACACACCGACAGGGGACAAGTAATAAATTAAACAACAGATGGAATGGTTCATTTTAACCTTTTAACCTTTAACCTTTCGGCGACTAAAATCCACATTTAGCAACTTTTTGGTAAAACATGTCTTTTCAGGTGCTGTTTCCACGTAGCAGGATATTTTTTTAGCAGGGTATTTTTTTCTCCTGCTAGGTGTAAATGCAACATGTGGATAAAAAAATCCTCCATTGTAACAAATGCGTTTCAGCCCCCTAAACAGGATATTTTTTTCTCCTGCTTTTTATACCTGGATTTTAAATATCTGCTACGTGGAAACGGAAGGCCAAAACCAATGCAAAACCAATACAAGCAGGAGAAAAAAATATCCACATACAAAAATATCCAGCTACGTGGAAACAGCACCTCAGTGACGCTGAGCTGCTGTCAGAAGCATTTCCTACGATTAAGCAGGGCTGCAGATATGCTCTGATCTCCAAAAAAAGATAGCACTACAATTTTTTGTAAGTAAGTGCTAGCACTGCCTATTTGTAGGCCTATTATGACCCTAGGCATGTTTTCGAGAGATATATAACGCCATCATATCATCTAGCGACTTTTCAGCAAGCCAACTAGCGACTTGTAGCGACTTTTGGCAACACTGAGTCAAAGAATATAACTGTGTATAAGTGCAATCAAAGATGGCAACCTGACCAAACTGTGCATGTGTGTGTGGACAATAATGTATTCAATGCGTGGATATAAATTCAATCGTCATGTCTAGACTCAAAAAAGAGTAAAAATTATACCACAAACAAAATCGGGAAAAAGTTGAAGGAAAAAAAATCCAGGACAAAATATTTTTTTCCAGGACATTTGGTGAATTTCCAGGACATTCAAGGACTTGAAAACATATCTCTAAATTTCCAGGTTTTCCAGGTTTTCCAGGACGTGTGGGAACCCTGGTCAGGAAACATACAGAAGTCTCAACATCACTTCCCGCCATTTGCTAATTTGTCACCTTTCCCCAGGCCAAAATTACCCCCTGATCTTTTGGGAGTCAGGATGTCTGCAATTTTATTTGTTTATATGATCCATTTGTCACAGGGAATAAGATTTGTCACTTCACAGCTTCTGAACTGCAATGGCAGGTACAGTACGGTAACGCACCTGTGTCCAGCACCATGGGCCAGCTCTTCACGTCCACTGCGGCCGCCGCCTCTTTGGATCTCAGTAGCTTCGTTATTGCTTGAGTGGTCAGGATGCACACAGACTTGCTCACCTGCCAGCCAGCCACAAGCAGACATTTGGGAAAAGAAGATGTATGCATATTCAATGGTCTTTGTGTACAAAAGGCACTCTACAAATAGAGAGCTGCCTTACAGCAAGTGGTGAAATACCCGAGAACATGAGTATACCTGTATTGTTTATTGTGTGGACTGGAAAAAAAAGATTCATCTGATTTGAGTGACTGGTGCTAGTGGAAAAGTATAAGGCTTTGTGTGTGTATGTATGTGTGTGTGTGTTTGTGTACACGGAGGCCTATGCTTTACCTCGACAATCATCTTGACGGTGGGGAGGGTGGTGGCCAGGTTTTGGGGGTGGGGGGGTCTGACTGTGACGGGCACACAGCCCGCATACAGGCAACCGTAAAAGGTTGCTATCAGGTCGATACCTGCAAAGGAGCACAAGGAAGAACCTGAGTCTTACTAGTTGACATATCGATCATTTTCAATATTATACAATTTGTGTGCGTGTGTGTTTGTGTGTGCATGTGTGTGCGAGAACTGCAGAATGGCAGATTGCACTCAAGCATATGCTGTATGTTGAATGTACAATGATGTGTTTTAGGTTTGTGTGTAACTGTGTATTCTTGTAAGCTTCTAGACAACTTAATTTCCTTTAGGAACAGTAATCTTCTCTATATTATAGTATAGTATTTTTAATGCCGTCTTGGCCAGGACTCCCTGGAAGAAGAGGTTTCTACCTCAATGGGACCTTCCTGGTTAAATAAAGGTCAAATTTGTATAATGCTCGATTTTTCACAAACTGTTCAGAAGGAACCGTTTTATGTTCTTCCTATGTGTGAAAACCGCTTCAGAGATGTAGACGAGATGTTATACTGTAATTATTTAACTACAATATTATTATCATCGTCATCCTAATCATTATTTTTATTCGAGAACCTAATTGTTTCCCAGTCAGACACAGCTGTGCATATGCTACTTTAAATCAGACAGAAAGGGATGCTGCAGGTCTGTAAAGTTCTTGTAGGTAGTAGTCAACTTAATTATTCGTCATCTTAATTATTATTTATCAGTCTTAGACAAAGCAAGGCATATGTTACTGTTCCAATCAGGCACAGTAAAAGGATGCTGGAGGTCTGTAAGGTTTTTGAAGGTAGGGGGGGTGCCGTGGAGGTGCTGTGCCCGTGCCAGGGGCCTCACCTGGGGGGTAGACCAGGGCCACGTGGTCCCCGGTGTTGAGGCGGCCCTTCTCCATCAGGGCCACGGCCACACGCTCCGCACGCTTGTGGAGCTGCAGACACGAGGCCGTGCTGGCAACCGTGCCCTGTTTAAAACACACACACACACACACACACGCACGCACGCACGCACGCAGGCACGCACGCACGCACGCACGCACGCACGCACGCACGCACGCACGCACACACACACAAACAAACAAACAAACAAACGCACACACATACGCACACACGCACACGCACAAATGAACCACTGTTGCATAACACAATACCCTGAGAAGAAAAAAGCAAGACCCTTGCTATTTTGAACTTCTTTAAAGTGAACATGTCACATCTGTTTCTTCATGCACCAAAGATAAGGCGGTGGCACTTCCTCATCTGACCAGGAGAGGGAGCCAGTACTCTACCTTAGCGTTGAGCAGCATGAAGAGGGGGTGGTCAGGGGTGGCCTGCGCCCGCCACTGCAGCACATCCTGCATATACAAGAACTGCAGAGAGCAGAGGAGAGAGAGCAAGACATTCAGTATAAAACAAGAACTGCAGAGAGCAGAGGATAGAGAGCAAGGCATTCAGTATAAAATGACGAGACCTGCAAGCAACCAAGGGAGTACACCAAGAGCATGGCTGAGTAGCAATCAAGCTTTAATTAACCTTGAGGTAGTGGTAAATCATCTAATAACCACCCAATCCTGAGTTTGGAGTCCTTATTTTCATAATGAAATGACACAAGATGGGCTATCTATTAGCAGTTTTACCACAGGAGAGGAGAGAGCAAGACATTCAGTACAAAACAAGACCTGCAAGCCACCAAGGGAGTATGCCAAGCACCTGGCTAAGTACAGTAGGAATTCAGGTGAAATTAACCTTGAGGTAGTGGTAAATTATCTAATACAAGAGTCCTGAGTCTGGAGTCTTTATTTTCATAATAAAATGGCACATGATGTGGGCTATCTATTGGCAGTTTTACCACTTTCATGCAGGTTCATTTAGACAGGTTCATAACTTAACCATGTTCTGGACATACTCCCCAATAAGGTGGCTGCGGCAAGCAACACACGTGAACAGCAAATAAATTATTCTGAAGCTTCGGTTGAGAATGCCAGTGGAGATGATGGATGGATGGATGGATGGATGGATGGATGGATGGATGGATGGATGGATGGATGGATGGATGGATGGATGGATGGATGGATGGATGGATGGATGGATGGATGAAAGATGATGATGATGATGATGATGATGATGAAGGATGGTGTCAGTGGAGGTGAAGGGGGTGAAGAATGGGGAGCCTTACCTTGCTTGAAGTCCCTGTCGCAACGTGTGTGTGTGTGTGTGTGTGTGTGTGTGTGTGTGTGTGTGTGTGTGTGTACATCTGTGTGTGTGCGTATGTGTTAGTGTGTGTGAATATGCGTGTATGTGTGAGTGTGTGTTTCACTCCTTGTAACAAGGCACAAAGTGGCGTGGTGTGCATGGGATGGGATGGGATGGGATGGGGATGACGCTACCTTACGTGCCTGGTCATTATCCTCGAGCTGGGCCACGTCCCTGCCGCAGGCCTGGGCGATCCGCTTCCCCGCCACCAGGTTACCCACGATCATGGAGGCCGGGCCCACCTCTAAGCCATCCAAACACACACACGCGCGCACGCGCACACATACAACAGTTAAACACGTGTGGAGAAAACATTAATGCATGCTTTCATGCATCCACATGCCTTTACACATACATAGTTGCACACAAACTCAACACACTCACTCACTCACTCACTCACTCACTCACTCACTCACTCACTCACTCACTCACCAACAAACACATACACACACTGGGACCCGGGTCAGACGTAATGGTACGGCGTCTAGTCACCACACCCACCACTAAAATGTATTTTGTTTGCTAAAATATACCCACCTGAAGGTCACGAAAACACAAACACATACATTACAATACATTACAATACAATACAATACAATACAACCTGTATCCATCTCTTTCCCTCTGTCTCTGCCACTATCTCTCTCTCTCATAATACATACAGTTGAGGACGATATTACTAGCCCCCCTCCTGAAATTAGACATATCTCTTCATTGATCATTGAGAATGATCATTATTAATAAATGTATGTTATTCTGGAAACGAATACACCATGGAGATAGTATCCAATAAGTTAAATTTGGACTTTTCCATTTTCACAATGAGTTTAAACAAAAAAGTGTAAAAATGGCAAGGACAAAATTATTAGCCCCCTTATCATTAATAGTCAATACAGTGCCATTTATGAACAAAAAATGACACCAGGCACTTTGATTAGATGTTAACTATGTTGGCACATGTCCTACCAGGGATTTTGGCCCATTTTTTTCATTGCAAATACTTCAGCTGGTCCAAATTGCATGGATGTTGAGGATGGGCATTCATTTTCAGCACTCTTCAAATACTATCTAAAGGATTGAGGTCTGAACCACTCCATGACCATGGTTTTAGTATCCTTGAAGAACATTTGAATTATTTTGGATGCAAGTTTTGGGTTATCTTATTGAAAGATCCAGTGAAGATCTTACCTCCCTCTATGAGCATATTTTTGCAAGGTCACTTTCCACATTCTATCATAATTTTCAGTTTTTATGGTGCCGTACACCCAAACAAGGTTTCCTGTGGCTGAGGCTGCCACAGAATGATGCATCCAACACCATGTTAAATTGTGGAAACCATCTTATAACGATTCAAGGCCTATCCCTTTCTTCACCGGACAGAAGCAGAATCCATGCATCAAAGCAGGTGCAATTGAATATCATCAGATGAAAGCAGAGACATTCAAAACTCATTTTTGACTTTCAAATGTTCACAGGCAAAGCTCAATAACACTCTGATATGCACTGCCTTTAGTAAAGGGGTTCTTCCGTGATGATGGCCCCAAATCCCAATATGATGACAAGCCCTAACAACTGTCTTTCTTCGGGGGGAAAATACCTCCAGGTGAGGCCAGGTCAATAACAATTATCTAGGCAGGTGTCCAATGCTTCTTTGGTCTAATGAGGCTAAGCAGTTTCCACAGTTTCACATAGTGGTGGGGCATCAAGTTTAGTGTGTTATTCAGCCTCAGACACAGGGAGTCTGGGTCTGAATCTGGATCGCTGGGTCTTGCAACAACATTGTAACCCACAGCATACATTTAGATTAGTTCAGAGGTTCTTCAACAACACTAAAATCATGATATTGGAATCACCCGCTCATAGTCCAGTCCTCAATCCCACTGAGAGTCTGTGGTTAATGTCTATGTTCAGCATCCATGCGATTTGGACCAGCTAGAACACTTTGCAGTGAAGAAGTGGGGCAAAATCCCTAGTGGGGCATGTGCCAACCTAGGTAGCAACTTATCAGAGCCTGTTGTCAGTTTTGGTTCATAAATGGCGCCATATTGACTATTAATGATCAGGGGGCTAATAATTTTGTCCTTGTAATTTTTGCCCTTTTTTGTTTAAACTCATCGTAACAATAGAAAAATCAAAATTCAACTCATTGAACATTATCTCCATCAGTGTATTTGTTTCCAGAATAACAGAAACGGTTAATAATGTTCATTCTTACTGAGAAATCAAGAGAAATGTCTAATTTCAGGAGGGGGGCTAATAATATCGTCCTCAACTGTACATTATGCACACACCCCACCCATGCACACACACCAGCATGCCTGCATTCCCATTACGGAGGTGCTGTGAGCATTGTAAGTAAGGCATGCGGCTCCTTCTGCACACACCTGTACCTGGCTGCTTCTGGCGCGGCTTGGGCAGGTTGGTGACGCAGGTGTGCGGGCACATGAGCACGTTGCAGGGGTGCAGCGCCCCCTCCAGGAAGCGCTGCTTGGTCTCGGAGATGTGGATGCCACCCAGCGGAGCCTTGGGTAGCGTGTTGGCCGGCACCAGCGCCAGGCAGTACACCCCCACCTGGTGGATACTGTCTATGGCCTGGGGAGGGAGAGAGGGAGGGAGGGGGGGAGAGAGATGGAGGGATGGAGAGATGGTGGGGGGAGGGAGAGACGGGGGAGAGAGAGAGAGAGAGAGAGAGAGAGAGAGAGAGAGAGAGAGAGAGAAGGAGAGAAGGAGAGGGGGGAGAGAAGGAGAGAAGGAGAGGGGGAGATGGGGATGGAGAGATGGAGAGATGGAGGGAGAGAGAAGGGGGGGAGAGGGAGGGGGGGGAGGTGACGGGGGAGAGAGAGGGAGAGGGGGGGATGGGGATGGAGAGATGGAGAGATGGAGGGAGGGGGGGTAGAGATGGAGAGAGAAGGGGGGAGAGAGGGGGGAGAGAGGAAGAGAGGGGAGGGGAGGAAGAGGTGACGGGGGAGAGAAAGAGAGAGAGAGAAGGAGAGAAGGAGAGGGGGGAGAGAAGGAGAGGGGGGAGGTGAGAGAGAGATGGAGAGGGGGGGAGATGGACAGAGAGAGAGAGAGAGAGAGAAGGAGAAGGGAGAGAGAGAAGGGGAGGGAGATGGAAAGATGGAGCAAGGGAAAGAGGGAGGTGACGGTGGGGAGAAAGAGAGGCCGAGAGTGTGAGGGAGAGACATACACATATCCGAACACGTGTGCACGCGCGCACG